>NC_054476.1:14610340-14915080 GCF_017639515.1 Carcharodon carcharias
TTGCTACAGGATTAAATTGACCCAAATTTTTAATTCCTCTCTGGCCATGGGGGAGGTGCCAGATGACTGGAGAACAGCTAATGTGCTTCTGCTATTTAAGAAGGGTTGTAGAGATAGCCCAGGGAACTACAGGCCAGTGAGTCTCACGTCAGTGGTAGGGAAACTATTGGAGAAAATTCTGAAGAAGGGAATCTATCTCTACTTGGAGAGGCAAGGTTTGATCAGGGATACTCAGCATGGCTTTGTCAGAGGGACGTCATGCCCAATGACCATGATTGAGTTTTATGAGGAGGTGACCAGGTGTGTAGATGAAGGCAGTGAAGTTGATGTAGTTTATATGGATTTCAGCAAAGCCTTTGACAAGGTCCCACATGGGAGACCTATAAAGAAGGCAAATGCACATGGGATACAGGGAAATTTGATAAGGTGGATTCAAAATTGGCTTAGTTGTAGAAGACAGAGGGTGATGACAGAAGGATGCTTTAATGACTGGAAGTCAGTGTCCAGTGGTGTACCACAGGGATCTGTGCTGGGTCCCCTATTATTCGTCATTTATATAAATGACATAAATGACTACGTGGGGGGTAGGATTAGTAAGTTTGCAGATGACACAAGGATTGGCTGGGTGGTTAACAGTGAGGTTGAGTGTCTTGGGGTACAGGAAGATATAGACAGGATGGTCAAATGGGCAGATAAGTGGCACATGGAATTTAACCCTGAAAAGCGTGAGGTGATAACTTTGGAAGGAGTAATTTGACAAGGAAGTATTCAATGAACAGCATGACACTAGGAAGGTCTGAGGAACAAAGGGACCTTGGCGTGTGTGTCCATAGATCTCTGAAGGCAGAGGGGCATGTTAGTGGAGTGGTGAAAAAGGCATATGGGACACTTGCCTTTATCAATCGAGGCATAGATTACAAAAGTAGGGAGGTCATGTTGGAGTTGTATAGAACCTTGGTGAGGCCACAGCTGGAGTACTGTGTACAGTTCTGGTCACCACATTATAGGAAGGATGTGATTGCACTGGAGGGGGTGCAGAGGAGATTCACTAGGATGTTGCTGGGATGAAAGATTTAAGTTATGAAAGAGGTTGGATAGACTTGGGTTGTTTTTGTTGGCGCAGAGAAGACTGAGGGGTGACCTGATCGAGGTGTACAAGATTATGAGGGGCATGGACAGGGTGGATAGGGAGCAGCTGTTCCCCTTAGTTGAAGGATCAGTCACAAGGGGACATAAGTTCAAGGTGAGGGGCAGGAGGTTTAGGGGGGGATGTGAGGAAAAACCTTTTTACCCAGAGGGTGGTGATGGTCTGGAATGCGCTGCCTGGGAGGGTGGTGGAGGCGGGTTGCCTCACATCCTTTAAAAAGTACCTGGATGAACACTTGGCACGTCATAACATTCAAGGCTATGGGCCAAGTGCTGGTAAATGGGATTAGGTAGGTAGGTGAGGTGTTTCTCACGTGTCGGTGCAGACTCGATGGGCTGAAGGGCCTCTTTTGCACTGTTTGATTCTGTGATTCTGTGGTCATCAAAATCAGCTGCCCCACTGAATCTCCCAGCCCCAAATTGACAAGCAGTCTATAAGGAACATGTTTCACGATGGCATCCCACTGAATTAATGTAAGTGACGCGCAGTCATGAAAACATCTTGGTGTCCACATTTACTTCATCGGATAGAGCAAGACTACATCTGAGTCACATTACACATCAAATCAAACCCACTGATATAACTTTATCTTATTTATTCGTTCATGGGATACAGGCGTCACTGGTTGGGCCAGCATTTATTGCCCATCCCTAATTGCCCCCGAGAGGTTGGTGGTGAGCTGCCTTCTTGAACCGCTGTAGTCCGTGTGGTGTAGGAACACCCACAGTGCTGTTAGGAAATAATCAGTGTGGTAGTGGAATGTTCTGGTGATTGGAGCACCCGGTATCTGTTTTTTCTTCAGGCTAAAGCAGCTGCTGAATGATTGAATATGGCAAACGGTGAGGACAAACCCAATCCACACTGGGGGAGTGCATCATGCCAAATGAGAGCTCCGGCACAAACCAATGTTAGGCCCATTGCCATCCAAATCCAGGTCAGATAAATGGTTTGAGTCTCCTTTCCCAAATGCCACTGACCATAGCATGGGACTTGCACGCTGGTGTCGCTTTTCTCTGGTGTAAAGAAATCAAACAAGCAGCCCTTAACCTGGAGGCTACCACATAAAGGAAAGTAAAAAACGTGGAGCCAGGATGCTCCCTTGATGTCTTAATTGAAACTGCAGGCCTGGGCTAGAGTCCAAAGTTGATAGGGCGCCCGAGCCGAGCGCATGTGAAATTGCGCAACATGCCATCAGGCATGCGTCCCGAGGTCATTGCGCACGCGAGCGATATTGAGGTCGGCACAGGAATCCAAGCCGCTCCCGCCAACAATTAAAGGGGCCAATTAGGGCCATAGGAAACCCTGCTGTCCGCAATTTTACATTGCCCATGCCATTTCGTGCTTGTCACACGGGCAAAATGGGCAGGCGGGTGGCCAGCTTTTAACGAAACCTCATTCAAGGGTGGGATGAAATGTCCGGCATGAAATATAATTTAAAAACTGATATCTGGGGACTGATGCTTTTTGAGTTCTGCCATCAGGTGCTTGAATGTGTTGCATAGGTACAGTTTGCTGCATTTTCTTCTTGATAGTCAATCTGTCTGGGTCTGCAGCTCCCTGAGGCAGCTCCGCAGCAGCTGTCTACCTTCAGGGAGCTCGCTGGAAGCACCCACACACACACACACACCCTCACTTTTGTCAGTGCCCACCCTCTTCCCGCCCGCCTTGGCAGTGTTGAGGCTTTCTCCGTGCGCGTTTCATGCCGGCTGACTGCTAATTGGCCAGCCAGCATGAAATTGCATTTGGGGGCCTATTGCGGGCAGACACACATTTCGCGTCTGCTTCTTGGCCCACCGACTTGACATATACGCCAAGCATGAAATTCAGGCCCTGGTATTTTTGCCAGCCACCAACTGACCATCTCCTGTCCTCCTCCCTGACTCTCCATGTCAATTCTCCCCTCCCCCAAAACTCGCCATCGGCATGGTGCTGGAACCCCTGCCTCTTCAAGGCTGATGTATTACATTTGGGTGTGAACCAATTTCTAGGCCAGTAATTTAGAACATCATCCAAGAAAATGTTTTATTACTTGCAACGATAGCACACTTCATGTAGGCTGTGTGACAATCAAAACATTAAAACACAGGCAACGCTTGATAAAAGAATCAAGTTTTGTTGTAATCGTCGTCCTCTGAGCATTCAGCGCTAACTCAATTTTCCTTTTAAACTAGCCTTCAATGACTGTCATGAAAGAGATGATTCTAGCAGGTGGAGGTAACCTGACTCTTAAACAGGTTCGTGCATATAATAGATGTTCTGAGAGGCTGGCAATTAAAGCCTGAAATGAAGCCACAGAAACCAGCCAATTAAGAAAAAAACATACCACGTGCCTTTCACCACTCTAACCTGGGTATGATCCCGTATTAAATGAACTTCAAGCCACTGGATAGCATTGTTCAAAACGCTGTGATCTGATGGTTCAGTTGAGTTCCTATGCACATGAGTCTTCATAAAATTAACTGGGCCGCAAGCTTGATGAGTGACTCCCATCATTTGATAATTTCTAGATTTTTCTCTACCCCCCAAAAAAACGGAGTGCTGAACCTTGCATGGATAATACTTTTACTCAACGTACTGGGAGCAGAGACAGTTCTGGCAATAAAATAGGATTAAAATAGATGACGATCCATCAGGGCAGCAATGGTAGTGCAAGTTGGCCCAAACATAATCAGACGATTTTGTTTTCAGAAAACGCACACTTGTAAAATACCTCTGGCTATTAAAAAGGAAACCAGAACCACTTGTTTCCATTTTAAGTGAAATCGATGACCCAGGTGCAAATGGCAATCAATATTGTGATAGCTTTGCAAAGGGAGTTCTTTGCTCAGGTTTCTAATCAAACTCATTTGCTTATCTCTGGATATAAATCTGCCCCCAATCAGCACAGACGGTAATGTTTTAGGATGTAATTGTTTAGCATTAATAAGTATTCCTTAGGAACAGAGGGACATAGGAACACGAGTAGGCCATTTCACTTCTCGAACCTGTTCAGCTATTCAATGAGCTTGTGGCTGATCTGAGACCTAACTCCATTTACCTCTTTTGAGCTCCAGATGTTCCATTTAACCAAACGCGTATTCCTTCCATTCCTATGTTCTTTCACAAAGGCTTTTAACTCATGAGGGTGTGGGTGACTTAAATATGGATAGTAACGCTGAGTGACCTAAAGGATAATGAGCCATCTTCAAAGGGAATTGGTTAACAGATGAGCGGGATAACCCGAGTGGCGAATCTCTTCATTCTAAAGCATGGGACTTCGAAATAATATAAAAATCATGAAACTTCATATTTATATAGCTCCTTTTACAGCCACAGGGCATAACAGACAGCTTCACAGCCAATGAAGTACTTTTGAAGTGTTGGCACTGTTGTAAGATAGGAAATGTGGCAGCCAATTTGCACATAAGCAGCAATGTGATAATGACAACATCATCTGTTTTTCTTTAGTGATGTTGATTGAGGGATAACTATTGGCCTGGACACCAGGGAGAACTCCCCTGCTCTTCTTTGAACTAGTGCCATTGAGGCTTTTACACCCACCTGAGAAAGTATTAAAACTTAGCAGCTTAAAATCTCATTCGCAAGACTGTAACTCTGACAGTGCAGCACTTCCTCAGTACTACATTGGCGTGTCAGACTAGATTTTGTGCTCACAGCTCAGCAGTGGGAGCTGAGCCCACAACCTTCTGACTCACAGGCAGGAGTGCTAGGAACTGAGCTACAGCAGACAGTGAAAATGGCAAGAAGACAAACTCCTCATGAAATTACTGTAGCGATTGTAATATTCCACTTTGAACCTCGAACCGCATAACCTAGTAGCTGTTGAAGAAAATGCCTATTCAAATAAATTGATGACATTAGTGGATGTATAAAAGCAGCAAGCCGACACATTTCTATTCATTTTTCCCCATGGATGATAACAGAAAACTTTAACATGGCATCAAATGTTAAAATAGTTGATGAACTGCAGGAAAAAGGATTATCTTCAGCTCTGATGTAGAGCTTTGTAGTATAAAGGTTTGGCACATACAGGGTTAATGTAAGACTGAGTGCAGAACTGCCCACACAGTGAAGTAAGAGAGCACATGACCCGCACCCAGGGTCAGTTGAGTGTGAGGACAGAGCCGTGTGTACCAGCCAGCACGGAGCCAGCTCCTAGCTTGTACCCTTTACTGTGTGGCTAGGACTTTTCTCGCATCAGGCGGGCTCGGCGGGGCTGAGCAGGAGAGGCCATGAAAGCGACCCCTGCCCACAATCGGGCACCGAGCATGATTTCACTTCAATTGAGGCCCACCAGCCTGAAACTTGCGCTGCGGCGCTGAGCGCTGCTTGTGAAGGCGGGGGGGGGGGGGGGGGAGGAGGGCGAGCGCGTAAGTTTACGCATGCAGACGAGTGCACGCAATGAAAGCTCCCCTGAGGCATAGAGCTGCCTCAGGGAGCTGGAGATTTAAAAAATGAAAAATAAAGAATTTTAAAATGTTAAAAAAAAACATGTCCCTCGTGTGACAGAGTCACATGAGCAGGGACATGTTAGGAATGAAATGTTAACATTTTTAATTTCATTTTTAATTGCTGTTGGAAGACTCACCCACCTGTGGTTGAGGTTTCCTTAAAAAATCCAGATTGCCACTTGGCCTTTTTGCCTGCCCGCAAACTGTTAGGTTGGACAGGTAGTGAAAAATTTAATTCAACTGGTACTTTAATGGCCTTAATAGGCCTGTTAACTGCTGCCGACTCCTGCACATGTGCCCGCCGACTGAAATATCGCACGAGTGTGCGATGACGCTGGGACGCTCGGCCGACATCATCACGTGTCATTATACACTCATACAGGTCTGGCACCACCCCCCCACCCCCCGACGAGCGCAATATTCTGCCCTTTATTTATAAATAGCTCTAAGAGTCAATAAAGACCTACAGTTAACACACTACAAAGACCTCTTCAGACCGACCCCTGTGACCAACACCCTAAAACAAGTGCGTTCCCTTTGACCGTGATGAAAAGCAGAGCATGCAGCTTCCCTTCAATGCTAAGTCCATATTATTGTACAAGCTAACGCTATTCCCAGGTAACATCCAATTGCCTTAAAACTCAAATGATCCCATATGCTCATTTTCTTGTTGACGTTGATTGGTCACTTGTCCCCGTTGCATTTGCTGCTGGAGAATTGGAACACAAAGATTTTTCTCAGTATAGTCAAGTCACAGGCACATCTAACAAGAGGGAGCTTACAACCATAAACCACCCGTGAGGCCTAGAGGAAATCATCCCTCAGAGTCCTTTGTGTGGCACGAGAGGGATAATTTCCAGCTGATGGCCCAAAGAGGATTGAGGTAGATGGTTATTTCTGCCTTCTCCTTCCGCTCTCTTTCTTAGACTGGCCAGGACTGAGGAAGAAGTACATCCAATTGGGAGTGAGCAAAAATGGCTCCTTTATGAAGGCAGCTACGGGTTCAGAAGGAAGCCACGGCTACAAAGAGTTTGAAGCTAGAATGAAAAGCTACAGTTTTCACATTTTAATGGTTCATGTTGGCAGCTGCTGTTCTGAGAGGTTGGGCAATAAATTATGTGACAGATGTGGGTTGTTGATGGGCTGAAAATTTCCCATTTGGATTAGGGTAATTATGTTTATGAAAGCGGAAAGCAGCATTATCCCATGTTTGCAGCTTTAGGAGGGCTGAAAATGATTGACTGTGACATTTTTTTCATATCAACTCAACTAAATAGAGTTAAAAATATTTTCAAATGTTATGGGTTTACTTGTAATTGCTTAATGACCGGGCTAACCTTGTTTTGTGTTACTATGTTTTGATTTTTAACGGTATTTTAAGTTCTGACACTATTGGCGTATTGAAAGTTATAATTATGGACTTAATTATGCTGTGGATTTGCGCCAGTTGGAGTTTGTTCTGTTCAGATAATCTTTCAATCGCAGCACATGTTGGTTCAATAATTGAATGCCTATAGACCATTAGATTTGTTCATTAAAAGACTGTGCCAAAATAGTATCACAAAAAATGTAATGATGTAATAAACCAATGTCACCTGACTGTTTGTTGTATTGCTCTCTCTGTCCATATGACTGATATATTAAGCCACCTATGTTCTATTTCAAGAGCACATTCACTCATTGCATGTACTTATGAAGCGGGTTCATGTTCTCATTTCACATTTTACAGGTTAACCCAAAAGCTCATGGTAAATTCAGCACTTCAAGCACAGGAATCATAAAGTTCCACCACCAAACTATACTCTGCCCTGAGTCAGTAAAGATCAACAGGGGAAGAGACGCCTCTAGGTTTTTGAATTGCCTGGGGAGGGGGGTGGAATTGGTCAAGGTTCCCACTCCTGACGACTGTGTAGTGAGCTTTGTTGGAGAGGCCAGGCAGGATCTTACCAGCCTCCTGCGGATTGGCCGAAGGGGTCCGTAAAATAGCGGGGGAAGGGGGATGGGTGGAGTAACCATGTCTCCCCGTTGCCATGCATTTTACCAACGGCAGCAAAAGTGGATGGCGACCAGCTACATAAATACTGTGGCTATAACAGCCGCTCAGAGGTTGGGAATTCCGAGGCAAGTATCTCGCATCCTGGCTCCCCAAAGCCAGTCCACCATCTACAAGGCACAAGTCAGGAGTGTGATGGGATACTCCCCACTTGAATAAGTGCAGCTCCAATGACACTCAAGAAACTGGACACCAACCAGAACAAAGCAGTGCACTTGATCGGCACCCCATCCACCACAATAAACATTCACTCCTTCCACCACCGACGTACAGTGCTAGCAGTGCGTACCATCTACAAGATGCATGGCAGTAACTCACCAAGCATCCTTCAACAGCAGCTTCCAAACACGCAATCTCTGCCACCTAGAAGGACAAGTGCAACAGATACATGGGAACACCACCACCTGGAAGTTCCCCTCCAAGTCACTCCCCATCCTGACTTGGAACTATGTTGCCAGCCCTTTCATGTCGCTGGGTCAAAATCCTGGAACTCCCTTCCTAACAGCACTGTGGGTGGTCCTACAGCACATGGGCAGCAGTGGTTCAAGGAGGCAGCTCACTACCACCTTCTCAATGGCAGTTAGGGGTGGGCAATAAATGCTGCCCTAGCCAGTGACTCTCACATCTTAAAAACAATTTTTTTTAAAATTGATAATTTAATCTGTTTATCATGGTGTAATGGAAGAACATTGAGCTGAACAAACAATAACAACTTGCATTTATATAGTGCTTCAACGTAGAAAAACTGTACCAAAGTACATCACAGAAGCAGAATCAGATAAAAATGGCATTGAGCCAAAGGAAATATTCATGGGGATAACCAAAATTTACTCAAAAGAATTGGTTTTAAGGAAGTTCTTAAAGGAAGAAAGGCTTAGGGAGAGAACTCCAAACACAAAGAGAACTCTCTGGTCTTTAAACGGTTTAATGGGATATTTTATGTTTAGCAAGACTACCTGAACAGGTTCTTGGTTTAATGTCTCATCTGAAGACCAACAGTTCTAATAATGGAACACTTGCTCAATGAGGTGCCATCCCAGATTATGTCTAGGAGAGGGTTTGCACTCAACAACTTTTGGAGTCAGAAGTGAGCATGCTGTCATTCAGAGCTCAACTTGAGAGTGTAGAACGTTGGAGAGCATTAGGTTGAAGATTAGGAAGGCAAGTGGCAGATCACATTCAATGCAGAGAAGTGTGAGGTGCTTAGTTTTGTCGGGAGAGATATGATGAAATGGTATAAAATAAAGGGAGGGCATCTGACGGAGGTGCAGGAACAGAGGGACCTCGGTGTATATATACACAAGTCATGGAAGACGGCAGGACATGTTGAGAGAGCAGTTAATAAAGCATATAGTATCTTAGGTTTTATTAATAGAAGCATTGAGTATAAGAGTAAGGAGGTCATGTTGAACTTTTATAAGACACCAGTTAAGCCTCATCTTGGGTACTGCATCCAGTTCTGAGTGTCATAGGTGAGGAAGGATGTGAAGTCATTGGAGAGAGCTTCAGGGATAAAGAATTGTAGCTATGAGGATGGATTAGAGAGGCTGGGACTCTTCCTTGGAGAAAAGATGGCTGAGAGGAGGCTTGATAGAGGTATTCAAGATCCTAAGGGGTATGGACAGGATAAATAGTGAGAAATTGTTCCCACTCAAGAGATCATCAAGAACTAGAGGGCACAGATTCAAAATAATTGGCAAAAGGAGTAAATGTGATGTGAGGAAAATGTTTTCACTCAGGGGGTGGTTGGAGCCTGGGGCAAACTTTCTGAAAGGATGGTGGAGGCAAGTTCGATCAAGATATTCGAAGGGGAATTGGATTGCCACCTGAAAAGAAATAACGTGCAAGTTTGCGGGGCTAAGGCAAAGGAGTGAGACTAGGTGAAATGCTCTTTCATAGACCCATGGGCCGAATGGCCTCCTTCTGCACTGTAAAGATACTATGATACTGTGATACTGTAATATTGTGGGCCATGGAGAATGCTTGTGACCTATTGCTCTTAAATGACACTATTGGGTGATAGATTTTGTTCTTAAATTAACTAAAGCTGCTGGAGAATGATAGAGGTTTATCCATGGATATTACAAATGTTCCTTAATGAACCATACATGAATCATAGTATTTAAGTGTTAGATTCTTTCTCTTTTTTAAAGGCATTTATGGGTTGAACGTCACACCATTTAGTAATGTGTAAGTTATAGTCACGTTTAATCACTTCATGAGATATTAGCAAACATGAAATGTTACAAAAGAATCATTTATATTAAATAGGAAATTGATATTTAATCCATTACTCAAAAATCTTGTGACAGCAAATCAGGAAAGAGCATGTTTATTAACATAGGCCACCGTTCTATAAAAAATCATTACCTCAAAGTTTTAAGCAGTGAGATCTTGACTAGATTTAATTTGTCAGTTTATTCCTGCTAACTGTCTGGAGTCTATTCAAATAATTCAAGCAATGGGGTGTTAATCTTCAACCTCCTGGATAAATTTCTATTTTCATTTTATTATATATTGCTATTTCTGTCGCAATTTCCTTTGGTGATTGAATCCAATGCAAAAAAAAGAAACACATTTCTGATAATTTCAATACAACTGGTTTCTTCCCTTTGAGGTTGGCATGACTAGCAAAAGGCGAAGATGGTTCAGACGCTGATAGGCTGAGAGGGTGCGACCTTTCTGACCCCCAGCGTCATTTCACATCCATGTTTTTGTACGCCCATATTATACTTAATGGCCTGAATTTTTCCCATGGCGGGAGTGGGAGGGGTTGGGGTGTGGGGTGGTAGGGGGGGGGTGGGGCAGTGTTCGGGGAGCTGCCTGCAATCGGCACCGCACCGCGGGCAGGCGGGCATTAACGCGGATCGCAAGCGGCAGCGCTGAGCGCGACCTGTGTGGGCGGGGGGGAGGAGGGAGAGTGGGCCTGGCGCGCAGTTCATGCATGGGCGCGAAAGAGTGCTTCAATCCCCCTGAAGCACGGAGCTGGCTCAGAGAGATTGAAGCGCTTTTTAAGAAAAAAAATAAAGACGTTAAAAATTTAATGGAACCTGTCCCATCTCATGTGACTGTGTCAGGTGAGATGGGACATGTTTTTATTTTCAAAATAAAGTCTTTATTTAAGTTGTATTAGCTCTCGGATTAGCCCGTGGATGAGGTCCCCTAAAAAATGGAAAGGCCGCTTGGCCTTTTCGCCTGCCCGCCAACCGTTAGGTTGGACGGGCAGCGTAAATTTCAAGCTCATTAGCTCGTCCATGGCTGTAATAGGCCTTTGCATTATCGGTGGGCGCGCAGCCGATTCTGGCGCCATCCGCAAAACAAAATGTCGCGTGAGTGCGCGATGAATTCGGGACATGTGCCCAACGTCACCGCGCGTCATATTACATTCAGGCGTGTCGGGCGCACGTCGGAGTTAAAACTCTGGCCAATGAATCTAATATCAGACTGACATTGTTTAAATATAGAATATCAATTATCTAGATTCATTTTGTTGCGTTGGTGGGAGGCGCCACCCATGGGTTCATGTGGCGATTTAACTTAGCGCCACATTCTTGTACCTCACTACTTGCAGTTCACCAGTTTTTCGTGGCGACCGACTGGGCACCATCTGGAAACGTGGGCCTGAATCGTGCGCTTGCCAGGCACGTGCGATCGGTGGGCCCAGAAGCGGATGCGATCTGTGCTTCCAGCCGCGATCCACTCCCCGCAACCCCCCCCCCGGCCCCAACACGCGATTTCACACTAGCTGGCCAATTAATTGGCAGCCAGCATGAAAGACACACTGAGAAAGGCTCAGCGCTGCCAGGGGGTGCAGGAAGAGGGCGGGCGCCAAGGAAAATGAGGGTGTGGGCGGGCACTCGTGGAGGTCCCAGCCCTGAACCCGGCACCCACCATTTTGGTAGGGGTTGGGGGGAAGTGTAGGGAACAGGGGACATATTTCACACGTTCACCATTCCCGGAGTCAATGGCACATTTAGAAGTGCAGCTACCTTCAAACAGAAGCAATTTCTGGTCACCCAGGTTTCTCAAGCATGACTCATGGGATTTACAAATTTGATTAAAAGTTCTAAAACTACTGAAGAGAGGTCAGGTACTCTTCTGGGAGAGGTAAGGTATCCATTGGGATTGTTAAGAGTAGATATGAATGTGCGTAAAAAGTGGATAAGGTCTGTGGAACTCTCAAGCTGTCAAGTTATTAACATTCCCTGCCCTTTATATTTTGAAAAAGACAGCCAGCCTGCAGTTGAAAAAAAATCAGTGCTTGGAATTTCATTATATGTTTGATGACATAAGCTTGAGTGCTATCATTGTAGAGATTGACTGTTTCCACAACCTATTGTTATCACTGACTCATGAGCTAAAATTTTGGCCTGTACATTCACAGTTTGATTGAGAGTCCCAAGTGGTTATAAAGAGATTGGCAGTCTTTGATATGGGCAATGAAGACAAGAAGTTGCTTTTAAAAGAGATTAAGTAATTGAAGGGTTTTAAATGTGTTTTTACCAATGAGAATGTTTTTTAATGTAGCGAAGTCTACATTAGATACTTGGAATTTATTTTATTTCATTTCACCATGCCTCCTGAAGTCTTGTTTTGGTGGATATTAGATGAGTTAGCATGGAGGGTCTAATAACCCTGGTAGGTGTGGAGGCATGAGTTGGCATTAAGTTGGCATAAGGGCCATAAGGGGCCATGGGTGAGTGGTGAGTCACGTATTAGCATTGAAAGTATGAGGGGCCATGCATGGTGGGGTTGGAGGGGGGGGTGGTGGGGGTAGAGGTCATGTGTTGGCATGAAGGATATGAGGGCCATGGGGGATGGGTGGGGGTCATGAGTTGGCATGGGTTGGCATAGATGGGGCATGGCTAGTATGTGGGTGGTGAGGGGTGATGGAGGGCCCAACTCTAGATAGCACCCACACACTCCCCACCATCACCACAACCCTCCCCCGCAACCCTCCCAGAGCGTAAACCTGGCAAGTCGGGACAGCTTCTCCTAAGTAGAATTTGCAGAGTTGGAAATCTGCACACCTGACTCAGGAGCTAAAATTTAGGCATAAGAGTCCAATTTGGACCGCCAACCCTTCCATTGCAATGGAAACACACTCAACACCAAATTGGTTTCGGCAGTGCAGAGGTCCACCTGGAAGCCACCTAAAAGACATGTCAGGCCCCGTCAACATGTGTGGGATATAAACACTGACAAAGAACAATTGAGTAAAAAGTCCTGTTTCTGTGTCATAGATTTTATGTGACAAGTGTTTCAAAGCTCTGTTCTCAAACACCTAAGTAAATAAACACCCTTTAATTTTATGGTTATCATACTGCTTTCATTAAGATGATAAATATCAGCCTCAAAATATTTAATCAGTTACAGGTTCTTGGAATAGAGATATTTATTAAAAGGAATAATTAAAATCACAGGATCATAGTGCAGAAGAGGCCCTTCGGCCCATCGAGTCTCTACTGACACATGAGAAACACCTGACCAACCTACCTAATCCCATTTGCCAGCAGTTGGCCCATAGGCTTGAATGTTATGACATACCAAGTGCTCATCTAGGTACTTTTTAAAGGATGTGAGGCAACCCGCCTCCACCACCCTCCAAGGCAGTGCATTCCAGATCATCACCACTCTCTGGGTAAAAAAGTTTTTCCTTACATCCCACTAATCCTCCTGCCCCTCACCTTGAACTTATGCCCCCTTGTGATTGACCCTTCAACTAAGGGGAACAGCTGCTCCCTATCCACCTTGTCCATGTCCCTCATAATCTTGTACACCTCAATCAGGTCGCCTCTCAGTCTTCTCTGCTCCAATGAAAACAACCCAAGTCGATCCATCCTCTCTTCATAACTTAAATATTTCATCCCAGGCAACATCCTGGTGAATCTCTTCTGCACCCCCTCCAGTGCGATCACATCCTTCCTATAATGTAGCGACCAGAACTGCGCACAGTACTCCAGCTGTGGCCTCACCAAGGTGCTATACAACTCCAAAATGACCTCCCTACTTTTGTAATCTAAGCCTTGATTGATAAAGGCAGGGGTCCCATATACCTTTTTCACCACCCCACTAACATGCCCCTCCACCTTCAGAAACCTATGGACACACACTCCAAGATCCCTTTGTTCCTCAGAACTTCCTAGTGTCATGCCGTTCATTGAATACTTCCTTGTCAAATTACTTCTTCCAAAGTGTATCACCTCACACTTTTCAGGGTTAAATTCCATCTGCCACTTATCTGCCCATTTGACCATCCTGTCTATATCTTCCTATAGCCCAAGACACTCAACCTCACTGTTAACCCCCCTGGCAAATCTTTGTGTCATCCGCAAACTTACTGATCTTACTCCCCCACGTAGTCATCTATGTGGTTTATATAAATGACGAATAATAGGGGACCCAGCACAGATCCCTGTAGTACGCCACTGGATACTGGCTTCCAGTCACTAAAGCATCCTTCTGTCATCACCCTCTGTCTCCTACAACTAAGCCAATTTTGAATCCACCTTATCAAATTACCTTGTATCCCATGTGCACTTGCCTTCTTTATAAGTCTCCCATGTGGGACCTTGTCAAAGGCTTTGCTGAAATCCATATAAACTACATCAACTGCACTACCCTCATCTACACACCTGGTCACCTCCTCAAAAAATTCAATCAAATTTGTTAGGCATGACCTCCCTCTGACAAACCCATGCTGATTATCCCTGATCAAACCTTGCCTCTCCAAGTAGAGATAGATTCTCTCCTTTAGAACTTCCCCTAATAGTTTCCCTACACTGACGTGAGACTCACTGGCCTGTAGTTCCCTTATCTCTACAACCCTTCTTAAATAGCGGAACCACATTAGCTGTTCTCCTGCGATCTCCTCCCTTGCCTCCTTCAGCAGTCTGGGACACAAATCATCCGGACCTGGAGATTTGTCCACTTTTAAGCGTGCCAACACCTCCAAGACCTTATCACTCGCAAATCAATTTGCTCAAGAACCTCACAGTCTCTCTCCCCGAGTTCCATACCTTCATCCTCATTCTCTTGGGTGAAGACAGATGTGAAGTATTTGTTCAACACTCTGCCGATGACCTCTCGCTCCACCCATAGATTGCCCCATTGATCCCTAATGGGCCCTGCTTTTTCCCTGGTTATCCTCTTCCCATTGATATACTTATAGAATATCTTTGGATTTTCCCTACTTTTACCAGCCAGAACTTTCTCACATCCCCTCTTGCTCTCCTAATTGCTTTCTTAAGCTCCATCCTGCACTGTCTGTACTGCACTAATTTCTCCGCTGATTTGCTCCCCTTGCACCTGTAAAAGCCTCTCTTTTCCTTTTCATCGGTATCCTGAATATCTCTGGTCATCTATGGTTCACTGGGCTTGTTACTCCTCCTTATCACCCTAGAGGGAACATATTGAGCCTGTACCCTCCTCATTTCCTTTTTGAACACCCCCCACTGCTCCTCTGTAGATTTCTCTACAAGTAACTGATCCCAGTCTACCTTGGCCAGATCCTGCCTTATATTACTAAAATCCACTCTCCCTCAATCCTAAACATTTTTATGCAACTTGTCTATTTCTTTGTTCATAACAAGCTTAAATTGGACCATGTTGTGGTCGCTATCACTAAAATGCTCCCCCACCACCAGCTCAGCCACCTGTCAGGCTTCATTCCCCAGAAGTAGGTCCAGCAATGTGCTGTCCCTTGTTGGACTGTCTACGTATTGACCTAAAAAGTTCTCCTGTACATATTTCAAGAAATCCACCTCCATCTAAGCCCTTAACACTAATTCTATCCCAATTAATGTTGGGAAAGTTGAAATCACCTAACATAATTACCCTGTTGTTACTGTTTTTACACACCTCCGCAAATTGTGCACATATTTGCTCCTCAATTTCCCACTGACTATCTGGAGGTCTATAATAAACACCTAAAAATATGGCTGCCCATTTTTTATTCCTAAGCTCTACCCACAAAGCTTCATTCGATGCCCCCTCCAAGATACCATCTCTCCTTATTGCAGTAACTGACTCCTTAACTAATAATGTAATGCATCCTCCTCTTTTACCCCCTCCTGAAGATTTTATATCCTGGAATCTTGAGCTGCCAATCCTGCCACTCCCTCAACCACATCTCAGTGATGGCTACTATATCACAATTCCACGTGTCAATCCTCACCCTTAACTCATCCGTTTTACTTGTAATACTCCTGGCATTAAAGTAGAGGCCATCCAGCCTTGCCTTACTCCCTTGAAGCTTAATGAAGCTGTACTCCCTCTGGCTTGTTTTTTTTATTGCATTATGATGTGTCCCTATTCTGCTAACATTCTGTGTCCCCATCCCCCTGCCAAATTAGTTTAAACTCCTCCCAACAGCACTAGCAAACCTGCCCGCAAGGATGTTAGTCCCGCTCTGGTTCAGATGTAGACCACCCGTTTGTACAGGTCCCACCTTCCCCAGAAACGGTCCCAGTGATCCAGGAATCTAAAACCCTCCCTCCTGCACCAACTCTTAAGCCATTTATTCATCTGCATTATTCTCCTATTTCTGAGCTCGCTAGCACGTGGCACTGGGAGCAATCCAGAGATTACAACCTGAGAGGTCTTGCTTTTTAGTCTACTGCCTAACTCCCTGAATTTTTGATGCAAGATCTCATCCTTCTTTCTACCTATGTCACTGGTACCAACATGTACCATGACATCTGCCTTATCACCCTCCTCCTTCTGGATGCCCTGCAGCTGTTCAGTGACGTCCCAGACCCTGAAACCAGGGAGGCAACACACCATCCTGGAGTCACGTTGATGGCCACAGTAGAGCCTAACTGTTCCCCTGACTATAGAATCTGCTATTACTATTGCTGTTCCTCCCACCAGGCTGCTTGTGGTGCCAGAAGCTTGGCTCTGTCTGCACTCCCTGGAAGAACCAGCCTCCAAAATGGAATACTGATTTACGAGTGGGACCCCAG
Source organism: Carcharodon carcharias (assembly GCF_017639515.1). NCBI lineage: Eukaryota > Metazoa > Chordata > Chondrichthyes > Lamniformes > Lamnidae > Carcharodon > Carcharodon carcharias. The sequence continues at coordinate 14,626,955 of NC_054476.1, forward strand.
GGGACTCCTGAACGACCTGCCAGTTTCTCTTGAACTGCCTGGTGGTCACCCATTCCCTTCCTTCCTCAAGTCCCTTCAGCTGCTGTGTGACCGCCTCTCTAAACGTGCTAACCAAGATGGTCTCAGACTTACGGATGCTCCACAGTGTCCCCAGCCGCCGTTCCAGCTCTGAAATCCAAGCTTCCAGGAGATGCAGCTGGACATACGTACTGCACACAAGCTGGTCCTGGGCTCTGGAAATGTCCCTGGCTTCCCACATGGAGCACGAGGAGCACACCACGGCTTTGAGCTCTCCTGCCATGACTTATACCTTTAAATTAAACCTTTTAAATCAATTACTCTAGGGCCCTTCTTACCTGATCCTCTTTACAACAGAATATACCAACTATAAACCACAAAAAAAACCTTAAACGATAAGCGAGAAAAGTAGCAAATACTTACCTGACCTTACCCACTACTTACCAGTGATTCCCATCCCTTGTAGCCTCTACTGCTGCAGCAGGGCAAGACCACTCTCTGAAGATTTAAGAAGTTGGATAGCAAAGAAAAAATGCAAAGAGCGCCTCTTCCCCTGTGTACCGAATTCCCACTGTGCACCAAATTGCTAACCACACTCACTCTGGCTGTGTCTCACTCAGGATGAGGTCTCTCCCCTGTTTGTGTGCAAGCACATTCAGTGAGTGAGATGGGATGGAGATTAGATTACCAATTTACCTACTCTACAGGCCATGCTATTCTTTTCAACCCCAAGTTGGTCCCAAGCCTACATATTGCCTCCATCACCAATACTACCAACTTACACTTCCATAATGTCAGCTGCCTCCAAACCTCCCTCAACTCATCTGCTGCTGAATCCTCATTCATGCCTTTGTTATCTCTAGACTGGATTATTCTAATCCTCTCCCTAGCTGGCCTCCCTTCTTGCACCCTCTCTAAAGTTGAGTACATCTGAAAAGTCTGCAGCCTGCATCCTAACTTACACCAAATCCCACTCAGCCACCATCCCTGTGCTCACTGACCTACATTGGTGCCCAGTCCAGCAGTGCTTCAATTTTAAAAATCTCATCCTTTTTTCTAAATGCCACCATGTTCTCAACCTTCATTATCTCTGCAATCTCCTCCAACCCTACAACGCTCCGAGATATCTGCGCTGCTGCATTCCTGGCCTCTTGAGCATTGCTGAATTTCACCACTCCACCACTGGTGGCAGTGCCTTCAGCTGCCATGGGTTTAAGCTCTGGAATTCCTTCGCTAAACCTCTCCATCTCACTACCTCTCTCTCTGCCTTTAAGACACTCCCTTAAATTTTGTCTTGGTAACACTTCTGTTCAGCACTTTGGAATCTTTTGCTACATTAAAGGCACTATATAAATGCAATTTGTTGTTACTGTAATTTGCTTCCATCTTAATATCTGGAATTGCCAATGCAGCATCAAGTGACAATACCAGTTAAGGTGCGAATGACCCACATGGTACAAAGCACAAAAACAGAAAGCTGGAGCTATAGTTAAGTATATCTTTGCACAGGGAAATTCTGAAAAAAAGGCTTTTTCAAAAATCCTGACACTTTATTGATAATCTTTGGGGTCAACAAGCTGTGGTTGAAATGCACTGCTGTGCATTTTTCACTAGGTATTTGCCAGCCAACTCTTTAAAACTAAATGTATATGCTTCCCACCACCCAAGCATCATGAGTCACTGCTGCTCTAAAACTGTTCTGAGGACACTTGTGGCTGATATTGTTTTATGCATTTTGGCTTGCTCAAGTTCACAAGACAGGCCCTCTTCAAATCTCTAATGCATTAGACTGGAGACCTGTAAAATGGTTTCCTATGCCTCCATGATTGAAAGGTTCTTGATATGTTTGTACTCTTTTGAGTATATCGATTAAACAAATTGACTAATTGACACATTAAATTAAAGTAATGGCCCCTTAAAGTGGTACTGTAACAAAAGACAAAAATCTTAAAGGAGGCTTATCAACCAAAACAAAATGTTATTTTGTGGACCAATGAAGTACTCCAGCCCCTGTGGTGCAAACCGGTTGCTGAAAGCTTCAAATGTGCCGATGGACACTGCGTGCTCCCTCTCCAAGGACACCTGGCTGCGAACTTAGCCGCAGAAGAGGGCCAGACAGTTGAGCTGGATGACCCCCTCGACCAACCGCTGCCTGGACTTGTTAGTGGCCATCTTTACCAGGCCCAGGGGCAGGCCTACAAGGAGGTCCTCCTCCTTGCCCACCCGTCCTCCGCACCAGGTGGCCAAAGATCAGGAGTGACACCAAAACCTGAGAAGAAATTCCCTCAGAAAACTGAAAAGGGAGTTGATTTGTTTATAACTGTATGTGGATGAGCTTGTATTTAATTGTTGTTAGAATTAAGTAGAATGGTCCTCATCACCCCGCCCCCAACCATCTATTCAATTATTTTCTGTGCGCTACTGATAAATTGGCGAAATGTGTTCCATCACAGTGGATAATAATTCAGAATATTGATATGGGTGATTGGACTGTAACTAAAAATGTAAGTGTTCTAATGGACGGGGCCATGAGGTTGACTTACATTACATTGTCTACACAAAATGACAACAGGCCTTTCAATAGTTTCTTTATGGTAGTAAAATGTCACAAGGAACTTCACAGGGGCATTAATAAGCAAACTATGACACTGAGCCACATGAGAAGATATTAGGACTGCTGACCAAACCTCCTTCAAAGAGGTCAGCTTTTAGCAGTGATTTAAAGGAAAATAGGGAGGTCAAGAGGTGGAGGGGTTCAGGAAAGGAAACACAGAGTTTAGAGTCTAGGCAGTGAGAAAAGATGGCTCCCAATGAGTATAACATAATTAATCCTGCCAGTAGAGTTCTAGTGTAAGAAGATCTATCTTTTGAACTTTGATGTTTTCAAAGCATCTTTAATCTAGCCATTGTCCGTTAACAAGTCTAGGCAGTGAGCGAAATTGTTATTCCGTTATGGAAGGCATCACAACCAAGTACATTTCTCTCCATGCAGATGAAACATCTAGCAGGGGTCATTACACAATGTTAAAATTTGCCCCCTCCTACCTCCCAATCCTGAAATAATTCCAAATACAGCATCCAGCAAGAAGGAGTTTTCTGTAAAGAGAAACTAACCTTTCTCAAATTTTTGATTTGGCATTGGGCTTCAATCGATGAGAGAAAAAAAATCTAAGGATGAACAGAATGAATCATCAGCATTAGTGATGGAGTTAAGCAGGAAGGATGAAAGAGCTTTAAAAAAGAGTGAAGGGAAATTAATGAAGGAACAGAAGCAGGGGAAGGAATGTCCTGGCAGTTACTCATGAGGCTGGTGAATTGCTTCACACATCATCAAGAAAGAAAAACTGTCTCAGGCCAAGTGACGAGTGGAATTTTCCAGCAATGCTTCATATTTTTAATGTAATGCTGTCAGCAGCTTTCAGCAGAAAGAGGCCAGAAAACATTTCAGAAAAAAATTCATTCAAGTCTATTCCATTCATTTAAGAAGAACGTTTGTTGTGTGAAAGGTATCCTTTCACTAAATCTCTCTGTGTCTTCATGAGGACCCTACAAAGAGGTTCTGGGAACTGGTCATAGTTGCGACCACACTAAAAAATTGTACTGTACAGATAGGTAGGTAGAAAGGTGGGCAGGTAGGTGGGTAGATAGGAAGGTAGATAGATAAGTAGGTAGGCAGCCAGATAGGCGGATAGATAGGTAAGCAGGTAGGCAGGCAGGTTGATGGGTAGAGAGGCAGCGAGGTAGTTTTATAGGCAGGGTGGGCAGGTGGGCAGGTAGGTGGGTAGGTAGGTAGGTAGGTAGATAAGTAGGCAGGTTGGTAGGCAGGCAAGTAGGCAGGTAGGTAAGCAGGTAGGTAGGCAGGTAGGCAGGCAGGTTGATGGGTAGAGAGGCAGCGAGGTAGGTTTATAGGCAGGGTGGGCAGGTGGGCAGATAGGTGGGTAGGTAGGCAGGTAGGTAGATAGGCAGGTATATAGGCAGGTAGGTAGACAGGCAGGCAGGTAGGTAGGCAGACTGGTAAGTAGGTAGGCAGGCAGGCAGATAGGTAGGTGGGTAGGTAGGTAGTTAGTTAGGTAGGTAAGTAATTGGTTTACTGAGAAATCATCAAGGCATCAGGTGCCAAATTGTGATAATACAAATAAATCAAATAATCATAATTGATGACATAGTTATGGACAATCATAAAAATAAAAAACAAAAATAAAGTATAAAATAACAAAAGGATTGCACAATAATGATCATTTCAGCATGGAAATAATTACAATACATTGCAAAATGAATGTCTCCTTAACAGTGACAGGGGGAATTGGGATTCAAGAGCTTTCTAGCAAAGTCCACAAAAAGCTCTTTCTGCCTTTCAGCAGGAGAACACATATTCACTGTCTGACTGTGTCGGAGTAGCTTTGGTACGCATTACCTATGATCAGTTTCAGCGCTGGTTTCAGAATGCCTTCGAGCTTGTTCACATGCTCCTTGGTATGTCCAGCTTTCCATACAGGCATTGTGCATTTAACAATTTGCCTTACCGCTGAACACAGAGAACATAGGACTATAGGAAATAGCAGCAGGAGTAGGCCATTCAGCCTCTCAAGCCTGCTCCATCATTCAATTAGATCATGACTAATCCTCTATCTCAACTTCATTTTCCTGCACTATCCACATATCCCTTAATGTCTTTACTATCTAGAAATTTATTGATCTCAGTCTTGAACATACTCAATGACTGAGACTCCACAGCCCTCTGGGATAGAGAATTCCAAAGATTCCAAAGAAGAAATTCCTCCTTATCTCAGTCCTAAATGGCCTACATCTCATTCTGAGACTGTGTCCTTGGTATTATATCCTCTCACCCCAGCCAGGGGAAACATCCTTCCTGCATCTACCCTGTTGAGCCCTGTGAGAATTTTGTATTTTTCAATAAGATCTCCTCTCAGTCTTCTAAACTCTAGGGAATACAGGCCCAGTCTCCTCAATTTCTCCTCATAGGACAATCCTGCCATCCTAGGAGTCAGTCTGGTGAACCTTCATTGCTCTCCCTCTATGGCAAGTATATCCTTCCTTAAGTAAGGAGATCATACTGTACACAATGCTCTAGGTACATTCTCACCCAGGGCCTATACAATTGCCACAAGACATCTTTACTCCAGTACTCTAAACCTCTTGCGATGAAGGCCAACATACAATTTACCTTCCAAACTGCTTGCTGTACCTGCATGTTAGCTTTCAGTGACTCATGAATAAAGACACCAAGGTCTCTTTGGATATCGACACTTCCCAATCTCGCCATTTAAAAAGTACTCTGCATTTCTGTTTTTTCTACCAAAGTGGATAACTTCACTTTTTTTCACATTATATTTCAGCTGCATTGTTCTTGCCCATTCAGTTAGCCTGTCTAAATCTCCTTTAATCCTCTTTGCGTCCTCTTCACAACTCATAGTCCCACCTAGTTCTGTGTCATCATCAGATTGGAAATATTGTATTTGATTTCCACATCCAAATAATTGATATAGATTGTTGATAGCTGGGGCCCAAGCACTGATCCTTGAGGTGTCCCATTAGTAACAGACTGCCACCCTTCACATTTTTGCATCACTTATTCCTGTCTCTACTTTCTGTCTGTTAAACAATTCTCAATCCATACCAGTATATTACTGTCAATCCCACATGTTCAAATTTTGTTTACTGACCTCCCTGTATGGGACCTTATCAAAAGCCTTCTGAAAATCCAAATACACCACATCCACTGGTTTCCTTTATCCATGCTACAAGTAATGTCCTCAAAAACGTCCAGCTGGTTTATCAAACATGATTTCCCTTTCAGAAATCCATGTTGACTCTGCCCAATCCTGCCATTGTTTTCTCAGTGTTCAGTTATCATACCTTTATAATAGATTTTAGCATTTTACCTTCTATTGATGTCAGGCTAACAGATCTGGAGTTTCCTGTTTTCCTTCTCCCTCCTTTCTTAAAAACTGGGGGTATATTTGCCACCTTCCGGTCTGCAGGAACTGTTCCAACATCTGTAGAATTTTGGAAGATGGCCAGCAGTGCATCCACTGTATCTGCGGCCACCTCTTTGAACAATCTGGGATGTAGATCATCTGGTCCAGGGGATTTATCAACTTTCAGTCCCATTAATTTCACCAGTATTACTTTTTTTTACTAATTCTAATTTCTTTCAATTCCTCATTCCCGGTAGTCCCTTGGCCCTCTAGTATTTCCATGAGGTTTTGTGTATCTTCCTCCGTGAAGACAGACAGAAATTATTTGTTTAGTTTCTCTGCCATTTCCTTATTCCCCATAATAAATTCTCCTGCATCTGCCTGTAATCGACCCATATTTGTCTTTGCTAATCTTTTCCTTTTTACACAGCTCTAGAAGCTTTAACAATCCAATTTTATGTTTCTTACTAGTTTACTTTCATACTCTATTTTCTCTTTCTTTATCATCTTCTTGGTCCTCCTTTTCTGAATTATAAAATGCTCCTAATCCCTGGGCTTACTGCATTTCTTGGCAACATCATAAGCCTTTAACTTTGCTCTAATACAATCTTTAACTTCTCTTGTTAGCTATGGCTGGATCACTTTTCCTGTTGGTTTTTTTGTGCTGCAAAGGGATGTATGTTTGCTGTAAACCATACACTAATTTTTGAAGTGCTGGTCATTGCCTGTCCACCATCATACCTTTTCATGCAGTTTCCCAATCTATGACCGCCAACTTGCCCCTCATAATTCCATGGCTTCCTTTGTTTAGATTTTAAGGCTCTAAATTCAGGTCGAACTACATCATTTACAAACTTAACATGGGCTAGAGTTTTACTTGCTGCAGTTGGACGTGCAGCCGACCTGAGCGAGCGTGAAATCATATGAGGCAAGTATCCCAAAATCATAGCGACGTTGTGCCATATCACTGTTAGTGGGCGTGCGCAGGAGTCAAGATGGTGCCCACTGACAAACAAAGTTCCAATTAAGCCACTTAAAGCCCCAATCAACCAGGGTTTTTAGTGATCTGTGTGCTCTTACAGTTGGCACACGGGCCAATTAGCCAGGCAGCCTTCATACTTTTGCATCATTCTCGATCTAGGGTGGGATAAAATGCCCAGAAGGCGTTTGAAGGTTGAGGAGTTAAGAGTACTGCTGTCAGTTTTTTGTAGTTGCATTACAGATAGTTTGTGGCACATTTTTGTTTGCAAATATCTTTCAAACAATGCTGCAGCTCCCTGAGACAGCTCCACAGCAGTTGTAGGCCTTCAGGGGGCTCGTTGCAAACCGCCCAGTTGTGCCCAGCCCCCGGCCTCTTCTCACGCGCCCCTCCCCCAGCAGCGCTGAGCCTCTCTCAGCGCGTGTTTCACCCTGGCCGCCAGTTAATTGGCCAGCCAGCGCAAAATCCTGTGTCAGTTGCGATTGTGGCCAGAAGCACAAAGCGCGTTCGCTTCCGGCCTGCCGATTACGTGTGCACAACCAGTGCAAAATTCAGGCCATAACGTTCTTTCGTTTATGGTCATCTTCTCTAAAGGCTCCTTTACAACAAGATTATTAATTAGCCCCGTCTCATTGCACAATAATAAAAGCCTATTAAAAAAGCCCATTCCCTAGTTGGTTCCTCACCAAACTGTTCTAGAAATCCATTTGGAGCACTTTCCAGGAATTTGTCCTTCACAGCATTAGCGCTAAGTTGGTTTACCCAGTCTATATGGACTGTAGTCACCCATGATTACCATATTACCTTTATTACATGCACATCTAATTTCCTGATTTATACCATGCCCTACCATTACCACAAATGTTTGCTGCCCCTTGCTATGCTTAGCTCCACACAAACGTATTCCATATCTTGATCTTTCAATCTAAGATCCTCTCTCACTAATGTTCTGATCTCATCATTTATTAACAGCTCTACCCCACCTTCTTTTCTTTTTTGCCTCTTCTTCCTAAATGTTGAATCCCCTTGAACACCCTTGATCACTTTGCATCCATGTCTCCATAATAGCAATTAGATCATATCCATTTACTTTTATTTGTGCCTTCAATTCACCTACTTTGTTTCAAATGCTATATGCATTCAGGTAGAGTGTCTTTAATTTTTTCCTTTTTAACGTTTTTCTGTACCTTGACCCTATTTAATGCTGGCCTTTGTTTTTGCCACCTTCCAGTTTTGCTTATTATTTTTCTTACTACCATTACCAGCCTTTTCCTCACAGGTTTCTCATGTGAGTAGGTCAGTCTGAGATCCATTGTGATGCTTGAGAAGACGTAGCATGTGAAGTCTTGCATTTATTCTCTTACCAGCAGGCAACTGAATATCAAGGATGCCAACCGCTACCTAGGAAGCAACATCTCCAGGGAGCGTAATGTAGGGATCTTTGTCCACACAAGAATCAGCAATGCAGAATTGTCTTCCAGAAACTCCTAATGGTCCGGGTATCCAACGCCATCAACATTCTATGCCAGCAATACAGGAAAGAGAACAGTAAAATTGTCACAAGTTGTAAATCTTTCACCAGTGCTGCCTACACGAGATCTTGGACACCACGTGGAGAGACAACATCATCAACGAGGACGTGCTATGGAGGACTGGTCAGAGGTACCTGCAGAACATTGTGATGGAGAGATGACTGAGGTTGGCACAACACATCTTTCACTTCATGCATGTACACCCTGCCAGAGTGGCAGAGTGGACATGACCAGGTGGAAGAGAAAGGCAGCGGCCGGCCAAAGAAGGTCCGGTAAGGTACATTTAAGGAGGACATTCAAGAGTGGGACACCACCTGAGCTGGACGAAAGAGATTGCGATGAGCCATGGTCTGGTGACAATGCTGCCCATTGTCCCGCATGGAACCAGAGGAACTAAGTCTAAGGAAGTCAATGCTGATGATATTAGAATCATACCGCTTAAGGCTGAAGTTTTTCTTTAATAAAATGGAAGGATTTGACATGATCTGGACAAATGGAATGCTAACCTGGGTTTTTTTTTAAAAAGGTCATAAGTTCACCATGGAACTGTAAACAAGTAGTCCTCTTCTGAGACATCACCTGACCTATAAGGTACTTGAGAAGGTGTTGTTTGTTTGTGTTGAACTGCAAAGAATTTTAATTAATGAAAATTTGGGAGACAAAAGGCAATCACATAGGTTAAAGGATAAAAAAGAGAACTCCAGATTGACTGTGTTATGACCCTATGGACTTTATCCTTCATTTTGCCAGATTTGCACTAAGTGCAGTATCAGGCAGGTGAAACAACATTTTACCTGTCGGTTGCGATGATGGGTTTTCATGCCTTATAGTCCCAAACCCAGCGCATTACTGGTGCATTTCTGGGAAACACGCTGTTTCTATGGTGGGCAGGCTGTCATTCACCCACCATGCCATCACCTCGCTGTTTCATCACGCCAGGCACCACATTTAAAGTACGGCCACATTCAGTGTTTCCAGCCCAGAACTGCAGCAAAAAAGACATGGCCCCAAAAGGCAAGGAGACCACAGTCCTTGGAGTGTCTTTGGGCACCGTGGATGCCGCTGTGGTTTATTCTACCCCTGCTCTGACCGCAGGAGGGGCAGCTACATTACCATTAGAGCTTGGTAGGCAATGGCAGTTGTCATCAGTGCCAATGCTATAAAGAAGAAGTTGGACAATCAATACAGATAGAGGATGAATGATCTCATCTGTGTAGCCAGGGTATGACAACCATCTACCTCTCTAAACTCACACACTCTAGCCCATCACACATTCACTGGCATCTCACTCACTGCCAGCTCAAGGGAAATCACCACCCATTCTCACTCACACACTCTCACATCTCCATCTGGCCTCATCTCCTCTGGATATTGCCTCCTCAGCCCTCACCATCTTGAGGCCACTTACACAGATCAACATCTGTCCCCACACACACCCCGGGATAACCCCCCCCTCCCCAGCACAGCACTCGTCCTGCAGCCTCTTCCCTTGCCTGAGGCCATTTCTTCCCCTTTCCCAAGCAAGACCTTTCCCTGCAGCCATTGAAAAGCCCCCCACGTATGGCTGATCTGGTAAGTAAAGACCCCTACCATGAGCCCCCTAAAAGTGATGTGTTGCTGTCTGTGAAGCCTGGTGCTGATGACTGCGAGTGCTGACCGAAGCAAGGTAGGCAAACAAACCTTGAAGTCTCCAGCGAAGTGCAGCCCGCCAGGTGCACGTTGTGCTGTTGTGAAACACGTCAACATGTTTTCCTGGCGACATGAGCGGGCGATCCGGCAGGGTGGGATGAGTCCAGCGGGTGGCCTTATAATGACATGCTGATGTACAACAATGGGGTTCCCGATGTCCGACGGTGGGAAACGCGGCCCGCCATTGGTGGGCTGAGTGGACGATTGCCAACTGGTTTCACGCCGTCATGAAACCAATTGCGCCATATTGTCCGCTCACGCCGCCAAACATACCTAAAGCTGGTGTGCCTGGAACATCCCAGCCTATCTGTTTGTCCTTTGTTTGTTTGTGTGTCTATTAATGGCGCAATTGTCTCTGATTTTTCGTGGCCCATCTAACCTTATGGTTGGCAGATGGGCACATCGGCCAGGCGGAGTTTTCATTTTTCATCAAAACTCATCCAAGTGCAGCATGAAATCTCCATTGTGAAATAGGATAAAAATAAATATCTGCGGACAGCTTTTTTATGAGGTATGTTTTCAGGTGCTTGACTATGACGCACGGACATTTTTTTGGGGCAGCTTTTTAAATCTTTATTTGATCATTTGCAGGTCCACAGCTCCCTGAGGCAGCTCCCTGCCCTCAGGGAACTCACTTGGGCCCGTGGTGACATCATCACCCACCCTCTTCCTGCCCCCACCCCAGCAGCGTTGAACAATTTCCGCTCGCATTTCACACTGGCTGGCTGTTGATTGGCCAACCAACATGAAATTGTGGTCGGGGGCCGATGGTGGTCGATGGTGGTCGATGGTTTGCTCCCCAGCTGGTCTCGGGCCTGCCGATCGCCCAGGCCCACCAAGAGCAAAATTCAGGCCGGTGCGTGTGCTGGGGACATTCTTTAGGAAAGGATAGTTAGTTATACTTCCCAACGACAATTGTGTGTTAACCACCACTTGTAAATCAGCGAAAGAAGTTTCGTTTTAAATAAATTAATCATTCTGAGTTTTTGAAAGAAGCCTGGTCAGTCTCTTTTCTTCTGGGTACTTGTGGTGTAGGTAGACGATTGGCCATTTGGGAGAGAAAATTAAGCATTTAAATGAATAGTAAAAGCAAAATACTGCAGATGCTGGAAATCTGAAACAAAAACAAAAAATGCTGGAAAAAACTCAGCAGGTCTGACAGCATCCGTGGAGAGAGAAACAGAGTTGACATTTCGAGTCTGTTGTGGCCGATGCAGTTGGTAAAGCGGAGTTATTAAAAAAATCCCAGAGGAAAACTTTAAACAACTGTCATAACCAATAATTTTAAGCATTATGTTTGAGATGCGACCATAAATTCAGGAAGAGGACCATGGGCAGAGTTTTCTGCCTGTCGGGCTGGTGGGCCTGACCCAATCTCCAGCGGGCAGGGAGCTGGTCCCCAATAGTGAAATGGGCTGCACTGCCATTTTACGCGGGCGGGCCAATTAAGGCCCCCCCCAGCGTGATGTCCGGTGGGAAGCGCTATGCGCATCCTGTGCGGGCGGGGGGAATTCCCTAAAAGTGAGAGTGCGCTCTTTCGAGCATGCGTATGAAAGAGTGCACAATTCCCTGAGGCTAAGTGCAGCCTCAGGGAGATCGCTTCCACTTTGAACAATATTAAAAATAGAAAAAAAAAATCCCTAAATATCCCCCGCATGTGACAATAGATGAGGCATGTTCATAATTTACATAATAACTTTATTAAAATTTTTAATACCCTGCATGAAACCTCATCCCACCGCTGGATGAGGTTTCATGTTTTCTCTAGTTGCCGCCGGGGCTCCTGACCTACCTGTTAATCTTAAGGTTGGACGGGCAGGTCCTTTAATTGCTTAAATGATCCTGTCAATGGCCTCAGTTGGCCATTGACAGGTCGGCGGGCAAACAGCTGATTTTGCTCTGCCCCCGCCTTCCTGAAGATTTAAATGGGGTGGGATGACCTCGGGGGTTCCGCCCGATGTCATCCCACATTATTTTATGTGTGGGCGAGCGTATCCCGTCCCCTGCTCGCCAATGGCAAAATTGTGCCCCATTTGTTCTCGAGGCTGTACATTAAACAACTGAAACGTTTTATTAATTTACACAGGTTAAAATATATACACATGACTACAAATTACTACTATCATAACTTTAACAAATTCCTAAACTAATCTCCATTCAGGCAACAGCAACCCACAAGCTTAACGAGGCACCAGGCAAAACATTTTCACCTTATGAATTCAAAATGAGGTACTTTCAACTGTGGAGCCAGTTGGAGACTTGTGGCTGCCTTTTGATCTTACATTGCTTCTGCCTGCACACCCGAAAACTACTGAAGTTATACCTACCACCACTAATTGAATTCAAATTCTCATTGTACCAACAACCTCTTTGAACTTTATGTTTTAACAATGAAACCCATTTCATAGTACCAGTTTTATTAGTAATATAAACATATTGCTTGGTAGCTGCTAGATAGGTGTCGGGTTTTCACGGCACTTCTTGAATGCCCTATTCAAAAAACGCAAATGCATGCTGTCTCTCTAATATATCAAAACTAGCACATATCAAAGCACCTAAGCTGGCTGGTTTTAATCCAATTAAGATATACCCATAGACTAAATTCTATTTTAAAAGAAAAATACTTTCCAAAATACATTAATAGCTTCAGAAGTACCTCTATTTAGCTCTGAAGAAGAGTCATGCAAACTCGAAACATCAACTCTGTTCTTCCCTCCACAGATGCTGTCAGACCTGCTGAGTTTTTCCAGCATTTTCTGTTTTTGATTTAAATTAATGGTACAGTCTGCAGTGTAGTGGGGCTTGATAATTTGCGGTCTCCTCCGATCCCAGTCATAACGATAAATTCTGTAGAAAAAGGTCTGTGGTTTAACAGGGGAAAGTTTGTTGGAAAATTATGGCTGTAGTACATCAATCCAAAAGCAAAACTACTGCGGATGAAATAAATACAAAAAATGCCGGAAATATTCAGCAGGTCTGGCAGCATCTGTGGAGAGAGAAACAGAGTTAGAGTTTCAAGGCATGACCATTCATCAGAATCGGGAAAAGTTAGAAATGTAACAGCTTTTATGTAGGCGAAATGGGGGAGGGTGAAGAAGAACAAAAGGGAAGGTCTGCAATAGGGCAGAAGACAAGAGGCATTAAATGACAAAAGAGTTGGTGGTGCACAGCCAAAGGGAGGAGTAAATAAGGAAACCAAGGGTGGAATTTTACAGCCCCGTCGCGGCACAGTGGGGCTGTAAAATGCAATGAGCCATTCGAGGGTCCATTGTCTTTGGTGGGATTGTAAAATCCCGCTGGCGTAATATTCCACATAAAAGCTGGGCCCAGAGAAGGTGCGAATGTCAGAATAATTAATAGTGCTGTCTAAAAGCAAAGTAAGATAAAGGCAAACAAGATAAAGGCCGACACATGCAAAGAAAAGGAAACAACAACGGAGAGCAGCGATCACAGTCTGAAATTATTGAACTCAATATTGAGCCCTGAAGGCTGCAAAATGCCTAATAGAAAGTTGAGGTGCAGTTCCTCAAACTTACATGGGGGTTCATTGGAACACTGCAGCATAGACTGAGGACAGAGATATCAGCATGAATACAAGGTGATGAATTAAAATGGCAGGCCACTGGAAGCTCAGGGTCATTCTTGCGGACTGAACAGTGATGTTCCACAATGTAGTCACCAAATCTGTATTTGGTCTTCCCAATGTAGAGGAGACCACTGTCCTGATAAAAAGCTTTGTATCAGAAAATGATTTTTGAATGGACCAGCTGGAACACCTAATTGATTTTTTTTTTGTTAACAAGAAACTAAAGCCACATTCCAGTGACTGGAGCTAGCAGCCAAAGATGGCTACACAATTTGCATCGCTGTACATCTGTACCTTGCAAATTCCAACACCCTTGAGATGGAGACCATGGCCTGGATTTTCACTGACTCGGGATGGCTCAAGAGTCCTTTAAAGATGGCAGGCAGGTACTGGTTCCAGGATTCCTGACCCCGTTTCTGGGCTGCCTGATTTTCAGGAGCGCCTTTTTAAAAATTCGTTCATGGGATGTGGGTGTCACTGGCTAGGCCAGTATTTATTACCCATCCCTAACTGCCCTTGTTCAAAGGGCATTTTTTTAAGAATCAACCACAGTGTTGTGGGTCTAGAGTCACATGTAGGCCAGACCAGGTAAGGATGGCAGATTTCCTTCCCTGAAGGACATTAGTGATCCAAGTGGGTTTTTACAACAATCAGCAATAATTTCATGGTCATCATCAGACTTTTAATCCAGATTTTTATTGAATACAAATTTCACCATCTGCCATGGTGGGATTTAAACTAGGGTCCCCAGAGCATTACCCTGGGTCTCTGGAATATTAGCCCAATGACAATACCACTATGCCAATGCCTTCCCCCAGTCAAAAGCCCACATCCGGCACTCCCAAATTGCCTGGTTCCATTGTGGTGATAGGCATGTCCTACTCCTCTGCAATTTTCATGGAGCCTGGCTAGTTTTTAAAGCGTCATGGTACACAGCCCCTCAGAGAAGTAATGACCACTAGTCTGCATGATGGGACCTTTTAAATGTAAGTTCCTCTTCATGCTGTCATGCCACGCTCTGCCCTTCCACCCACTATGGCCCCTCATGCCCCCTGTGCCAAGCTCTGTCCTTCCAACCACCTTCTATGGCCATAATGCCCCCTATGCCAAGCTCTGCCCTTCAATACACCCCCTATGGCCCCTCATGCCCTCTATGCCAGGTTCTGCCTTTCCACCAACTCCCTATGGCCCTCACATGCTATATTCCAAGCTCTGTCCTTCCACCCATCCCCATAGCCCCTTGTGTCCCCCAAGGCAAGTTAAGGCACTTGCATGCCCATTGACCTACTATACACTGTATAGAAGCAATGAGCCCTATAGTGACAGTAAGTATGTAAAATCAAATGCTTTTTAAAAAAAAGTATTTCATTCATAACTTTCTAATATGTTGGAAACAATTCATTTCAGCACAAGCTGATAAAATTGTCAATCTTCCAGACCCTTTAAGGCATCAGTAACAAAAACCACTAACCCTTGATAAATATTGTGAAATTGACAGCAGCAATCAGAGTGCCTGAGCTGTCAATCAAACAGTGTTTTCTCTGGGTCACAGCTCTTTCAACAACAGTAATAGCTGTCTGGGCTCTCGGCCACATAATGAGGGTTTGTGCATGTTGTTATTGATACTTTCAATTGTCTGGAATGATTGACACCTTTATTGGCTTGTAGTGAAATGACTTTTTTCAACACAGCAGAAAGTTATGAAGTAATGATTATTTTTTAAAGCTTTTCTTTTAACGCATCCTACTGTCACTATAGGGTTCATTGGTTCTATACAGTGTATGGCAGATGCCATTAGCTTAATATGGGAGGGAATGAGGGGTCATGGTGGAGAAGTGGGTGAAAGGGCAGTGTTTGGCATGGGGGCATTGGAGGCCAAAGAGGATTGGGTGGAGGGGCATGAGGTGGCATGGATGGAGGATAGGGAGTTTTTGAAGGGTGAGGGGCATGAGGGTTGAGGGCTGGAGGGCCTTTGTACTTTTATTTTAACTGGGATGAAGTCCCACTGGACTGAGATGGGCCTTTTAAATAGCCTGTCTCTGCATCCGGCAGCCCCTGTGACTGCCTCCGAATTTACCCCCAGGTTGGCCGACCCAACTGCAGCTCGTTTCCTACCCCCGGCAATGAAGATCTCCCCTTTGTGGGCACTTGCTCCCCAGGTGGGCGGGACCAGCCAGGAATTTGTCCAAGTCTGTTACCCACCTCAAGGATCAAAATCCAGACCTACCTGTCTGCAAAAAGCCATCAATGTGAATGACCCACATTTTCCATTAGCACAACATCCAGACACTCATCTGGATATCAAGTGAGTGGAGACAAACTATTAGACATAATCACGCAAACAATAGTGCTCTGGCTGAGACAGGGATTCCCAGGCATGTTCTAATGAAGTTGCAATTGGAATACACTAGCCATTACTTCATTTAGATTCCTGGGCAGCT
The DNA here is from genome assembly GCF_017639515.1 of Carcharodon carcharias. Taxonomy (NCBI): domain Eukaryota; kingdom Metazoa; phylum Chordata; class Chondrichthyes; order Lamniformes; family Lamnidae; genus Carcharodon; species Carcharodon carcharias. The sequence goes on from NC_054476.1 coordinate 14,643,139, forward strand.
GGAGAGAGAAGATCATGTGACAAGCCAACCCTTTGTGTGTTTTAAGCACTTGCATTCCCTGCCGAACAAGGCAAGCAACTGAGAAGTTGAAGGAATAAAATCCAAAGTGAGTTCCTTCCCCTGTCTCTCTCTCTCTCTCTCTCTTCAGCCAGCTTGCATGTTTTTGAACCCTGTCTGCTGATCGTGGCTGCAGACAGAGCTTTTTAAAAGAACTAAACCCAGTACTACTGTCTGCAGAAGGACAGATAAATTGTCCACCTGTATCTTTAAATTGCCTCAGGACCACTGAGTGAAAGCAGCAAGACAACCAAATTTAGCCTGAAGCCAGCCTAGTCATCAAGTTCCATGAACTGTATATCCCTTTAATCTTACTGGGCTTGAACATGCTTAATTTGCCCTTCCCCACACTATAGCCTATTTATATGTAGCCTAAATATGTGTCTGTGTGTGGGTGTATGTGTATGTGTTTGTGTGTGTGTGTGTGTGTGTGTGTGTGTATATATGTGTGCACCTGTCTGTCTGTGTATCTGTGTGTACAGGCGTAAGTGTTTTGCTATTTTACTTAGACCAGGATAAGTACAACAAAAGCTATCCTCTTTTCTTTGTTAACACTCAGAAAAACCTGTCTCATTGTGTTTTTTATGATCACAGTGCATTAACATTTAAACACTTGCGAAATTGGCAAGTATATCCACTTGAATAAAAACAACCCTGTTGCAATCAAACAAAGAAAGGCAAAAGCGGGGAGCTATTCCACCCCTCCTCACCTGAACATAACGCTACATTATGGGCAGCAGGCGTGGGATCGGGCAGGAGCAGGCGGGTTCCTGATCGCGCCCCCCCACTTGGGGGCGCGCTGCTGTTTTACGTGGGTGGGCCAATTAAGGCCCGAACCAGCGTAATGTTCGCCCGGAGGTGCTGAGCGTTCCCTGTGCAGGTGGGGGCTGGGGGGGAATCCCCTGAGCCGGGAGTGTGCTCTTTCACACACGCGTGCGAACGTTCGCACAGATCTCCCTGAGGCAAAGTGCTGCCCCAGGAAGATCAGTGTTACTTTTAAAAAGATAATAAAGGATGAGAAAAACGTCATTGACATGTCCCCTCATGTGACACTGTCACACGAGCTGGGGAATGTCAATTGCTTTTATTGAAAATGTAACACAAATTTTAAATCCCTCATGAAACCTCACCCCACCCATGGATGAGGTTCCATGTTTTCTCTGAAGGCCGCCTGGGCTCTTCGCCTGCCCACCAACCTTAAGGTTGGACGGGCAGGTTCATTAATCATTTTAATTACTTTTTTAACGGCCTTAATAGGCCATTGACAGGTCGGTAGGCTCGCAGCTGACTTGGCTGCGCGTCCGCCGAACTGAAAATCCAAACGATGCGGGGAGACATCGGGACGCACGCCCGACATCACCCCGAGAAATTTAACGCATCAGCGAGCGCTCCCCCCCCCGCTCCCCCGCTTGCTGACTGGAAATTGCTGCCCCATGAGCAGTGAATCCAATATACTAAATTGAAAGAGGTACACATAAATCGCTGCTTCACTTGGGAGTGTTTGGGCCCTTGGACAGTGAGGCAAGAGGAGGCAAGGGGGCAAGTGTTACATCTCCTGCATTTACATGGATAGTTTCTATGGGGAGGGCAGGGGGTGTTGGGGGGTGACTGAGGTCTGGGCTAGGGAATCACGGAGGGAAATATACCTTCATAATGCTGGACTGAGAAGGGCGGGGAAGATGTTCTAGCGGTGGCATCACATTGAAGGTGGCGGAAATGGAGGAGCATGATCCATTGGATCTGGGGGCTAGTGAGGTGTGAGATGAAGACAGAGGGAGCCGTATCGCGGTTTGAAGAGGGAGGGGAAGGGGTGAGAGGAGAAGTGTGAGAAATGGGTCAGGTACGGTTGAGGGCCTTGTCAACACCCACAGTGGTGGGCAGGGGGTCGGTGGGTGCAGTGTTTTCCTCAGATGGTGAAAAAAGGAAGACATCTCAGAAGCAATAGTGCTTAAAGTTGGTAATTTCTGGTAATATTGCTTTAGCCTTTGAAGTTGTGTTGAACCAGCATGAATTACACCATTCTTTTTATATATTATTAACTATTATCTGTCTGGAGGGTAAGATACTTACAGATGAACTGTGGTAGATATTGCCACAGGATTACATCCACTGCATGACTCCAATGATTCGGGGATAACTAAGCTATACATTTCAAAGGCTTATAACACAAGAATGATGGCTCATTACAGATATCATGAAATGCTTCAGGAACTACTTTGAATATTTGCTGCGGCCACCAATATCATTTTCTCCCTTCCGTTCTCAAGCATCTTACCAGATGTACACACTGGTATAGTCAGAAGCTACCTTCTCTAACTTTGAGTTATGACTAACAATAAACTATCACAAAGATTTGTGCTATGGTAGGTAAAATCTCTCTCCTGCCATCGTGAAAGTACCAGGAAATGTTAAAGTTGTTGCAGGAAGCTAACTTCTCTGACATGTTGACAATACAGAGACCAGGCCCTTTTATAGCTAAATAGGTAGACATGTGTAGATCCGCATGTGGCTTGTTGAATAATGAATTTCTGATACAGCCTAGCACTGTAGGTTTGAAAGGTACCATGGGGTGAAAACAATTTCTCCTGTCATATTTCAAATCTGTAAAGTACAACCACAGCACTACTGAAAATAAATTGAACATTTCCTCTCAGCCTGAATCGGTATAAGCAACGTGTCATAAAATTAATGTTTGAACCCCTGAAGTAAGAAGAGTTGCCAACTGGATGTCTGTCATATGTTTGTTTAACACAGGAAACCATTCATACGGGTCCTTTTAAAGCTCCTTCTTGCATAGTAAATGGTACATCATGGAAGAGGAATGATTGGGGGTTTGCCCACAACTGCTCATCCTTCTTTTGATTTGACAAGACTACCCTGCTGGCAATCCATCCATCACTGCAATGTAACTGTTACTTCTTATGTTTTGGGAACATCGTACCATTTTCACTACACTGGCTGAATATTTATTTTTCCCTCCAGACGTATCCACCTTTCTGTCACTTCAGGCTTATAGACAGTACAGGAGGGAAGTAAGCAATGAGTGTCAACCATGGCTCAGTGGGTGGCACTACTACTTCTGAGTTACAGCTTTCTTTGTTCAGTTCCACTCCAGGGCTTCAGTACAAAAAAAAATCAAAGCTGACTTTTTAGTGCAGGACTTTTGGAGGTGTTTTTCTTAGAATCAGAGTTTGGTTAGAAGCTGTCAAGGTGGCTGAAATTCTTTTTGAGCAGAACGGGATTGGGTTTTACTTTGCATGCAATGTGCTTGGGATGATTTGGAGTTCTGCCACAATTCAGATTGTAGGTTGGAATGTTAAACCTCAGCCAGCTGTGTGGTAAGGTATACCTTAGCCGACTGACTGTGCATTAAACATCCCTTCTATTGAAGTCACTGCAAAAGAAAATCGGGCAGGTATAGAATGGATGGACCATCAGCTCCTGCTTGTTTTGTGCCTCAGATGAAGTTTATAGTTCCGCCCATAATATTAACACGTGATATATATATATCTGACTGGTCACTTTAAATCTGTGTTACTGCACAGTTAATGTTGCTGGGTGAACTCCACATTCTACAATTGTGGCTGGAAATGACATTGTGAGCAAAACCAGATGCACATGTGACACATCGGCACATGGCTACTGTGACACTATTTGGCATCGCTAAGGTAATGGGTTTTAATTGCTAATTGACCTCACTAACCATTTTCAGTCTATTGAATTGGTCTGATTAGCAACCTGTCCGCTTGGTTGACGGTCACAGGCTGCAGAGGGGAGAGGCCAATTGTTTTGAAGTCTGGTTGATGTGTACATCTCAGTAGTCAGATGTTTCTGATTCTGAGGGATAAGTTGGATAGCGGTCCCCAGTTCATGAGTCCTTCTGGCAGCAGTATACTATGTGCAAATGACATACAATCTTAGGTGAAATTTCACCTACAAATGTTAGATTACAGATTTCAATCCAGGTGTATTAATATTCTAAATTTTAAAAATGCTGTGTTTTGTTACTGTTTGAATTCAAAGAACAATTAGATTAGCAATTCTGTCATAAAATTTTTAAAAATATTATTCACTAATATTTAGCCTGGCATTTTGGATAGGCTAGAATTTATTGCCCATCATTAACTGCCCTTGAGAAGGTGGTGGTGAGCCACTTCTTGACTAGCTGCAGTCCTTGTGGTGTAGGTGCACAGTGCTGTTAGGAAAGGAATTCCAGGAAGGAACGGCGATATATTTCCAAGTCAGGATGGTGAGTGACATGGTGTCCCCATGCATCTGGTGCCCTTGTCTTTCTAGGTGGTAGAGGTCACATGTTTGGAAGGTACAAATACATTATCATATTTTATGTAAACATAAGATACTATAAATCTACTATATTGGTTTGTGCTATTTAATTTTGGCTTTAATAGATCTATTTTTTAGTTTATGTGCTAAATCATATGGTCTGTTGGTGTCTCTTCTTCCACTGTCCCAAGACTGGAAAGAATGAGAGGACTTGCTTCAATTCCATTGAGTCAAGTTCAATAGCAAGATTAGAACTTCCAGCTACACTGTAATGCCAGATATTGGGCCGGAGCTTTCTGGAATGGAGCAATTCATGACAAACACCTTTTACTAGACTTTTTTTGAAAGCCTTCAGCTTGAAACATCTTTGTAGCATAACTCGGTAGAAGTGAGAGCTGATAAAGGTGTGGCATGGGCAATAGGGCAACTGCGAACTTTGTGTTTTCATTGGAAAGAAAGGTCTTTGACCATAATAATCTTTGGTGCAGTGCACAAGGGAGATTATGCATACCTCAAGATATGCCTTTTCTGGGCTATGGGATCATTGAGATAATCAGAGCAGGAAATAACCAACTTGCAAACCAAAAATCAAGGTCTTAACCAATCAGACAGGGGAACATTAGACACGGGTACGGGGTAAGGTTGGGATGGGGGTGGGGGTTGGTAGGAATTACTATGTGCTGAACACATCTTTTCATTTGGATAAAGTGTGGACAAATCTTGTGCGCATTCTGGGTAGTCACCTAAAACAGGCATTAGGTCTTGTTTGCATATTTAAATTAAGTGTCGGAGGCCGTCGAAGGAACCCTCTGCAAAATGAGTTTCCAGTTGACAGAGCAGGTGCCGCTCAGGATTATTTCAGCAACTGCCAAACATCAAATACCTTCTTTTTAATTTAAGTTCTTTTTCAAAGTGATCCGTGGAGCCAAGGACAGAGTTTCGTCCCTCCCTATCACCTTTTCTATTGGTGACTAAAGCAGCCCGACAGTGTCTATTTGCAATTTGCATACTGTCTACAGGTACTGACAACACGCATCTTGGTTAACAAGAACCAGGGGCTAATTCAGGGGCAGCCTGCAGCCTCTCATTTGGGCTGAGCACACTTAGCAATGGTGAATGGATACCTGAAAATGGATCCAGACTCATTTCTACATCCACTGGTGCGGAGAAAAAAAAAATTATACAAAAGCGATTTTCTCCTTGAAATGTGTCCTTAAATATCTGAAAAAATTATATATGCTTGGCTATAAAATAAATCCTAAAGGTAAGAAAATCTTACTTAATGTGACACTGAAACATTTAATTTGCATTTTAAAAAAAATGCTTCAGTTTAAGCCCAAACAAACTGACCTTGCTTCAGAGTTTCCGTTTGGCATGACCTAAACTGATCCAAATGCATCAGATTCAAAACTAATGGCAAACAGCTGCAATTGCTATTTTCTCACAATAACAATGGCAAAGGGATAACTTGGCTCCCCTCCAGGTTCACTGCTACAAAGAGCACAAACTGAGACATTATTCAAAATACATGCTGGCATAACTGGGAGCCAGTGAACTACCAAATATAGAATAACTAGATTTTTTTGGGGCTGCTTATGCAAGCTTGAGAAATAAGATGGTTTTCTCAAAGCTATTCGGAGCAAAAGTGCACTTTGCAATATTTGAATGTTATGATGCAATTTTAATCCCCCAATAGAAACCAATTGACGGGCAGTTAAAATTACCCTCTTTATCTGCTGCCTGGGATGCTTTCACAAGTTTATCTTTGCTGAATTTTAACCAGCTCTGTTCAGCTGAAGGCAAGAATGGCCATCCAAAACCGGCAAGGTCCTTCTTTAGATAAAAGCAAAATACTGCGGATGCTGGAGATCCATAATAAAAACAGAAAGTGCTGGAAAAACTCAGCAGGTCCAGCAGCATCTGTGGTGAGAGAAACACAGTTAATATTTTGAGCCCAATATGACTCATTCTTTGGAAATGTGCGGTTGTCACTCCTACCGATACTGTCATGGACAGGGGCAACTGCGACAGGTAGTTTACTAAGGTCGAGGTCAAGTATGCTTTTCCATCTTGGTGGCTCCCTCAGCACCTGCTGCAGACCCAATCCAGCAGCTATGTCCTTTAGGACTCGGTCCGCTCGGTCAGTAGTGGTGCTACCATGCCTCTCTTGTTGATGGACATTGAAGTTCCCTGCCCAGAGTACATTCGATGCCCTTGTCATCCTCAGTGCTTCTTCCAAGTGGTGGTCATTATGGAGGAGTACTGTTTCATCAGCTGGGGAAAAGGACAGTGGGGATGGGAGAACCAGTAGTTGGTAATCAGCAGGAAATTTCTTTGCTCATGTTTAACTTGGTGCCATGAGATTTCATGAGGTCCAGAGCCAATGTTGAGGACTCCCAGAGCAAACCCTCCCAAAGGTTTACCACCGTACCACCACATCTGGAGGGTCTGTCCTGCCAGTGGAACAGGGTATACCCAGGAATGGTGATGATGATGTCTGGCATTGATGATGTCATTGTCTGCAATGTATAATTCAGTGACTATGTCTATGTCAGACTTTTCTTTGAATATTCTTTCATGGGATGTAGGTGTTACTGGCAAGGCCAGCATTTCTTGTCCATCCCTAATTGCCCTTGAACTGAATGGTTTGCTAGGCCATTGCAGAGGGCAGTTAAGAGTCAATCACATTGCTGGGGGTCTAGAGTCACATGTAGGCCAGGTAAGATAAGGATGGCAGATTTCCTACCTTAGAGGGTTTTTACAACAATAGCTTCATGCTCACCATTACTAAAGATAGCTTTCAACTCCAAATTTTATTAATTAAATTCAAATTCCATCAGCTGTTATGGTGGGATTTGAACCCATCACCCCAGAATTACTGGTCAAATGACATTACCACTAGACCATCATCTCTAAGCTGTTACTTAACTAGTGTGTAGGATAGCTCTCCCAAATCTGGCACATTTCCAGTCCTAGGTCGATGTCGGGTGATCCATCTGTTGTCATTCCTTATCAAAGCAACCCGCTTGATTGACACTCCATCCACCACCTTAAGCATTCATTCCTTCCACACTACAGTAGCAGCAGTGTGTATAATCTACACAATGCATAGCAGCAACTCACCAAGGCTCCTTCGATGGCAACTTCCAAACCCATGACCTCCACCAGCTGGAAGGACAAGGGCAGAAGATAGATGGGAACACCACCACCTGGAAGTTCCCCACCAAGCCACTCACCATCCTGACTTGGAAATATATCGCCATTCCTTCACTGGGTCAAAATCCTGGAACTCCCTCCCTAACAGCACTGTGGGGGTACCTTAACCACATGTACCTTAACCACACTGACCACAGGGATTCAAGAAGACAGCTCACTAACAACTTCTCGAGGGCAATTAGCGATGGGTAATAAATGCTGGCCTAGTCAGTGAGGCCCACATCCTGTGAAAGAATAATTTAAAAAAAGATATGCCTGATGCTGCTCATGCAATGCTCTCTATACTCTGCATTGAACCAGGGCTGATCCCCTGGTTTGATGGTAAAGGTAGAGTGAGAGATATGCTAGGTTACAAACGGTGGTTGTATACAATTCTGCTGCTGCTGATGGCACACAACATTTCATGGATGCCCAGTTTTAGGAACATAGGAACAAGAGAAGGCCATTCAGCCCATCAAGCCTGCTCTACCATTCAATAAGACCATGGCTGATCGAACACTTCAAATCCTTTTACCTACACCTTTTACATTATTGTTAATCAGAAATCTACCAATCTGTACCTTAAACATTCTCAATGACTGAGCTTCCACGGCCCTCTGATGTAGAGAATTCCAAAGATTCACAATTCTCTGAGTAAAGGAATTTCTCCTCATCCCGGTCCTAAGTGGCTTCCCCCTTATTTTGAAATTGTGCCCCTTGGTTCTAGACTCCCCAGCTAGGGGAAACATCTTACCTGCATCTACCCTGTCTATTCCTTTAAGTATTTTGTATGTTTCAATGAGATCTCCTCTCATTCTTCCAAACTCTAGAGAATACAGGCACAGTTTGCCCAATCTCTCTTCATAAGACAGTCCTGCCATCCCCAGGAGAAGTCTGGTGAACCTTCACTGCATTCCCTCTGTGGCAATAATATCCTTTCTGAGGTAAGTGGAACAAAACTGCACACAGTATTCCAGGTGCCGTCTAACCAAGCTTCTGAACAATTGAAGCAAGACTTCACTACTCCTGTACTCAAATCCGCTTGCAATAAAGACTAACATTCCATTAGCCTTCCTAATTGCCCACTGCACCTGCTTGTTAGCTTTCAGTGACTTATGAACAAGTCAGGTCCCTCTGTGCATCTACACTTCCTAATCTCATCATTTAGGAAATACTCTGTGCATCTGTTCTTTCTACCAATGTGGATAACCTCATAATTTTCCACATTATATTCCATCTGCCATGTACTTGCCCACTCACTAAGTCTGTCCAAATCCTCCTGTAGCTGCTTTACATCTTCCTCACAACACACATTCCCGGCTAGCTTTGTATCATTTGCAAACTTGGAAATATTACATTTGGTCCCCACATCCAAATCACTGATATATATTATGAACACCTGGGGCCCAAGTACTGATGCTTGTGGTACCCCACTAGTCACAGCCTGCCAACATGAGAATGACCCGCTTATTCCTACTCTCTGTTTTCAGCCTGTTAGCCAATCCTTAAACCATGCCAGTATATTGCCTCCTATACCATGTGCTTTTATTTTGCTAATCAACCTCCTGTGGGGGACTTTATCAAAAGCCTTCTGAAACTCCAAGTATACTACGTCCATCAACTCTCCTTTATCAATTTTGTTAGTAACATCCTCAAAAAACTCCAACAAGTTCATCAAACTTGATTTGCCAATAGCAAATCCATGCCAACTGTGTCCACTCAGATCATGATTATCCAAGTATCCATTTATCACATTCTTTATAATAGATTCTAGCATTTTCCCTACTACTGATGTAAGGCTAACAGGTAATTCCCTGTTTTCTCTCTCCCTCCCTTCTTAAATAGTGGGGTGACATTTGCTACCTTATAATCTTCAGGAACCATTCCAGAATCTATAGAATTTTAGAAAATGATCACCATGGCATCCATTATCTTTAGAGCAACCACATTCAACACTCTGGGATGCAGAATATCAGGTAATGGGGGCTTATCAACTTTCAGTCCCATTAATTTCTCCAATACAACCTTCTTCCTAATGCAAATTTCCTTTAACTCCTCATTCTCCCTCATCCCCTGGATCTCTAAATCTGGGAGATTTCCAGTGTCTTTTTCAGTGAAGACAGACAAAATGTAAATGCTTAGCTTCCCTGCCATTTCTCTATCCCCCATTGTGAATTCTCCTGACTCCGCCTGTAATGGACACACATTTGTCTTAGCCAAACTCTTCCTTTTTACATTCCTATGGAAGCTTTTTTTTTTAAACGTTTTTTGCTAGATTGCATTCATATTCTATTCTCCTTTCTTTACCAGTTTCTTGGTCTTCCTTTGCTGTATTCCAAAAACCTCCCAATCCTCAGGTCGACTACCACTTCTGGCAACTTTATAAGCCTTCTCTTTTAATATTATACAATCCTCAACTTCCTTTGTCAGCCACGGTTGGCTGACTTTTTGGGGGTTTTTGCATCCCGAAGGAATGTATAGGTGCTCTAAGCAATGTTTTGGTTCTTCATACCTTTTAATGTATTTTCCCAATCACCTCAGCCAATTGTCCCTCATGCCTTCAAAATTTCCTTTATTCAACTTTAACACCCATGCTTCAGAGTGAACTACCTCACTTTCAAACATAATGTAAAATTTTATCATATTGTAGTCACTCATCCCTAACAACAAGGTTATTAATTATCCCTTATCATTACATAATACTAGATCCAAAATAGCCTGTCCTCTAGTCAGCTTCTCAACATACTGCTCTAAAAACCATCCCTAATACATTCCAGAAACTCATCTTCCATAGCATTAGTGTTCAATTGGTTTACCCAGTCTATATGTAGATTGAAGTCACCCATGATTACTGTATTGTCCATGCTACATGCTTCTCTCATCTCCTGATTAATACCATGCCCCACATTACCATTACTATTCGGTGGCCTATAAACAACTCCAACCAATGTCTGCTGCCCTTTGCTGTTTCTTAGCTCCACCCAAACAAATTCTACGCATTGTTCTGATGATCTGAGATCCTACCTTCCTACTGCACCAATTCCATCTCTTATTATCAGCACGACTCCACCTCCTTTCCCTTCTTATCTGTCCTCCTAAACGTCGAATATCCTTGAATATTCAGTCACCATGCAGCCATGTTTCCGTAATGGCAATTATATCATACCCATTTACCTTTATTTGTACCTTTAGATCATCTATGTTTTTGCAAATGCTGCACACATTCAGGTAGGGTGCCCTTAACTTTGTCTTTTTGACATCATTCCATATTTGAAACATACTCAATGCTCTGCTTTGTTTCACCTGCCTTCTAGTATCACTGCTACTTCCTGTTACCAACTTTACTTCCTTCCAATTTGGCCCTCAGGTTCCCGCGCCAGTTTAAACACACCCCAACAACACTAGCAAATTTCCCTGTGAGTATATCAGTCCCAGTCCTGTTCAGGTGTAACCTGTCCAGCTTGTACAGGCCTGACCTGCCCCATAACTGGTCCCAATGCCTCAGAAATCTGATGCCCTCTCTCCTAAACCAATTCTCCAGCCACATATTTAATTGATCAATCCTCCTGCTTGATCTGTTCTGAATCTTATCCACTTTGCACAGTGGTAGTGTCAGACAATACGATGGATGATATCCTCAGTATGAGGAATGCGATTCCACTCCACAAGGACTGGGCAGCTGTCACTCCTACCAATACTGTCATGGACATACACATCTGTGGAAGGCCAAGAATTTTTTGCCTTCTTGTTGATTCCCTCACCACCTGTCACAGGACCAGCCTGGCAGATATGTCCTGAGGATTCAGCCAGCAGTGGTGCTACCGATCCACTCTTGGTGAATGACATTGAACACCCCCATCCAAAGTACATTCAGTACCCTTGGTGCCCTCATTGCTTCTTCCAAGTGGTTTTCAAGATGGAGTACTGAGTCATCAGCTGAGCAAGGGCAGACGGTGCTAATCAGTTGGAGGTTTCCTTGGCTATGTTTGACCTGATGACATTAGACTTCATGGGGTCCAGAGTCAATGTTGAGGGCTCCCAGAGAACCTGTATACCACTGTGCCACCACTTCTAGTGAGGCTGTCCTGCCAATGGGGCAGGACATACCCACAAGGACATACAACCACAAGAATTTCGAACAGGAGTTGGCCCTTTTGCCCTTCAAACCTGTTCTGCCATTCAATAAGATTGTGATTGTGGTCTCGACTCCAGTTTCCTGTCTGCCCCACCTAACCCTTCATTTCCTTGTCAATCAAAAATCTAAGTCAGGGATGACGATGGTGTACTCTGGGACATTGGCTATAAGGTACATTTGATGAATATGATAATGTCAAGTGCCGGCTTGACTAGTCTTTGGGACCGCTCTCCCAATTTTGGCAGAAGTTCCAGGATACTACTGAGGAGGACTCTGTAGGGTTGGCTGGGCAAGGTGTACCATTGTCATTTCAGGTGTTTAGGTTGATGCTGGGTGGTCCATCATGTTTTATTCTTTTCCAACTTTTCTGTTTTTATTCGTTTTTTTTTAATTCATTCATGGAATGTGGGCTTCGTTGGCTGGGCCAGCATTTATTGCCCATCCCTAGTTGCCCTTGAGAAGGTGGTGGTGAGCTGTCTTCTTGAACCACTGCAGTCCATGTGGTGTAGGTACACCCAGAGTTCTGTTAAGGAGGGAGTTCCAGGATTTTGACCCAGCGACTGTGAAGGAATGGTGATATATTTCCAAGTCAGGATGATGAGTGACCTGCAGGGGAACTTCCAGTGCTGATGATCCCATCTATCTGCTGCCCTTGTCCTTCTAGATCGTAGCGGTTGTGGGTTTGGAAAGTGATGTCTAAGGAGCCTTGGTAAATTCCTGCAGTGCATTTTGTAGATGGTACACACTGCTGTTACTGCGCGTCGGTGGTGGAGGGAGTGAATGTTTGTGGATGTGATGCTAATCAAGTGGGCTGCTTTGTCCTGGACGGTGTCAAGCTTCTTGAGTGTTGTGGGAGCTGCACTCATCCAGGAGAGTGTTCCATCACACTCCTGACTTGTGCCTTGTAGATGGTGGACAGGCTTTGGGAGCCTGGAGGTGAGTTACTTGTCGCAGGATTCTTAGGATTTCTGCAGCAGTTTTTGTTGAGTTACTTGCTAGGCCATTGAGTCCAGAGTCATATGTGGGCCAACCCAGGTAAGGGCAGCAGATTTCCTTCCCTAAAGAACATTAGTGATTTATTAACTAAGCGAACTTAAATTTCACCAACTACAATGTTGGGATTTGAACTTGTGGTCACAGAGAATCCCATAACTTTGCCACTATCCCATTGTCCGCAGGTTGAAACAACTCCTGAAACAATTTACCACATGACAGAAAGACACACAGTCCACACCTACAACACATAATTATTTACCTATCACATTACAGAAATTACTTAAGTCGCAAGTAACATGCTTGTCCCTCCCTCCCTGGAACCTTCTTTTTCGCAGTTGTTTGCGAAATCGTAAAAATATTTTTCCCTCCTTAGCTTCCCATGGTGAATGTTCCACATTGAAGCTGTCTCTAATCTATTATTGCAGAGAGCGGTTTGTTTCTCCCTCAGCATCCCATCCAGTGTCAATGACTGGAAGCTTGAAACAGGTGGATGATTTATCACGTTCCAGACCTTATGGACTGCCTGCTGCTGACCACAATAGCTCAGCTCCGCATCAGAAGAATCGTCTCCCAGCTCCAAGATAAACATCAGTTCCCCTCAGTGGCATGAAAAAGCTTCATTCCAAAAAATGACATCAGTTCAGCAATGTTATTTAAGAGCTTAAAATTAACTTTTGACAATCCCCTCTCTCATCCCTTTCACCTTCTTTAAGAATTTCCTTAAAACTTACCACTGTGAGCAAGCTTTGGGTCACCACCCTTCATACCTTCTCATGTGGCTCAGCTTCAAATTTTGTCCGACAAGGATCCTGTCATGTGTCTTGGATATGTTATTACCTTAAAGGTACTACATAAATGCACTTCGATGTCATCGTCACCGAAGCAGGATTTACCACCTTCCCCCATAAAGAACATGTGGCTAATCATTATAGTCATTTTAATGAGATCCCAGCACCAACTCACTTGGGCCTCATGACTTACCTGAGCACCAGTGACTATTCATCTACAGCACAGAGTTCTGCATCTCGCCCATCCCCCTGACCAGCTGTGTTTCAGGCAGGCAGCTGTCATCCAGCGTGCAGATGAGGATAATTGGAATTTAATGGCCTGGATGTGAAAATGTTCTGCAAGACTCTAAATTATTTGTGCTTTCTGGAATGTGGGAGGACAAGAACTTGGCATTCAAAGCAATGAGGTATGGCTCAGGCGATTATCTCCAATCTCAAAGATTAATGGATGAGCAGATTGCACACGATTGCAGACGCATATTTTCCATTTGTGTCCATAGAATGAGAATGGCCAAGAATAATTCTAGGAATTATTCAACAGATCTGCTTGCTAATCTTGCTCCTAATTTCCATTCTTAGGTCATGATTCAGCTCTGCTCCATGTAGGTTTTGAGATTTTCTTGTGTTATTACAAAATCCTTTTGACTTGGATTGCCCAGTCACCAAATTGTTGTTTAAGTTAATTTAATAGTCTCATACACAATATGTTTGCATTGTGACTCTGCAATTACGTTATTATAGCAATGATTGCATGCATCCCAATAAGAGTTGCAAATATTTGACAATTTGTGCCTATTCCATGAACTGAGTTCACCAAAAGAGTTTCCCCAGCCAGACAGAATGGTTCCTTTTTAGAACAGTGGACGTTTGTTACAACACAATGTTTGTGAGCCAACAAACAAAAAAACATTGATAATAAATAAGGGACAGCAAAAATTTGCATTTATATAGTGCATTTTAATGCAGAAACCATTTCTAGCTGTTTTACAAAGGGTGACAGAAGAAAAAAGAAGCCTGATCAAACAATGGATATCAAACCATTGAGAGAGAGAGAATGGGATTTAAGGGATTTTGGGAGCGAGCTCCAGAGAGTTTGGTGAGTCAAAAGTCTGAGGATTTGTGTGGATATATAAGAGAGAAGTAGGTGGAGATAGGGTGGAATATAGTCATGGAGCAGTTTGAAATTAAGAATGAGGATTTTGAGTTCAATGAATTAGGGACAGAGAGCCAATAGAGGTCAGCATGTCCAATAATTAGGGTCTTAGTACAACTCAATGCATGCAACTGAGTTTTAGGCAGGTCAGAGTTCATGAGGAATGGAGGCTAAGAGGTCAGCACTGGTGACTAAAGCTTGAGTAAGGGTGGGATGGAGACGGCAATATTACAGAGGGGGCAAGTAAATGTACTGATGATGTGTAGGATATTTGAAGCTCAGATATAGCTTCAACAAGATACCAAGGTGTTGGAAAGCCTGATTCAGCCTGAATGAATGACTACAAAAGAGAATGGAGTCAATGGCAAGAGAATGGAGATGATAGTAAAGACTGGAAATGATGGCTCAGGCATCCAATGTTCATTTGTAGGAATTTTTGACCCATCCATGATTTAACTTTTGCAGATTGATTAGGGCTCTGGGAACTGGTGAAGACGGGACAAAAGGAAAGACTTGCATTTATATAGCATCTATCATGACTTTTGGGTGGGGTTACAGGGAGGGGGTAATTTGCCATTAGACGGGAGAGGGGTCGGAAGCAAGGGCATAGGGTGGCTTTCAATGAGCCCTCCCTTCCCTCTGCTGGGTCCCTTGATCAGACTCAGAGTGCCTGAGAATGAGGGAACCCCACACCCAACCCCCCACTAAGCCACACACAAACCCAACTCATTGGGCTCATTGGGCAATTTTCCCACATGGCTATTCGCCTGTTGCTGCTGGGCTGAACAACAGCGGCAGTGGCGGGGAGGGGGGGAGGGGGTGGCCCTTAAGTAGCCACTTAAGGACCTCAACCCTTCCCGCCCTGATCTTGATCTGGTGGAAGCAGGAAAGTGGCAGGGTCTCCAACCTTACGCATGATCAAATGCTACCCCCTCACCTCCAAAATTGCCTCTGGGGGCTTGGAGTGGGGGGGGGGGGGGGGTGGGGGGTGCATTAAATTCAACCCATAGTCACTGTTGTAATGTGGAACATGATCAGAACATCAGTTTTTGTGATGTTGAGGAATAAAAACTGGCCAGGACATCTTGAATAGCTCCCTTGCTCTTGTTCAAAATAGTATGTGCAATCTTTTACATCTGCTTAAGAGGGCATATAGAGCCTCCGTTTAACATCTCATCTGAAATAAATCACCTCTGACAAGTCAGTACTCCCTCAGCAATGCACAGGGTGTCCGTTGTGATTTTCTGCACTCAAACCTGGAGTGGGACTTGAATCTACAACCTTCTGACTGAGTGATGAGGGAACTATCAACTGAGCCATGAATGATGGTAGAACTGGCTGTCATTAGCAGATGGATACTGACCACTTTCCTGCAGATGATGTCACCATGTAATTGCAAATGAGGGAAGAGGGGGGGGGGATCTGAGGGAAATCCTTTGAGGCTCCAGAGATGTCTGTGTGGGGAAAGCAAACAAAATAATCGACAAAGATCTGGTGGCCACACTCAAATATGTCGAAAAAATGCATAAGGTAAGTTCTAAGGTGCCACCCAAAGGGGAAGGATATTACTCCAATGCAATGTTGAGGAATGGCTGCACTGCCTTATGTCCATCTTTTAGATGAGATAAACACACTCTGTGTGCCCACTCGGGGAGACATAAAAGATTTCACAAAACTGTTTGAAGAAGAGTTCGCCCTAGTCTCCTGTCAATATTTATCTCTCAACTAAATCACTATAAAAACAGATTATCTGGTCATTATCATTTTACTGTTTGTAGGACTTTGCTGTGCAAAATTGGGTTATGCTACATTACAAATGTGACTACCCGAATCATGGCAGCAAGAGTCCATCTGCTAGAATGGAGTTGAAGGCGTGCACCAAAGTTGCACGTCACTACTGCTCGACCTCAAAGGCAAGCATCATGTCCTATAAATGTGTTTATGCGCATTTATCTACATTTTAAGAACCATCTGTCATTCTCCTGCTTGTCTACTAATTCTTTGATTAGAATGAATTATAATTATACGTATCACTGGACCAATGCCTTTTCCTCTGATTTTGTCCACTTGAGCATCCCTGATGTTAATCATTCTACCAATGCCTTAAGCTGGAAATGCCCTAAATTCTGGAATTCCCTCCTAAACTTCTGTCCATCTTGACCTCTCTTTGCTCCTTTTAAAATGCTTCTTAAAGTCTACCTCTTTGACCAAACTTTTTGTCATCTGCCCTCATATCTCCTTATGTCTCAGCATTAAGTATTGCTTTGTAACACTCCTGTGAAGCACCTATTACTATGTTTAAAGGATCTAGGAAATACAGGTTGTTTCTGCTGTTATAATTATTTGGAAATTTACAATATCACAGGAAGGACCTCCTTCATCTCCTTGTGAACAGCAGAATCCCCAAAACAGATCCAGGCCCCAGGAGCACAAGAGCAGAAAGATTCTATTTGGCTATTTCTAAGAATGCTTATTCCTAAAATTCCATTGTTAGCCAGATATGTTTCCAGTTCTTTATTTGAATGAACTAGTCAGCAAAGCATTAACAATCGGCAAAACTGTTCCACATATCCAGCACTCTGAAACTGAGGTGGATATAAACATTTGAGTTCGTTTGAAGGATCATGAGGACTCAAAATGTCAACTCATTTCTTCTCTGCCGATGCTGCCAGACGTGCTGAGTTTTTCCAGGTAATTCTGTTTTTGTTTTGTAAACATTAAACCTCTATTCTCTCTTGAGTTTTGCTACCCTTGGCTCTTCTGCATTCAGTGAAAATTGAATTGTGTGCTTACGTTTATCAACAATGCCTCTCGACAACTGTCCTACCAGTTAATTTGCATACCAATACTATGTTTAAAGGTATCACATGTATTGGAATCACAAGGTATATTTCACTTGCACCCTATGGTTACAGCCTTGAATTTTAATCTCTTCCTGTCATCTAGGATGTTTGCAATGCTAATACTATGTTGATTCACTTTAATGGATTATTTATGGCAGTGATGTTGCATAGTCTTATTATAGTTACTGTCAGATTGTGTGTGAGCAACATAATTCATCTTCATTGCATTAAAAAGGAAAATGAGCAAATCCATCCTACTTTCGGCACCCAATTTCAGTCCAATGGAATTCTTCTTGGGCCATTTACTATGCCACACTATATAACTCTGAAAGATTGATACTTTCAAAGTGGTTTAGAGCAAATTAAGAAATAGCAAATGAAGTTGAATCTAATGAAATGTAGAGGAGCACACTCTGTTAAAAGAAGCATGAAACATGTTGATACCTAGAATAGCAACATGTTTGTGTGTGATTGTTAATTATGTACTATTAATGTGAGATTATTGTCAGGATTCATTTATTACTGGGATGCAATGCGTGCATTTGGTCTCAACAAAATGCTAGATTATTAGTGTATTATTTGAAGTTTTGGGCAACCTCTCATCAGAGAAGATCGATGCCTTGGAGAGGGCTCAGAAGAGCAACAAGCATGATTCATGGATTTAACTAAACTATGAAGAGGGATTTGCAGAATTGAACTTGTTTGGTTGAAGGAAAGAAATTCCAGAGATAAGCCCCATTTGTTATCTGAAAAGGAAAAAATCTGCAGCGTTACAGTGAGAAGATGGGGGAATGGCACCAGGAGAGCCAGTGCAGCTATCACAGGTTAAATGGCCTCCTTCTGCGTTGTAACAATTCCTTGATTTTAAACCTTGCCCGCCTGGTGAGAACTAGGATGGCCAGGAGCTAAAAAGGCGGACGAAGACTTCCCACAGCATTTCTGATGCATTTGCATCTGCTGTCATTTTAACCTTGTCAATTCTGGTGGTAGTCGTGCCTGCCACAGGCAGGCATAAACCTCAATAATATTTAAATGCGGTGGTCTGATGTCATCTTATGGCCCCTAACGCCATTAAACTACGGTACCGTACACAATGATCGATCCGGGAACCATCACTGACAGGTGGCTGCAGAAAGCAGATGACCAGAAGAGGCCCAAGTAAATTGAATTTTATTTTTAATAGGAAGCTTTGGACTGCTTCTGTCCTGGGTTTCCACCCCTAACCATGATTCCCACCATACTCTCCCAGCTACTGTCTGCCTAGTGCTGAGAAACATTCCTTCCAGTCTCTAGCATCCTCCTGCCTTCTAAGATCCCACTCTAGGCTGCCAGTCTCCTCGACATTCCCGCCATGTTTAGGCTGGAATCAGCGCTTTAACATTTAGATGAGGTTCAGGCCTCACAATGCCATGACCAAAGCCTCTGCCCATATGCTATACCCATGGCCTGACTTGAGATTGCGGCTCATGAATCAGTTACTTAAGATGCTGAAAAAACATTGATAATGCAACTGAAACCAACTTATTTAGCTTGCATTTTTATTACTGAACCAGGGACATGAGTATAAAACCTGAATTTCGCATAGCTTGTAGGAGAGTCTTCATCAAAGTCCTTTGTCAATTAACTCATTTAAATTGGTTTTATATGTGATAGCAAAAATTAATTTGTGACAAAACACAAAAATATTTTAGACTAGCGAAGGTGCGAATATGCTAAAATACATGCACAAACTATTTTATTAGTGTAAAGGGAATAAGCAGGAAATCTGTTATCTCTGCGGTCTGTCCGCAAGAATGACCCAAACCTCCCTGTCGCTTGCCATTTTAACACTTCACCCTGCTATCTTGCCCACATGTCTGTCCTTGGCTTGCTGCATTGTTCCAGTGAAGCCCAACGCAAACTGGAGGAACAACACCTCATCTTCCGACTAGGCACTTTACAGCCTTCCGGACTGAATATTGAGTTCAACAACTTTAGGTCTTGAGCTCCCTCCTCCATCCCCACCCCCTTTCTGTTTCTTCCCCCTTCCTTTTGTTTTTTCCAATAAATTATATAGATTTTTCTTTTCCCACCTATTTCCATTATTTTTAAATACTTTTAAATCTTTTATGCTCCCCCCACCCCCACTAGAGCTATACCTTGAGTGCCCTACCATTCATTCTTAATTATCACATTCGTTTAGATAATTTCACCAACTTTAACACCTATGTGTTCTTTTGTTCTGTTGTCTATGACATCTTTTGATGATCTGCTTCTATCACTGCTTGTTTGTCCCTACAACCACACCAACCCCCTCCACTTCTCTCCCCCCACCCAACACCCGACCCCCCCCCCCCCCACCCCCCACCACACACACCTTAAACCAGCTTATATTTCACCTCTTCCTTGAATTCACTCAGTTCTGTTGAAGGGTCATGAGGACTCGAAACGTCAACTCTTTTCTTCTCTGCCGATGCTGCCAGACCTGCTGAGTTTTTCCAGGTAATTCTGTTTTTGTTTTGGATTTCCAGCATCTGCAGTTTTTTTTGTTTTTAAATCTGTTCTTTATTACTGTAATGTCTTAATTATTCATCATGAGAGGCAAAAGTGTTACCCGATGTAAGGATTGGTAAACTGACTCCACTCTTTAAGATACTTTACTCAGCGTATCAAATGAAAGAATTCAACACCATAGAGCATTATTGTATTCAGTCTTGAATAACTGGGGTTATGAAATATTAATTTGAATTGTAATATACAATTCCAACTTTTAAAGTGCTGATGCCTAAATATTTTAATCCAAATAATATATCAATTGTATATAGCGTTTTTGGAAAATGAATAACATCGGCTGTGGGGAACTTTACTAAGGTCTGTCATTAAGAAGAGAACGACTGTGCACACAAGCAAATATAAACTGATCAGAGAGAGAGAGAGACACCATGGCTTTGTTTAGGGTAAACCTTGTCTTACTAACCTATTTGAATATTTTGAGTAAGTCCTTTGCTAATAAAGTAAATAAGAAAGTGTCCAAGGACGGTATCCAGATGAACTTCCAAGACATTCAATAAGGGATTAATAGCAGAAATGAAAGTGCACGGAATTGGAGGCAACCTCATGACGTGGGTTAAGAATTTACTGGGTGATAGGAGACAGAGAGTGAGGAAAAAAGATAAATAGTCAGATGTGACAAGCAGTGTCTCCTAGGAATCTGTATGGGAGCCTCAGCTTTTGCCACATTTACCAATGACTTGGATGAAGGAATAGAGAATAGTATATCCGATATAGCAGATGACACTAAGGGTTCAGGAACAGAGGCAGGTAGGCCTGAAAATACTGGTACTGGCTGGTGTGTCAGTTTTGTTGTGCTGTTCCTGGCACTGGCAATGTTGACTAAGGGGTTGGGGGAAGTTGAGAGTGGGGGGTGGAGGAAGGCGGGATCAAGACCCTGACCACTCGATGATCAAGACCACTTAAAGTTTTTTAAGAGCTCATCAGTGATTAAGGTGCGATGCTGAGATTTTCACAAGGGTGTAAGGAGTTATACATGCTGACTGGGGCTGACCAGCTGAAGGGAGGTGTATACACAGTGGGGAGCCTGTCATGGCTGCCCCAGGAAATTACCTCGGTCTCATAAAATGGTCAGCATGCAGAGGGGACATGGCCATTGGGTAATAGGCACCCTTTATACCCTTTTTTATTCAGTCCCATTCCTCCTTTTATTACCTTTATTCCATTTATACACCTATACTGTAGATGGCTTTGTTTGAAGCTGCCAGTCTCTTCTCATACTCTCTTTGTTTATCTGATTTTGTTTCATACTTGCCCTTTGAACATCCTATATTCAGCCTGGACTATCACTTAAATTATCATCCTGAAATCTGTCATAGCTTCTGCTTCATTTTACTCTCTGCCACTTCTGTCATTTTTAAGAAATTCATTCATGAGATGTGGATGTTGCTGGCTAGGCCAGAATTTATTGTCCATCCTTAATTGCCCTTGTTCAGGAAGCATTTAAGAGTCAACCACATTGTGGTCTGAAGTCATATTTAGGCTAGACAAGAATGGCAAATTTCCTTCCCTAAAGGGACATTAGTTAACCAGATGAGCTTTTACAACAATTGGCAATGGTTTTATGGTCATCACCAGACTTGTAATTCCAGATTTTTATTTAATTCAAATTTCACTATCTGCCATGATGGGATTCAAACCCAGGTCCCCAGAATATTACCCTGGGTATCTGGAATACCAGTCTAGTGATAATACCACTAAGCCAGCACCTCCCCTCTGGCTTTGTTTGTTTTACTTTTCGCATTCATGGAAATGTACCTCAATTGTATCTGGATGAGCTCCTCTCTGTAATTTCCCTGTAAATTGATTCCTCTATATGTCTCATATCAAATTTTGTCTATAGAATATACCAAGTAATGTAATGGTATATCTATCTTTATCATTTCTAAACAAATAAGACTCTGTCCTTGACACTTCCTGGTCATCCTCTTTCTCCAACTCTGTAGTATTCTCCCAAATCAATATTGCCACCCCTCCTCCTCTCTTTCCTTCCCTATCTTTCTTGAATACCTTGTATCCAGACATTTAGTTCTTCACCCAGTCTTGCCTCTTATTGAATTATTTATTGACACATCCTATTGCCCTGTGGTTATCTGCACCTGTAGTTCATCAATCTTATTTACCACATTCTGTGTTCACATAAAAGCACTGTAACCATAATGATACATCTTATTTTTGCATTATTATGTATCTCAATGTTTCTCCAAAATCTCATTTACCTATCACCTGTGCTTGCTGGTCTTCATTGGTTTCCTGCCTGACAATGTCTCAATTTTAAGGTCCTCGTCCTTGTTTTCAAAGCCATCATGGCCTTTACACTTTCTATCTATGTAGCCTCCTCCATCGTTACAAGCCTTCAAGATCTCAGTGCCCCTCCAATTCAGGTGCCCTGCACATCCAATCTTAATTGCTCCGTGTTCTGGTGGCTGTACTTCAAGCTGCCTTTGCTCTAGACTCTGGAATTCCCTCCCTAAATCTCTCGACCCCTCCATCCTTTTCAAAGATGCTTCTTAGAGCCTACCTCATCAATCAAGAGTTTATCCATCTTTCTTTCTGTGGCTCGGTGTCAAAAAATGTCAACAATGCCAAAAACATTGACAAAAATGCCATCTGCTTTTCTTAAGAGCCTTGGGATATTTTACTATGTGCCACGACGATGGCAAATTGTGACAGAGTCAGATCTACCCATAACTTCAACAGCTAACCAAAAACATACTCAACTGTTTAAAGAGGACCTTGTTTTTTAAATACAAGTAAAGACACTGACCAATGGTGGCTGCCACAAGTCACGTGATGTCTGGAATTGTAAGTAGACCACTTCTGAATTGTTATAATATGGATTGTACTGTTGCTCATGGAATTTCAAACCTTGGGGTGTCAAGGTCCACTTCAAAAAGGACTATTGAAAGTATGGGCTTACCTCTTCATCAGAGACCGAAAGTCTGTCAAGACAATGGGAAACTGCTAGCCAGCAAGGATATACAACCAACGGACAAGCAACCCCACTGTGCCGTATGGAAAAACTCCATCTCCTGTTGGTTTCGACTCTATTGAAACGTGTCAAAAGATTTTGATATGACACTTCAAAATGTAATTACTGTTCTCCAACGATGAACACAGCAGACATGGGCCGGGATTTTCTGGTCCCGTTGAGGGCAGGACCCTCTGCAGGCAAGGCGGTGCCCCAGCCGGAAGTCCATTGAATTGTCGTGGAGCCAGAAGATCGTGGCAGCAGGCTGGTGCGGAAGATCCCGCCTATGGTAATCAAATTCCTTTGGAATATACAGTGAGTAAGATTAAGAACTGGATATGTCAAACAGACGCACAGGATCCTGGAGAAGCTACGAATGGAGCAGTAAGGAATCTCTCTCTCTCCCTTAAGTAAAGCCCTATCTCTGCTGTCTAAAAATCCAACACAAGAGACAGAGACACCATCAGAGAGATTTTGGAAAAATACATCAGTGGAGAAACAGGCTGAAGAGATACCTCTTCCTTTCTCTCTCTGGGTCTAAGCACAGCACCCAGTTCAAGAAATCGGTGTACCCAAGACCTACCAACAAGCTGAGATCTTGTAAGAATTGCAACATCTTCTATATCTACCTGCTCCAAGGAACCAGATAACTTCAATCGGCTGCAACATTGAATAATCCACACCTTAAAGGCAAGCAAAGGACTTCTAATCATATATTCTTTTAACTTTTATCTGGACTCTAACTTTTATCTGGACTCTAACTTTCCTTACTTCTGATACCTGTGTGCATGTGTGTGACATGGCATCTTTTATCATTTTCTTTCCTTGGGTTTATTGGCTAATAAACTTGCCCTTCCTTTGACTCAAGAAAACCTCATGATTGGCTCCTTGTCGTTCACTGCACAGAGAAATATATCTGGATTTGAAAAAGGTGTCCATGGGGTAAATAAATTTTAAAAGTGTTGCTGTGACCTAGCGAGGAGGCTGAATGGAAGGGAGCCAGCTGCCCCTCCTCACCCGGTTGTTACATAAGCACTATATAAATGCAAATTGTTGTTACTACTCAAACAGCTTAGGTACAATTCTTGGTGTGCTCCCATTTTCTACAGAAGATGTATTATATACAGTCCTTGACAGTTCATTTTTAATTACTTTATTTTATTTTGCATTGCACATATTCCCTTTTATATAACATTTCCAATATTGCTGATTTTAATGCTTATGAACATATTTATTTCACTTTGCAAAATAAGAGGGTTCCAAATGCCCACGTACAGTAGCACCCAAATAAATAAAACATCTGATGTATTTACACATCGCTGCAGGCAATGAAAGTGTAAAACAAATTGCAACATGCAATGTAAAACTATCTCTCAGGAATCATGTAAAACACAGATGCCAAGGGAAGAATATTTTGTCAAACACATATAGAAAAGAGAACATTTGGAATTCAGAAACAGTACTGGTGATCCAGTAACGAAAATAATTTTGCAGCAAATCAAACATTGTCCAAGCCATCCTCAAACACATTCAAAATTTTTCTTACAATTATACACTACACAATTTTTTTTACATAATTATGAATATACAGAATTATTAATTGCTATAGTATATGCCACTGTTTTTAGCTTTAGCATGATAGCTTTGTTTCCTGCAATTAAGTCCAAATCATTATTTCACTTTATGTACATGCAAGTATCTCTGACTTTATACAACCAGGGCAGCCCCTGAATGTAATGTTACATTTTCCATGTAAACCACAAATATCTGTTTATCTACATTTGTGAAAAAATATATTACTTTCTCACTACACTACTTTTCTTGAATTCATTTTTACATATATATCATGTGATTTTGCACATAGCAAATTTTATAAGTAAAGCTTTTATAATACATTTCATTTAAAAAAGTGACTTTGGTATTTGCCTCTTTTAATGGTAAAACCTTGATAGAAAATTATTTTCTTTAAATCTGCTGCTCACATGCTCCAATTAGGAAAGTGCTATGTAAAGTGATGCATCATTATAGGCAGATTATTTCTGATATCTTCAACGGTTACTATAAGCAGTGAAATTAAGCTTCAGAAGATACAACATACATAAAATTAAATCTGCTAAAACAATAATATCGACATTAAGAATCAAGCCCAAAGAGAACAACTAGTGCCTGCTTTGTGTATTACATTAATGCATGCATTCTGATAAGTTGCTAGCATTGACTATTCAAGGTTTAAATTATCTTGTGGTAAGCTTTTTAACAAATATTTGAATAATTTACTGCAGTAGACTGTTTCTCCCCTCAGAACTTATTATCAATCTACTTTTAAAGACCTCTGACTTTCTAGCTCTATTATATGTGCAGATAAAACCTCTACGAGACTGGTTGTAAATGGTATGTTAATTTCATTGCTGTTCTGTTGCTATAATTGCTTTGCACATTTTATGTAACTGCGAAATAATTTAGGGCCCCTTTACAAGACACGGGGCTGAATTTAACAGGGCATCAGAGTCCCCAACCTCCCCTGAATAAAAAGTTGGGGGGTCGGGCGGGGGAAGAGGGGGAACCTGCCCTGGCGAAGAACGGCATCTTGCACCCATTTAATGGAGGTGGGACTTCTGTCCCTCAGGAACAGGAAATCTTGTCTCAAAGAATTGCCAGCTAATCAGAGGCTCGCAGATCTCCAGTACCGATAGTGCCACCAGCAGTAGTGGTCACTGCTGGTATTGCACTGATGCCTGAAGAGAGATCAGTTTGGGTGGGATGGAGTGAGGGCTGGCATTGAAGGAGAGGGGCAGCGAGGGGAGGGCGTGGTGGGGGAAAGGCCAGGGTGGGGGCCAAACAACCAAGGCAGAAATGGCACCTGGGGAGTTTACGTCCTCCGATGAGCCCAGGAGGCCCGTTAAGGAGGGACCACCACTCACCAGCCCATGCAGGGAAACCTGCCAGGCTGACTGCTTGGCGTTGGCCTCTCCTGCCACCGGTTATATCCTGGAGGTAGGGGTGGGGATGAGACCCTTAAGTGGGAATTAATTGCCCAATTAAGGACCTCAACTAGCACACTGGTGAGTAGGCTACCCAACAACCCCCCACCACTGGTACTACTGCGATGGGGGCAAGGGCAATCAGGTTGCCCGCTGTATTTAATGTGCCCCCCTCACCCCCACCACCCTGCTCCCATTAAAGCATTGAATTCAGAGCTTGGAGTGTAACTTCAGTCAAGCCAGTGTGAGCTTGAGTATTAGCTTAAGTATTAGCTATGAGCGCGACACCAGCAGAATTAGGTAGCTTCATGTTGCTTTGCTTTGCATGTACCCACATCAAGTGTAAAGAAACTCTTTCAAAGTTCAATATGTTCCAAAACATTTAAAAATTTTTGCATAAAGATTCAACAGGACAATTTAATATTTGCATTTGCAAACCTGTCAACAAAGCCATTCATGTGAATTTAAGTACATTAATTGAGTTCTGCCCTGCTTGACTGAAGAGTAGGTAACATGTTTTTACGGGTGCACACTGCTCTTAAGTAGAACCATGAGTACAACTGCAACATTGAATTTGTTCCACTGCTTTTTGGTTGGAGCTAAGTATATATGAACAACACTCAGAGTCTTTGTTTAAACTCTGTTCACAGTGAGACCCCAGCAGATTCATATAGGACTTCCCGTGATATATTACTAATCCAACTTGTTTTTAACCTTTGGTGCATTTTATAATGTTAGCAACAGCAGGCAGTATTTTGAACAAATGACAATATTGGTTCAAAGCATTTTCAGGAATTGTAGGTACATGTTTAAAAAGAAGAGATACAGGGAAGTAGGTTACCCAGCCAATTTGAAAATCGTGTGCACTCGAACATTCAACTTGGAACGGTATAAAGCACTTTTAATAAATAAGGAATTCATTGAACATAATGTTTATGCCTTTATGGAATATGCTACAATGGAGAAGCACACTGCTATAACTACAGCAAAATGAGAGTTAAACAGCTTAGGTTTTTGTATTGGTTAGATGATAAGACATAAGTGAATAATAATTAGCAGGTTAGAATTTATATTTAACATATAGAAGTGCACTGCAAATGATGTACACTGGAAGGAACAATGCTATTAATCATGCATTACAAAAGAAAGAAGGAAGACTTAACATGCTTCTAGATTACTAAGAACTGGCATATTCTAAAGAACCCTTTTTTGCCTAAGTTAGTGGAGAAGTATAAGTCTTCGAGGCAATCCTTTTTACTGTGTCATTTAAATAGACAAGCGTGACAAGTAGAGACCTGAAATGATCAGTCTCCAGGAAAGAAAAATTATCATTAAACAGATTTTAAGTTAGGAGATACGGGGTGGAATCTTAGAAAATATTGTTCCACCTGGGACAAATGCTGGCCTTGTCCCCAGTGGTCTGTGTGTCGGCCCACCAACCTGATGCCTTAATCTGCAAGTATGTTCCCTGTTCTGCCTTTAAACTCATCTCCACCTGAATGGAAAGATTCCACCCCACCATCTCAATTTTAATTTGCAGACAATTGCGCGGGATTTTCCCCACCTGAACCTGCCCACAATTGAGTCAGGAATGGGTAAATTAAGGCCCAACGCCCTCCATTCCTGACCCATGCCATCTTCCCCTGGTCAGGAAACGTCTCGGGTCACAACCCTGCAGGCATGTCCTGTGATGTCGAGTTCACCATTTTAAAGGCCCGGGGAAAATTTGAATTTCATCCCCCTCTCTATTTTTGCAACTGGAAGGATTTGGAAGCCTGTGGGAAAACCCCCAGGTAAAAGTCAGTTCATAAAACTTGGGAGAAGCCTGTTGAGCAGTCGGGAACGTTTTGACAGATTAGGTTAAAAGGTCTCGCCAGTGCCCCCTCGTATCCTGTATGCCCCTTCCTTGCCTCCTCATAACCACTCCATACCCCTGTGCCCATTCCATGACCCCATGCAACTACTTTCTGAGTTCCACTATGTACAGAGCCAATGAGCCATTGGCAAGTCTTTGAAATGCTCCTGGAACTGACACAATAAGCAGACATGCTTTGATAATCACCCTGCAACCTCAAAGCATCAATCAACCACAGCTATTCATAGCATCAATGACAAAAGCTTCAAACCACTTCACACCACTTAATCTTGTCCAAATAAACCAACAGGCATTGAAAAAAACACATCAAATGATGAGTGTCAGGGGCCTAACAACTATGTACAAAATTGGGACAGTGTCTCAGCAAACTGAAGCAGGCCTTCTAGCCAGTCTGCATGTATCCCTGCACCTAAACCACAGGCAGCAGATCCGAGCCTTGCCCGCCCATGTCTCAGGAAGATGAAAATGCTGTGAGAGTGCTATGGCTCCAGGAGTTCTGGACTGTAAAGTCAGAAAATTGACCAACTCTCAGTTCCCGATGCTGAGGGGAAGACCTGGCTCAACGCGTTTTCTCTCAGGAGTACTGAAAATATCCCACTAGACCTTTCATTTCTCTGTGTAAAACAACATTCTATCGGCTTACCTCCAGGCCTTATTACACCCTTGGTCCAAACATGAACATAAGAGCTGAACTCTAGAGATGAGGTGAGAATGACTGCCCATAATATCAAGGGAGCATTATGCAGAGTATGACATCAAGTAGCCCTGGAAAAACTGAAGTCAATGAGGATCAGAGAGGAAAAATTGCCGGTGGCTGGAGTCATTACTAACATAATGGAAGATTTTTTTTTGGAGGCCAATCATTTCAGCCCAGGACATCACTGCAGGAGTTCCTCAGGTTACTGTCCTAGGCCTAATCATCACTGGCGCACACTGGTAGCAGGGTGTATCATCTACAAGATGCACTGCAGCAACTCGCACCTTGACAGCACCTTCCCAACCGGCACGCTCTCTCACCTAAAAAAAAAGGGTGCAGCAGACTCTTAGGAACACTATAACCTGCAAATTCTCCTCCAACTCGTTCACCACGCTGACTTGGAACTGTATCGCAGCTCCATCACTGTTGCTGGCTCACAATCTTGGAACGATCTTCCTAACAAATTTATGGGTGTGCCTACAACACATTGATGCCCAGCTTGGGTTCCACCAGGGCCACTCAGCTCCTGACCTCATTACATGGTTCAACCATGGGCAAAAGAGCTGAACTCCCGAGGTGAGCTGAGAGTGACTGTCCTTGACACCAAGGCCACATGTGACCGAGTGTAGCATCAAGGAGATCTAGCAAAACTGGAGTCAATGGGAATCAGGGGGATCACTCTTGACTGGTTGGAGTCATACCTAGAACAAAGGAAGATGGTTGTGGTTGTTGGAGATCAGTCATCTGAGCTCCAGGACATCACTGCAGGAACTCCTCAGGGTAGTGTCCTCAGTCCAACTATCTTCAGTTGCTTCATCAATGACCTTCCTTCCATCATAAGGTCAGAAGTGGGGATGTTCCCTGATAATTGCAAAACATTCAGCACCACTGGCAACTCCTCAGATGCTGAAGCAGTCTATGTCCAAATGCAACAAGATCTGGACAATATCCAGGCTTGGGCTGACAAGTGGCAAGTAACATTCGCAACACACAAGTGGCAGGGAATGACCATCTCTAACAAGAGAGAATCTAACCATCACCCCTTGATGTTCAACGGCATTACCATCACTGAATCGCCCACTATCAACATCCTGGGGATTACCATTGACCAGAAACTGAACTGGACCAGCCATATAAATACTGTGGCTGCAAGAGCAGGTCAGAGGCTAGGAATCCTGCGACAAGTAACTCACCTCCTAACTCCCCAAAGCCTGTCCACCATCTACAAGACACAAGTCAGGTGTGAAATGGAATACTCCCCACTTGCCTGGATGAGTACAGCTCCCACAATGCTCAAGAAGCTTGACACCATCCAGGACAAAGCAGGCCGGTTCATGAGCACCACATCCACAAACATTCACTCCCTCCACCACCGACCCACAGTAGCAGCAGTGTGTACCATCTACAAGATGCGCTGCAGAAACTCACCAAGGCCCCTTCGACAGCATCTTCCAAACCCACAACCACTACCATCTAGAAGGACAAGGGCAGCAGATAGATGGGAATACCAGCACCTGGAAGCTCACTTCCAAGCCACTCAACATTCTGCCTTGGAAATATATCGCCGTTCCTTCACTGTCACTGGGTCAAAATCCTGGAACTCTCTTCCTAACAGCACTGTGGGTGTATCTACATCACACGGACTGCAGCAGTTCAAGAAGGCAGCTCACCACCACCTCCCCAAGGGCAACTAGGGCTGGGCAGTGAATGCTGGCCAGCCAGCAATATTCACATTCCATGAATGACTATAAAGAAAAATGAAGGGACAAACTTACGCTTTAAAATAAATGTTTAAGTGGAATAGACTAAAATAGCAGAATACTAAATGGACAAGGTACTAAATACACCTTTAAGAATTAGGCCTCATATGCCATGCATAGGATACTTAATTATTTTTTAAATTAATTTTTGCTGCAATCTTTGACATTACAAACTAACCAATCTATACACAGTGCCCTCAAACTTACAGAAACAATTTTTGAAATGTTGCCGCAAATGCAAAATCATCCTTTAGCATAACTTTAAGCTTTAGGATGATTGTTGCAGTCTATTACAATTAGGAAAACAATCTGTAGGACGACAGAAATGCTGGTAAGGATTGTACTGCTGTATAAAAAAAAGTATAAAAGAAATTGCCATTGTGATATGGTACAACTATAGTACAATATCTACAGCTGAAACCTGCCACTTCCTGCAATGCTTACTACACATAAATATGAACTTTATCCACACATTTGGGCATGTTTACATAATTGCATTAATGTATTTCTGTTTCAGGCATGGAATGCATGCATAAAAGTAATACAAAATGGAGTGATTTGATCTTCTCTAGGGTAGATTTTAACCACTCTATGGCTAAGCAGTGGAAATACGCCAGCGGACTGATGCTGTCGACAGGAGGACCGTTCCATTTCGAAGGGTGGACCTCGTCAACA
This sequence comes from Carcharodon carcharias, assembly GCF_017639515.1. NCBI lineage: Eukaryota > Metazoa > Chordata > Chondrichthyes > Lamniformes > Lamnidae > Carcharodon > Carcharodon carcharias. The sequence goes on from NC_054476.1 coordinate 14,674,100, forward strand.
TGGTGCTGGTGAGTTGCGGACATTAAACTTGGCCAGCTGGAGGTTGGGTCTGGGTGGTGCTGATTGTGTAGTGGGAGGAGCCTGGGCAGGCAGTGGCCCATATCATTCTTGTGGAGCCTGGAGAGGCATCGCTGCTCACCATCTCTCCATAAACATTATTCATAAGCTTACTCTTTTGGTGTCCCTTCTGCTGTATCTTCCGATGCAACTGGGAGGCACGTAAATATCCGTCAAAATTGCAACTGGACTATGTACTTCACAGTATCATTGATTTGCATATAAAAAGGGCCTAACACCTGAAGGAAGTGGTGGTGGTGATGGCCAGAATGCCGGTGTCGGTTGGGTGGTAAGCCAGTTTTGGGCCATAAGAATCCTGTTTATACCAGCTTGCCAAACTTAAAATCTACCCTCTAGTTTTTGGTAACGTCTTTTAAATTTTGTTACACTACCAAGTCAAGGAGCAAATTCTTATGAAAACAACATATGCCACATTGATCACTCACTAGCCTATTAAATCAGGTTTTGTAATGTGTAATTTCCTCCTTTGTCCTTCTTATGATGATTGATTTGGTAAGAGTTTAATTTGTCTGTTGTGTCAGGCATTGATAGCAGGCCTATATTTTCCCAGTCCAAGCTGATTTGTGCCACTGCTTTGATGGTCACAGGATTCCTAAGAGAGATAAAAAAAATACAATGTCTTAGCAATGCAGGGCAACATGAATAGATTGTATATTTTATAGATCACTAAAATCATGACAGACTGCTGATCATGCCAGGGGCCTTTGTCTGGATAGCTCAGCTATTCAATACTTAAGCTAATTGAGCATCAACGGAGCTACATCCCAGTTTTAAAATTGCAGCTTAGTTCCATGATACATTTTCAAATGCAGTTATTGCTATTTTCATATAACATTCCTCAATGTATTACAATGCAGGTAAACTATGTGACTGTCATTGAAATGCTAGAAAGCAGGCCGCCAAAATAGAAGATGTCTTCATTCAAATTGAGATATGCTGACCTTTACTGAACTGCAAATGGTGAAAACATGATTGTAGTTATATTCTGTTAATAACATTGTCATTCAAAAATGTATTCATAAATTATTTTATTGAGGGCAATGTACTATTTTCTGATTCAGTTATCTATTACAGTTGTCCACGTTTCATTCTGTGATCCATTAAAAATGTATATTTTAAAGGCTTGGAATTAGAATGAGAGATGGTCATGTCTTATACTCTAACCAAATAAATACATTTTCTTCCTTAATATGTCAATGCAAAATATTGCTTTATTAGGAGAACAACGGTTAAGGTTTTAATTTATGGGACAAATTTTAAATTGGATTCTATTTCATGAGAATCAGAGATCCACTATTCTGGACATTGAGACAACTCACCAGGCCAAACACTCACCAGCATTTCAGAAAATGGTTCTCTGGGCTCTAACACAGATTGGCATTCTTGCAAGCCTTCAATGTCAGCAGAAGAAAGAACCAAGCCCAAAAACGTTGTTACTGGTCAAATACAACACAATTTGGTACTATAATGACATTCTGTCTAACAACTTCTGATAAGCCACCAAAAATGGAAAAGATGCAGCTATGCACTGTAGCCTATAGAGGCAACCACTAAATAGAATCAAATTTTACAGGCAGGAGGCCATTCAGCCCATCAAACCTCCAAACATTTCTGAACTATCCACTTAAGCCAATTCCCTTTCTCCAGATATTTTTAATTGTTTTGTTTTCAAATATTCATCTTTTTCTTTTAAAAGCTATTATACACTCTTATTTACAACTGTTTTTAGTATGGCATTTCACATACCTGCTCCATCTGCATTTAAACATTATAATTTGTTCCCTCATTCTTTTAACAATCTTCAGCATACAGGCAGAAAATCCACAGAGTTTACCAGTCTCCTGTTGTTTACTCCAGCCGAATGCTGAAAAGTGACAAAAATCCAGTCTCTACCATTTCTGGGGTTTCTAACATACTGTATAAGGAGGAGAAAACACTCCGTTTACCCTTTATAGAGAGGTTGTATCAGGGAGATAGCGAGGAGAAGCACCTCATACGTGGGGACTTCTTGTCAGCCTGGCTCAAGTGGGATCCAGCTCTTAGTTGAAAGCTAGTGTGTCAGGTTAGCTGATAGGCTTGAATTCCTAAAAATATAGTGTGTTCTTTTCCTCTTTCACCTCTGCTACCTACAAAAGGGACTGAGGGGACCATAATGAGGTCTGAGGTGGAGGATCCTGGATCCTCCAACCATAGGGGGTAGATTGGCACCATGGGTGGGAGTTTGGAGGCCTGCTGGGATGCAGGCCTGACTTTGAAGCCATCATTGTCTACCTGGCTACAGCTCCGGTCATTGGTCGTATATGGAAGGGTTTTCCCTCCGCAATGGCAACATTAATTTGGTCTATGGCCAGCCTAATGTTTAATGAGCTGAGTAAAATTTCTGCGATCACAACCATGCATTACCATATCCAAATGATTATAATCCAGTCCAGAGTGTGATTAAATGATTATCAGCTATGTATCTGGAATGAAGTTCAAGTTTCACTCGTTTTGAGCAGGTTAGTTTTTTTTAAAATTTCACAGTTTGGCAGTGCGACTTAAACCTAATCATAGTGATGTATCATGATAGGAATTGAACCCATTGAAATAACTATGCACAAGATTAATTTTGGACCAATATGCAACACTTCAATGATATCTTAAGGGAATAGAAATTTGCGATTAAGTCATTTTAACATGCATTTATTTCCCTTTATAATAGGCTATCAGTCTCAATAAGAAGCACATAGGCAGGGCAGTTTAGCAGTGAATTCCTTCAGGTTTCACAGACAAGCTCAAACAGCAATGTACTGTCAGAGGGACAGGACAATTGTGCATTGGGGCCACCGGTCAGTAAATACTCATTAACGCTTTTGCCTTTAACGGGTGAAGTAATGAATAAATACTTGGAAGATACTGTGCGCAGCTTGTGCTTGTTAGCATGTTAAAGCCAGGGTTTTAAGTCCCAAGGGGGGGGGATGCGCACCCGACCCGATAGGGAGTAAAACAGGGCGCGATATTTCGGTCGGCAGGTGCACGCAAGAGTTGGCAGCGCGCCCGCCAATCAAGAGGCCTATTGAGGCCATTAAACCAGCAACTAATTTGTTTTTTCCTTTGCTGCCCGTCCAACTTTACGGTGGGATGAGGTTTTCAACAGTAATTTAAAAATCTATAAACGTTTTTAGACGTCATTTTTAATATGTCCCTGTTCATGTGACTGAGTCACATGTGGGGACACGTTTCCCAGCAGCGCTGAGGCTGTCAGCGCGCGTTTCACGCTAGCTGACCATTAATTGGCCAGCCAGCCTGACAACGCGGTCGAGGCCCAATCGCGGGCGGCGGTCTGGTTCACGGCCGCTCCTGGGCTAGCCTGCCGCGCCTGTCCGACCAAGGGGAAAATCCTGCCCTAACAGGTTTTATCTGCAGTTTTCCTTTTTATTTCTAGGTTGCAAATGTTGTTCTCGATCCCAACCTGGGAAAAAAAAAATAACCTCCTCGCTCCTCACCATCCAAGGCCCCAAACACTTCTTCCGGGTGAAACAGCAACTTACATGTATTCCTCTCAATTTGGTTTACTGTATTCGTTGTTTATAATGCAATCTGATCCACACTTGTGGGACCAAACGTGGCTTGAGTGTTCACTTTGCAGGACAGATCCACCCATTCTGCAAATGTGACCCCGAGCTACCAAGCGCTTTTCATTTTAACTCTCCACCTTGCTCTCACTCTGACCTTTCTAGTGTCAGTCTCCTGCAGTGTTCCAATGAAGCTCAATGCAAGGAACTCATTTCATCTTTCAATTAGGCACCTCACAGCCTTCTGGACTCAAAACAGAGTTGAAAAATTTCAGACCTTAACCTCTTCCTCCATTTTGTTCCCTTTATCTTCGCTGGAGTTGGTTTTACTTTCTTGTTTTCCTCTTTATCTTTTTGATGGCAGCTGTTCATTCTACCATTTGCACCTCCTCTGGACACATCTTCTGTTTATTTATTTGTTCCATTACCACTCCCTTTGGCCTTGCACCATCAAGCCTTTTGTCATTTAACCTTTCCTGTCTTCCACCCCATCACAGATCTTCCCTTTTGTCCTTTTCCCCATCCTCCCCTTTTTACATACTTTAAGCCTATTACATCTCTGACATTTCCCAGTTCTGATGAATAGTCATCGACCCACTTTCTCTCTCCACAAATGCTGAACAGGTCCAGCATTTTCTGGTTTTATTACCGGAAATAAATCAGTTGTCTGCACAGCATATCACCATCTGAATATAGTCCGATACACAGATTATTGTACTGTAATTGTATGCAATAATTCTGTTGAGGTACACTCATTTGGTCTGATTGTGCAACTTTTGCCTGGTCCATTCTGCAGAGCAAAGATCGTAAAAAGGAGACCGGTTTCACCACATCTCTACCTGCTCTGGGTTACCTGGTAGTGGCAAGGGCTTTAGGGAGTAGAGTCAAAACTAGTTCAATGCCTGCGGCTTCTAGTTTACTCCTTACTTGATTTTACTTTCTGGCTTATGCTATGTCCAGGGCCATACATGTGGTCATGGTGCTTTCGAGCCATGTCAATCATGACCTGGGCAGGAAGTTCCATCACATCTGAACAGGACAAGTGTAAAATACTTGATTTGTCAAGGTGGGGAAGGGAGGGAGGGGAGGTGAGGTAGAGTAGTAGGAAAATGGTCCTTCCTCATTCAAAACAGGGAATAACATGCATTAGCAAATATTTCTAATTAATTCATTGAATTTGCAATGTAAACATCATTTATAGTCAGCTAGTATATTACAGCTCAAAGTAGGTGGCCCAATCTTAATAAAAATGTTTTGGATAGTTAAGCCATCATCACACAGTGCCAGGAGATTAATTTGCATCAGTACTAAGTTTTATGGCAGTCTGCACCCTTATTTTAATAGCATCAAGTTAGCAGTGATTCAGATCTCATCATTCAATGGAACTAAATTAAAAGTATCAAAATAAAATATGCATTTTAGCTTGACCTTAATCCTAAATGAACTTGATTGTTAATTCAGGTTTTTTCTGAATAAACTTCATTCATGTAGGAGTTTAGCATTCATAAACCTACCTGCTATTATCAATATGGAAATACAAGATTTTAAAACAGTATTTGAAGTTCAACTTAAGTGTTCTTTCACTTAAAAACAAAACTTATAGCCATAATGATTCAGTGAACAGCATAACACAAAAATAATATGATTTCCAAAAATGAATTTGTTTAAATTGTGATTGAAAGCCAATTATTTTCAGGGTATTAAAATTGAAACTTAAGCATCTTTTCATCAGTACATGATTTGCTCTGCATTAATTTCAAGTTAATATTCAATGGGTTGTTTTATGTATGAGATGCTGTGGGCCATCAGCAGCTGTAAAGCTGTACTCAACCACAATCTGCAACCACATCGCCCGCATATGCCCCACTCTACCATTACCATCGAACCAAGGGATCAACCCGGGTTCAAGAGTGCAGGGCAGCATGTCAGGTGCACCACCAGGCAGATCTAAAAATGAGGTGTCAACCTGGTGGCGCTACAACACAGGACTACTTGCCTGTCAAACAGTGGAAACAGCAATGCGATAGGCAAAGCTGAACGATCCGACAACCAACCGATCAGATCAAAGCTCTGCAGTCCTGCCACATCCAGTCCTCAATGGTGGTGGGCATTTAAATAACTAACAGGGGGTGGAGGCTCCACAAATATCTCCATCCTCAATGACTGGGAAGCACAGCACATCAGTGCAAAAGACAAGGCGCACTTGAAACCACGTTCAGCCATTAGTGCTAAGTGGATGATCCATCTCAGCCTCCTCCAGGGAATGCCAGCAACACAGATGCCAATCTTCAGCCCATTCGGTTCACTCCATGTGATATAAAAAGACAGCTAAAGGCACTGGTACTAGAAACGTTATGGAAACTAATAACATTCTGGCAATAGTACTGAAGACTTCTGCTCCAGAAGTAACTGCCCCCCCTAGACATGCTGTTCCAATACATCTACAATACTGGCATCTACCTGACAACGTAGAAAATTGCCCAGGTATGTCCTGTCCGCAAAAAAAGTACAAATCCAATTGGTTAATTACCTTCACCATCGGTCTACTCTCATCAGTAAAGGGATGGAAGGTATCATCGACAGTACTATCAAGCGGAACTTACACAGCAATAACCTGTTCACTCATGCTCAGTTTGAGTTCCATGAGGGCCACACACCTCCTGGCCTCCTTACAGTGTGGATGCAAACATGGACAAAAGAAATAAATTAATGAGGAGCAGTGAGAGTGACTGCCCTAGACATCAAGGCATCATTTAATCGAGTGTGGCATCAGAAGATGGCTGTGGTTGTTGAAGGCCAATCACCTCAGTCCCAGGACAGTGCTGTACAAGTTCTTCAGGGCAGTGTCCTTGGCCCAACCACCTTCAGCGGCTTCATCAATGACCTTCCTTCCATCATAAGGTCAGAAGTGGGGATGTTCATTGATGATTGCACAATGTTCAGCACCATTTGCAACTCCTCAGATGCTGAAATAGTCCATGTCAGTATATAACAAGACCAGGGCAACAATCAGGTTTGAGGTGATAAGTGGCAATGAACATTCAAGCCACAGAAGTGCCAGGCAATGACCATCTCTAATAACAGAAAATCTAACCATCTCCCCTTAACATTTAATGACATTACCATCGCTGAACCCCTCACTGTCCACATCCTGGGGGATACCATTGACAAGAAATGAAACTGGACTAGCTATATAAACACTGTGGCTACAAGAGTAGGTCAGAGCTGGGAATCTGAGGTAAATAACTCACCTCCTGACTCCCCAAAGCCTGTCCACCATCTACAAGGCACGTCAAGAGTGTGATGAAATACTCTCCACTTCCCAAGATGAGTGCAGCTCCAACGACGCTCAAGAAGCTTGACACCATCCAGGACAAAGCAGCCCGCTTGATAGGCATCCCATCCACCAATTTAAACATTCAGTCCCTCCACCACTGACATACAGTAGCAGCAGCGTGTACTATATACATGATGCACTGCAGCAAGGTACCATCGACAGTACCTTCCAAACTCATGATGTCAACTATCTAGAAGGGCAAGGGCAGCAGATAAATGGGAACACCACCACCTGCAAGTTGCCCTCCAAGCCACTCACCATCCTGACTTGGAAATATATCAGCATTCTTTCAAAGTCACTAGGTCAAAATCCTGGAACTCCCTCTCTAACAGCACTGTGAGTGTATCTGCACCACATGGACAGCAGCGGTTCAAAAAGGCAGCTCACCACCAACTTCTCAAGGGCAATTAGGGATGGGGAACAAATGTTGACCTTGTCAGCAACACCCACATTCCATGAAAGAATAAAAAAAAGAATTACACAAAATATTTCAGGTTTGACCTCACTGTGGAATGTACTATAAAGTGAATCTAGCTGTTAACAACCATAAAAGGAAGACAGAATTAATTGAGATTGCATCGAACAAGTAGCATCTGATAAAGTGGGACCTCAGTTTTTAAAATGTGAAGTCACAGCTTGTCAATACAGCAGCTAAAAATAACACTGGAACTGCACTGCCCATTAGGGGCTAGAACAAGCAGTAATCATGAAATCACAGAAGGTTTGCAGCGCATTAAGAGGCCACTTGGCCCATCATGTCTGTGCCGGCCGAAAAGCGAGCCACCCAGCCCAATCCCACTTTCCAGCATAGGGTCTACAGCCCTGCAGGTTACAGCACTTCAGGTGCACATTAATAAGTCACATATGGTTGCATGACCTAATGGCCTAACCAAACATAATTTCTTTTATTTTTTGGAAATAGTTAAGTACTGACTTTGTTGAACAACTTTTACTGTTGAGTTAAATAAAGGATGGTGTATTTTCAAACCCAATTGAACCTGGCTATCACCTTCAAGTCAGCACATCAGTGCCGTTACGATGAGTAGTTATGCACAACTCGTATCCCAGGTGTCAAAAGCCAAAATGGAAAGCCCCTTGTTGGCAGGACAGTCCAAGGAATATTCTCTAAAGCTATTTTTCTTCCCAGCTGGGTCAGGTTAATTTTCTCTTGGCAGAGTCAGTGACACTTTTTCCAGTTTTCCCTGCCTGTGGAAATGAATCTTTTATGGCAGCTAAAGAAAATATATAAATTAACAACATCCACTAAGTTCTAGTCACATTCAAATTACTACAAAGAGCAAAAACAGATTGGTGCAATTCAATTTTAAAACCAGTTTGCTAGGGGGGACACTTTTTTAAAGGCTATAAAATGTATTCCAGATTAATTAATAATTAGCTCAACTAATTTTTTTTGCCAGTAACATGCAGGTGGAGCTCAATATTACTAAAAATATTACACATTAGTTCTTTGTCTAAAGCCACAGTTAGACAGTGTCTTGCTTGAAGGACAATCTTTACAAAGCTCCAATACAATACATTGTGGAGGAATGGGATATGAATCTATGCCCAGATCATATGGTTCCTACATGTAGAGCTGTCAGGTGGTCATTTCAATTATGCAATGAAAACTGAAAATAAATCTCACCCATCTCCAAACAACGCTCCTTTGCTTTCTGTAGAGCATTAAAAGGAGGGTCATGGTTCTAGCTTTATTCCACAGGTGAGTAGGCTGTCAGCAGAAGCTCAGGGGCTCATAGTGCAGCAAGTCCACAGTAAGCGACAGATGTGGATGAAGTGCTCCCCTCCCCCGACTTATTATGTATACTACTGTAATAGGACCAAAGTTTATGGTGTGGTTTTGCTGTTGAATGAATGACAATTAGGCAAACTCTGTAAAGGTTGTGGAATTGACACAGCCAGATTATTGACTACCCAGGTGATGGAAATAAAACCCTACGCCATAGATTTCTTCTTTCACTTTCTTTAGGATGCTTGAATATAATCAGTTAGATCTTAGCATTGGACTCTCCATTAGTTGCATTAGCTTCTCTAATATTTCCCTTTTATGTATTATAATATTTCTCATTTAACTTTTTACCAACTCAGGATTCACCAACTTCTCAATATCCATCCCTTCTGTAAACACCTGCGTCCAGGCAACTTGTATGTGCGCTCTACTCACTATCCTCTCCTCTCAGGGATCTCACTTCACATTACGTTTCTTACTGAAACATTTGCAGAATAGTTCATTTTTCCAGTTTTAAGCCTGGGAAAAGTGGGGTGACACCTAAGTTCCAGATCAGAAAGGATACCATGAACTCTGGTTTCAGAACATGTCAAAATCAGAATTTGGTCAATGATAAGCGCTATACATGTGTTGTGTTGCATGTCCTAAATAGCGTGACGTTTTGCACTGAGCTGAACAGACAAGAACCTTTCAAAATAACTGCTATCAACAACTAGGTACAACAATTACGACAATGATTACTGACATGGATCAAGTAGCACTAGCCCATAACATTTTCCACTGGCATCAGCAATTTCAACACATTTTATTCATATAGAGACTCGATCATTTACTGAACAATAAATGAGAGTAACAGTAATTCACACAATCCACACGTCAAAAAGGAGAGGGGATTACGTAGACAAGACTTTCCAATTTATTATTTTTGAGCCCCATCCAATACCTTATACCGCATTGGCATGAAACTATAATTAATGGTTGTTTGGCAGATGTTTGGCAGAGGTAACTTTATCTTTCTGACTGTGCTCCCAACAAGGAACCTCATCCAACAAGTGTGTATATTGGAAATTTTGATGCATGTGCCTGGAATTGTAACATATGTGGTGGAATTTTATGCCAGTGGGATTTTACGGTCCTGCGGAAGTCAATGGGTTTTAAACGGCTCACCGCATTTTACAGTGAAAAATTCTGCCCATGTTCTCAAAAGATAAGGCTGCATGTCAAAATATTGAAGTTGAAAAATTATCCCAAAGAGCTTAGCCAGTAAGTGACTGAGCTGTACAGACCAAAAATATCCCAGATTCAATTCCCATTCTGTATTCAGTAAGCTGATCCCTGTGATAAGGTTGATATAATTAGCCTCAGAATTTCTGGGGTTAGAGAGTAATAATAAGTTTGAATTGCTATTCCTGACTAACCAGTGCTTCCTGTCGGCATTGTAACCGTGCAGGCAGCCAATACAGTTACTCCTTTCATACTGAATTACTAAGAAGTACTAGTCTGGTGTTAAATATGGCAAACAATGCTCAAGCTGAAAAGGGCAGCAACTTGACAATTACCACGGGCCCCACTCACACACACAATGGATGGATTAAGCATGCTCAATACTTCTGGATATTATGAGTATTTTATGCATCATTGGTTTGGCTAAAGTAGAACAGAAAAATGTGAGAACAGTTGTTTAAACTGCTGAGTAAAATGTGGGAGGACATAATTTTGAAAAGGGTTACTTGACATATGTGAATTACAGGTTCACCAGGTTCCAGGCTCTGGAACTTATTGAAAGGTGTCTCGGATGATGATGCAAGCATGTTGCTGTCGAATGCATCCGTCCTACTCGCTACAATGGTAGTTTGATAGCTAATTCCTCACTTTCATTACACTTTCACTCAACAGCTCCTTCAAAATAAAATTATGAAAAACACAATGATTACTCAGGCACTGGGGGGATAGAGGGGGTGGAGGAGGTTGGGGGGTGGGGTGGTGGAGGAGTGGGGTGGTGAAGAATTCCACTGAGAAAAGAGGATTGACAAATGAAGTAGTAATTCAAAATCCTAACAGAATGCTTGTTTTTTTTTTGTTGTGTGGCATGGATGGGAAGTGTACCCTGGGTCTCCCTGGAATTTTCCTTCTACACTTGCTTCTCCTTAAGATGAAGGGCACAAATGTTTGCTTTATAATAAAACCATCATGAGGCTTCTTTGGAAGCAGACATTCACCATACGAACATACAAATTAGGAGCAAGAGTAGGCCACTCGGCCCCTTGAGCCTGCTCTGCCATTCAATAAGATCATGGCTGATCTGAATGTAACCTCAACCCTACATTCCTGCCTACCCCCGATAACATTTCAACCGGTTATTAATCAAGAATCTATCTAGCTCTGCTTTAAAAACATTCAAAGACTCTGTTTCCAACGCCTTTTGAGGAAGAGAGTTCCAAAGACTCACGGCCCTCAGAGAAAAAATTTCTCCTTGTCTCTATCTTAAATGAGCGGCCCACAAAGAGGAAACATCCTCTCCACTTGTACCATGTTAGGATCCCTCGGGATCTTACAATACTCCAGATGTAGTCTCACCAATGCCCTGTACAACTGAAGCATAACCTTCTTACTTTTGTAATCAATTCCCCTCACAATAAATGATAACATTCTATTAGCTTTCCTAATTTCCTGCTGTGCCTGCATACAGTCATGATAATGAAGGAAAAAACCACCGAATTGTGTCAGAAATATTGGACTTTAAAAATAACATCTGAGGTTTTAAAAATGCACACAAGCCACTGGCTGAAATGCTGCAGGGTGACTCCCTAAGAGGCAATGGAACACCACCCTGTTGCCAGATAAGGTACTTCTAAAGACATCCAGAAACTAATTGCTCCCTCCGGTAGAGACAATGGGACATAATTGGAGATGAGCATCATCTCATCAAGGAATCCTGTGAGCAATGCCCTGACAGATTTGTGAGTTTGCTTCCCACTTGGAACATACAAAGAAGAGGTTAAAAGTGACCTGAAAAGTTGCCCCAGTATCTGTCTGTTGGTGGGCGTTCTGAGAGAGCAAATGCTGGAAGTTTGACTCAGAAGTAACGGACCCCTGCAAATCACCATTTTTCAGGTATCCCGATCTCTCTCCCCCTCTACCGAAGTCAACTCTACTGGAACCTTGTAACCGACTATTCATCCATCGGAGTCAATTCTACTGGAATCTCGAATCATAACGGCCGCAACACTCAATCACCCACTCCCCATGAGTCAATAACTGTTCTGTATACCTTTTTTATATATAAATATATATATTCGCTTACTTCAAGCTAAATTAGTACTTTTAATCTTCATGACTGTACATGCGTTTGTTCTATCCTTTCTCGCCTTTAGTAGTTAATAGGCTTACTCTTATCTTTCCCTCAAGAAAGTCTGATCAAGTTGGCTCCTTCAAAGCCAGAAGGATTGGGTCTGGGGAAAAGGCATCTGCAAAATGGAACTGTTAACTGTTTTAGATTAAATCCTGTTGCGACTCAATTGGTGGTGGTGATGGTGGTGGTGGTGGGGGGCTGGGGGGTGGGGGGGGGGGGGGTGAAGAGAGAGAGAGAGAGAGAGAGAAGGAGTGGCTGAATAAAGAAGGGGAGCCAGTTCATTCCTCCTCACCTGGGGCATAACAGTTTGGGGGTATCCCAGCCAGAGTGTGCCAAATTGAGGGGTCTCGCCCAGATCAACAACTTTGGGGAAATCTCACCTGGGGGTGTGTTGTAGCACTCTGGAGCGCTCGTCCGGGATTTGAACAATTTGTTTGGAATATTTTTTCCCACAGATGAAACGAATGAATTAGAGCGGGGAAAGTAAATTGTCCTTTTGAAATCAATCTTTAAGAAACTGCAAAACAATTTTCTTGAGTCAATACTACTGAAGTGTTAAAATGTCCACTTTTGTGTAGCTTTGTGTAGCTGTAGCTTTCTAGCAGAACCAGAAGCAGTTAGTTTTGAGGATCTAAAAGTTCTGTCCCTCTAACATTTGAAGGAGTTGGTGAGGCGTTTGGGGTCAGAATTTCGGCCGAAAGCCAGAAAACGTGAAATTTTAATCGGGGTGTCCAATGGTCTACAGCTGGAAATTGAGGACAATGAAACTGATAGCATAGCAGTAGAGAGGTTAAGATTGGAGAAGTGGAAATTAGAATTTCAGGAGAGAGAAAAGAAAAGTGAATTTCAGGAAAGGGCACGAAGGAAAGAGTGTGAAATTCAGGAGAGAGAAAAGGGAGTTTCAACTAAAACAGCTTGAACTGAGGAGCAGGCAGCTAATTTGGGTCCCTTGAAGACACCACTAGCTTGGACTTAAGGATTGAGGCAACCCGGTTTGTTCTTCTAATCCCTAAATTTGATGAAGCAGTGGTGGAAACCTTCTTTATATCTTTCGAGTGGTTAGCACAGCAGTTAAAGTGGCCAGTCCGACAGTGAGTGGTCTCTATTAATGCAGAATTAGCTTTCAGGGAAGGCTCATGAGGTTTACTCCCTCCTGCCTGAGGGAAGTGTCACTGACCACGAGGCAGTTAAAAAGGCTATGTTAAGTGAATACCAGTTAGTGCTGGAGGTGTACCGTCAGAAATTCCATACCCCCAGGAAACGGCCTGGCCAGACGCACCTGGAATTTGAAAGGCTCAAGCAACTTGCTTTTGACCAGTGGGTGTGGGCACTTAAAACAGAAGCCGCTTATCAAATAATTCTCCTCGAGGATTTTAAAGACTCCCTACCCTGTCCAATAAAAGCACACCTAGAGGAGCAGTTGTGGCAGGGTGGGGGGGAGGGGGGGGTGGTCACAGGGGCCAGGCTAACCCTTGTTCCAGAAGGAAACATCCCTTAGTCACCCCCCAACCAACTGGGAAGGATGGTGGTCGGTGGGGGGGGGGGGGGGGAGTGATCGGAAACTGAGTGCTCATGGGAGAGAGGGAAATTCTGGGGGAGGGCCTCCTCAGGACAGAAAGGGTGGTGCTGAGATGAAAAGTGAGGCCAAGAAGCTTGTGTGTTTTAATTGCCGAAGCCTAGGGCACCTAGGGCACTACTGGAGGCTATGAGAAAAACGAGTGGGGTTAATCGGGGCAGATACACTCCATGCAGTGAATGGAAGTCCGTCAGACAGCATAGCCGACCAGGCTATGGCTCTGACTACGGCTGCGAATCCCTCTTGGGGCACATCCTGAGCGTGTGGATGAGGTTAAACAAATTCCTGAGGGCTACTGGGATTTTTCATCTGAAGGAAGGGTGGTCACCTTTCCCCAGGGTGAGGCAGGTAAGCCTGCAGTAATACTGAGGGACACAGGGACCAGCCAGACTCTACGCTGGGAAAAGGCATGACCTTCCCACCAGAGAGTGCCATAAGTGCCAAGGTGCTGATAAAAGGGATTGAAGGAGGGTACACGCCCATTCCCCTATATTGGGTACACCTGGAGTGCGACCTTGTGTCAGGGCCAGTGACCATGGGAGTCATCCCCAGTTTGCCTGTGGATGGGGTCAACCTGCTCCTCAGCAATGACCTGGCGGAATCAAAGATAATAGCATCTCCAGTGGTCTCAGAGAAGCTCATTGAGATCAAGGAGACCGACCAGCTGCAGGAGAAAGTGCCTGGCATTTTCCATGACTGTGTGGTAACCTGGTCTATGGCCCGACAAGTTCCAACAGAGGAAGCTGAAGTGGCACTGCAGACAGAAGACCCTCCGGTCTGGTTACCTGAAACCTTTTTCGGGAGTCTAGAAGACTCCAAGGAGGTAATAAATAAATCTTCCTTGGTAGCGGCCCAGCGAGCTGACCCACGGTTAACAACATTAGCTCAGTCTGCTCACAATGAGGCCGAGGAAGAAGCAGTCCCTGAATGCTACTACATTAAAAATGACGTGCTGATTAGGAAATAGAAACCCCCTCACAGACCTGAATAGGAGGAGCGGACTGTGATCCACCAGGTGGTAGTTAGCAGCCAAGGTACCGCGGGAAAATCTTGCGGCTAGCTCACAAAATTCCGATAGCTGGGCATGTCAGTATACACAAAACCCAAGCCTGCATCAGGCAGCATTTCTAACTGGCCGTACCTCCACAGGGACGCAGTAAAGTTTTGCAGTACCTGCCATGCCTGTCAGGTTGTGGGAAAACCCCAGCCTGAAATACGACCTGCACCCATGCTAGCTTTTGGGGAACCATTCAGCAAGGCGTTACTGGATTGTGTGGGGCTACTACGCAGAACAAAAGGGGGCCACAGCTGTATCCTTACGATCATAGACATGGCTACCTGTTTCCCAGAGAACCATATCTGCCAAAACAGTTCTGAGGGAATTGACCCAATTCTTCACCAGGTATGGACTGCCATTGAGATCCAGTCGGATCAGGGCTCAAATTTCATGTCCAAGATATTCCAGGAAGTCCTGGGTAACCTGGGTGTGACCCAGCTGAGGTCTTCAGCATGTCACCTGCAGTCCCAGGGGGTGCTAGAATGGTGCCACCAAACCCTAAAAACAATGATCAGGGCATACTGCCATGAGTAGCCCCATGACTGGGATAAAAGACTAGGTTTCCTTCTGTTCAATACCAGGGGCTCACCCAAACAGTGCACCGGGTTTACTCCGTTCGAATTACTTTACGGGCACCAAGTGTGAGGGCCTCTGAAACTAATCAAGGAGAGGTTTTTAGAGCAGAAGGAAGAGCTCTCCCCATGTTGGATTACGTAGCCACATTCTGGGAGTGGCTCATAAGAGCCTGTGAGATGGCCCAAGAGCATTTGAAAATCTCCCAGACGGCTGTGAAAAAAACAGGCTGACAAACATGCCAAGGCCCGAACCTTTCAGCCAGGAGACTACGTGTTATTACTCCTCCCAATATCAGGTGAATGAAGAGGCCCGGATCAGTGACTCATGCAGAGTAGCAAAGCAACTCGGGGAAGTGAACTATCTAACTGAGACCCCGGATCGGGGGAAAAAGCAAAGGCTGTGTTATATCAACATGATAAAGTGATATCACAGCCGAGGAGGGGACAAGCAAGTGGCGGTCTGTCCCCTTGCCACCAACCTGGAGAGGGGGGTGGTAGTGGGAGGAATTGGAGGAAGACGTAGATGAGGCCCACATTGAACTCCCTACCACCTGACTAACCAATGCAGAAATATTAGCCAACTTAGAATCCTTGCTCTCCCACCTAAGTGTAGAACAGCTAGCAGACTTGACGAAGTTGCCCACTGCATTTAAAGGCTTCTGCAGAGACAAGCTAGGCTGCACCACTCTAGCCCTACATGATGTGGACGTGGGAAAGGCCCTTCCCATAAGTCAACAACCCTACCGTCTAGGCCCAGAGAAAATGATCCGGGAGGAGATTAACAACATGCTGGAGCACCAACTAATAGAACCAACAACAGTAGCTGGAACTCTCCAGTTGTGTTCGTGCCCAAGCCGGATGGCTCCACAAGGTTCTGCATTGACTATCGAAAAATCAATGCAGTGACCTGAGCTGACTCCTACCTAATACCCTCGCTGGAAGACTGCATAGATAGGGTAGGTAAAGCAGCCTATATCATGAAGATAGATTTACTCAAGGGAAACTAGCGTGAAGGAAATCTCCACCTCCCTAGCTCCAGACGGGTTATGCCAGTGTCAGGTTACGCCCTCTGGACTCTGAAATGCTCTGGCTACCTTCCAAAGGTTGATGAACCAGGTAGTGGCAGGCTTGCCCTGTATCTGGATGACCTCCTAGAGTATGTCGACACCCGGGAAAACAATGTGGAGCACTGGAAGCCATCTTCCAGAGAGTAGTCAGCTGACCTAGTGCGCAATCTCGCAAAGAATGAGTTTGCTACGGCCAATGACCTATCTAGAACATGTAGTAGGTAAAAGGCAGATACTGCCCAGGGCTGCCAAGTTACAAGCTGTACTTCAGTTCCTCATTCCCAACACAAAATGGGAAATCATGAGGTTCTTGGGGATGTGTGGGTTTGTCCCAAACTTTAGCACAGTAGCCTCCCCATTGAGAGACCTACTACAGAAAAAAGCAAAAAGCGTATGGATCGAGAAATTCCAGAGAGCCTTCGAAAAGCCGAAGGCCACATCTGAAGGCCATTTTAATAGGCAAGCCCGTGCTTACAGCCCCGGACTTTAAGCAAGCATGTAAAGTTGCCGTTGATGCGTATGACATAGGGGTAGGGGCCCTTCTCCTACAGGACGATGAATCCGGAATAGAGACACCAATCGGGTATTTCTCGAGAAAGCTCAACAAGAATCAGAAACGGTACTCCACATTAGAGAAGGAGACCCTCGGTTTATTACTGGCCCTTAGACACTTTGAGATAAAAGTCCGAAATGGATAGAGAGAGGCTACAGTCTATACTGACCACAATCCGTTAACTTTTGCGGAAAAGTTTAAGATCCAGAACACCAGGCTATTCCGTTGGAGTTTATCCCCCAGCCGTACTACTTAAAAATCATCCACATTCCTGGGAAGTCAAATGAGATTGCAATGCCCTGTCCAGAATTTAAAGGAGCCCAGTTAGAACCGGAAAAGATAAACTGATCATTGCTAAAAAAATGAATGTGTGTCTGAGAGAGTTTCATTGTTTATAAGTTTTTCTCTTTTTTGTTATGAAATGAGAAAGAATCTCATTTCATTCTGGGGAGGTGGTGGTGGGGGGGTGGGGGGGGCCGGGGGGGGGTCACAATAATGAAGGAAAAACACCGAATCGCACCCGGAAATAGTGGACTTTAAAAGTAAGACCTGATTTTAAAAAAAGAGTACACACAAGCCATTAGCTGGAATCTAAGAGGTATTGGAACCCAACCCTATTGCCAGACAAGGTACTTCTAAAGACATCCAGAAACTAATTGCTTCCTCCGGTAGAGACAACAGGACATAACTGGAGATGAGCATCACCTCATCAAGAATTCCTGTGAGCAATGCCCTGAAAGATTTCTGAATTTGCTTCCCACTTGGAGCATTCAAAAGAAGGGGTTAAAAGTGAGCTGAAAAGCTGCCCTGGTGCCTGTCTGTTGGCGGGTGTTCTGAGAGAGGACAAGCGCTGGATGTTTGACTCAGTAGTAACAGCCGCACACAGTGCCCCTGCAAGTCAGCATTTTTAAGGTATCCCGATCTCGCGCCCTCTCTACTGAATTCAACTCTACTGGAACCTCGGAACCGGCTATTCATTTACTGCAGTCAATGCTACTGGAACCTCGAAACCAGCTATTCATTTACTGCAGTCAATTCTACTGGAACCTCGAAACCGACTATTCATCTACCTGAGTCAACTTTACTGGAAATTTGAAGCCGACTATGCACCTAACAGAGTCAACTCTACAGGAACCTTGAAGCTGACTATTCATCTACTGGGGTCAATTCTACTGGAATCTCGAATTGCAATGACTGCAACACTCAATCACCTACTCCCCACGAATCAAGAACTTTTCCGTATTTCCCCTTTAATGTATTGTCACTAAAGTATAATAATTATCGTAATATTATTGTGATTTATTGTGAAAGTAAGTTAATAGTGGGGTTTATATCGTTTATGTTTGTGTGTGTGGTGGGGGGAGGGGATCTAATTGAATTGGAGACAGCTGGTCAGGAGGCTTTGACTCATCAAAAGAAGCTAGGTTTGAAATGCTAAATATGTAAACATGGCTGAAGTCTTAGAATGTGAGGTGAGGAGAGTTTGCATTTTTAGATAATTCAGGGTAGTTTGAATTTCAGAGATGATAATGTGTTACACCTAGCCAGAGAAGCTAGGCCAAGCAGTGAGTTTATTTTTCCCAACAGTTACTGATAATATTGGCACCATGGGAAGATTTATATTGTGAGAAAGGTAAAGTTCCAAAGATGGGAATATGGAAACAGTGGGATTTACATTAAAAGGGAGAAACATGTATAAAGGAGATTGAAGCTGTGTGTCAGGGAAGGCATTGTAAGATCTACCAGAAGTGTGAAAAGCCTCCAGTATTTGTGCATTAAACTTGCTGTCTGCAGAAACGGAAGCTGGGAAAACTACTTCGAATTCTACTGCCCAGGGTGTTGTGTTGACCTGCCTGGATCTGTTTAAATCTATTTTTTACCGTTGCCTTAACAGGGATGTAACTGGAAGCCAGATTAATTAATGGTTTTAGGAGTTACTAACGTAATATTTTGTAGACCTATGGATGTGCTTGAAATCTTTTTTTTGTTAATAAAGGTTTAATTTAGTTTTCTAAAAAATCTCTAAAGTCTTACCGTACTTATTACTGCTGAATTCAGGGCACGCATCTCAAAGTAAAATATCAATTTGCAAAACCACTGTGACCGTGTGATCAAATTTCCCTCATGGATTTGATCTGCCTGGTACATATCAGCTGCCGCATCATAACAGGAAAATATATATTCACTTCCTTCAAGCTAAATACTTACTTTTAACCTTATATGGCCGCACAGGCATCTGTTTTATCCTTTCTTGCGAAGGTATTCTTACCTTTAACTCAAGAAAGTCTGATCAAATTGGCTCCTTCAAAACCAGAACGATTGGGTCTGGGGGGGAAAAGGTGTCCGTGAAAGGGATCCTTCTTAGGTTAAATCTTGTTGCGACCAACAGAAGGGGAGGCTGAATAGAGGGAGCCAATTCATCCCTCTTCACCTGGGCGTGGCAATTTGGGGGTGTCCCAGCCAGATGGTGATAAACTGAGCGGTTTCACTTGGATCAACAGCTTTGGGGGAACTCACCTAGGCTGAGTGGTAACAATGCTAACCTTTTGTGATTCGCTAACCTTTTGTGATTCAACCAGCAGTATTGTGCATTAGTGTTCCATACCAGCCGCACATCGATGGAATACAGGCCTATAGTTCATATAGGTCACTCCATAATAAACAGGGGTCCAAGTGCAATGTGCAGGAAGAACTGTACAACATTGTTTTACTTTCAGACTAATGATGCTGGTCAGTAGCAAAAATAATGAAGATGTTACAGAAAACTGGATCACACTGAATATGTCACCAGTGATTTCCTGGGAGTACACAAGATACATAAATTGAAAGGCATGGTGATTTTCATCTTTGGAATTGTTGCACAGCTGTTTTGTGTGAGTGATTCTGCTGCCTTTGATATTGTTTGTATGCAAACTATGACAAAATTCAAGGCATTAGCTTGTCTAAGTAATTGATAAACATGATGCACTCACTGAATTGGAAAGTCACTGGTCCCAGGCACTTGGCAGAAGGACTGGTAGGGCTTCTCTTTCTGGCTGTGAATAGCGAGGGATAGATCATAAAGACAGGCACAGGGAGGAAGTCAGGTTTTAACACAATGTTGCACAGGTAGTCAAAACACAAAAGGTTGCAAGAAGGTTGAAATGCAGTAAGGGCAGCATTTGAAATCATGCAAAACAACCCATCAGAGGGCATTGTATATTCCTATTATTATCTGAAGTCTAGTTGCACTAATTGAACCAATAAGATCATAATTGTCACTTTGTACATTCACTCTCTATTTAACAATTGTTATCAGAGTTTCCCCAGTTTTGTTCAGTCCAGCTTTGGACAGATAGAAGAACTACACAAGCAAACAATACTTCCTTTACTACAAAAGTGACTTCACTTTGAAAGTACTAGACTGGTTGTAAAACAGCCTCAGGTCATGAAAGGTGCTACATAAATGCAAGTATTTCTTTCATTTTTATGTATATGGCCTGGGTCAGAAGGAGATGTAGAAGTAGGATGTTCAGATTTCTTATGGAAGCAACCAATACCTCTGCACCAAAGATGGTTTCATCATATATCTGAAATTTGCAACAGTTCCATTCACCTAGTGAAAATGAGGTTGCACTAATAATAATTTGAGAGTCTGAATACAGGATCAAGTTACAAAGAAGAGGTCACCTGGTCATATGTTTGTATTCAGTTGTCAGGGCTGCAATTAGTTACTTGCTATATATTTATCTAACAAAGCTATATTGCATGTCAAGCAGGAAGCCACTACTTAAGGAAAGAGATTAAGGTTGCAACACTAAAGTGCTTATTCTCTGACCCAAGCTTCCTTCAAATCTTTACAAAGCATCTTTGACCTCTCTCCCCTGTCTCCTATACCTGCACCTCCAACAATTAAGTGCAAGGAAATCATAGATTCTTTATCAATTAAAATGAGACCATCCAATTAGCTGCCTCTACCACTTCCCTGCCTTCCCTTAGTCCACTGGGCAAAAAGTCCTCTAAAACTCCGCTGTGCCCTGTATTCTGACCGTCCTCTGTTACATTATTTTCCATCTCCTCTAATACTTTCTCCAAGCACTAAGCTCTATTCCCACTAACCTGCTGACCATCCGAACCTCCCTTCCTAGTTCCGATGTTATCTGACATTGTCAACGATTCTCTCTCCTCAAGTACTGTCCCCTTCCCCTTCAAATCTTCCATCATCACCTCTCTATTCAAAAAACAACCCTTGACCCCTTTGGTCCTTGCAAACTACCACCCCATTTCCAACTTCCATTTCCTTTCTAAAGTCCTTCAAGGTGCTGTTGTCTCCCAAATCTTTGTCCATCGTTTCCCAAACTCCATGCTTGAATTCCTTTAGTCAGATTTCCGCCATTGCCACAATACCAAAATGGCTCTTCTCGAAGTCACAAGTGACATCCTCTATGACGAAGGCAAACTATCCTTCCTTGTCTTTCTTAATCTGTCTGCAACCTTTGACTAAGTTGATCATATCAACATTCTTCAACACCGCTCTGCTGTCATCCAGCTGGCTGGACTACACTCATCTAGTTCCATTCTTATCTATCCAGTTGTAGCCAGAGAACCACTAGCAATAGCTTCTCTTCCTGCTCTTGCACTCTGATGTCCCCCAAGGAACTATCCTTGCCTCCCTCCTACATCTCATCTACGCGCAGCCACTATCCAAAAACAGAACAGCAGTTTCCACATGTACGTTGACGACATCCAGCTCCACCTCACCACCACTTCTCTTGGCCCCTCCGCTGTCAAACTGCTTGGCTGACGTCCAATACTGGATGAGCAGAAATTTCTTCCAATTAATATTGGGATGACTAAAGGCATTGGCCAAGATTTTCGGTCAGCAGTGGAGCAAGGACACTTGGCATTAACCTCAAAGAGCAACCTCTGGGCTGGGAGCTTGCCCTTTCCTGGCAGCAGTTTAAATCTGGCACCAAGTTAAGGTAATGTCTTGCCACGCTGGAGGAGTGATGTCAGCAAGCTAATCACATTTAAGTATTCTCTAACAGCAAACGGCAAGTTAAAACCACGGAATCTCTTCATCTTTCATTTAAATTTTCAATTCTAAAATAAATAACCATAATTGGACTAAGATAGAAGGTAAAATGAATATATTTTTTGAAGGTCTGAATTTTACCCTTTGGCAGGTGTGAGCGATAGGTGGGCCCAAGAGCGGCCGGGAAACTGACCAAGACCGCGATTTCACGCTGGCTGGCCAATTAACGGCTCAGCGCTGCCGGGGTGGACCGGGAAGAGGGCAGGTGATGACAGCTACCGCATGGGAGCTGCAGACCTGCAAATAACGAAATAAGGGTGTAAAAAGCTGCAAAAAAAAAATGTTCATCCATCGCCATCAAGAACCTGAAAGCACGCCTCGTAAAAAAAGCTGTCCCCAGATAGTTATTTTTATTTCATTTCATAACCGAGGTTTCATCCCGCCCTTGGGTGAGGTTTGATTAAAAATGGTAAAAGCTGCCTGGCCGAGTTGCCTGTCCGCCAACCATAAGGTTGGACGGTACACGAAAAATTGTACCGTTAATGGCTCAATCGCCTGCCTAATTGTCGGCAGGCGCACTTCTGACTTATGCCTGCAGCCGCTGAGTGAAATATCGCACGAGTGTGCTATCATGTTGGGACGCTTGCCTGACCCAATCAGGCACAAAATTGCACGAGATGATTTGGGATGCTCGTCTGACATCATCTTTTGCGATTTTACACACGATCAGGTTGGGTGCATGCCCACCTGCAGGGCATAAAGTTCTGCCCTAAAGATTTTTTTTTATTTTAAAAAATATTTCGAATATTTTTTATCATTATGGAGAAAAATGAGAAATATAAAACCAGCCTTTCAAGCCAGAGAGTGTGTTAATAGTGAAGTTAGTACACTGTTAAGAACCCAGTTACACCTCATTCAGCAAGGTTTAACTTTTTCAATGGTTTGTAAAGTGCAAGTTTTTATCAAATCATGATTAAGTGGTGGTTGCAGTCTGAGGGGTCCTCTGCAGCACACCCTGTGCAGCAGCATAGCTTCACGGTCAGCAACTTCTGGGTTTTCACGTTAATCTGTGCATGTGCCAACTCTACAAACTGCTGCCGGTTCCAGTGCAGTGAGATCTGACAGTTACACCAACATTACCACAGCAAAATCAGGACCAATGCCCTGGGGCCCCATTACAAACTCTATTCCCTAGCCCCTGACTCCATCCCTAGCTTTCAACGAGGTATTGCACCATCACTCAGACTGGCAATTTCCTCCTCCATAACAATGGCTGATTCAGCCCCTCCCTCAGCTCATGTAATGGTGAAGTCCTCCTCCATGCCCTTGTTCCCTACAGATTTGACTATTTTAATGCAGTCCTGTGCTCTACCCTCCATAAACTTGAGGTCGTCCAAAGCTCTATGGCCGGTATCTTAACTTACACGATGTCCCATTCATCCATCACCCCATGTGCTCGCTAACCTCCTGGTAAAGCAATGTCTCAAATTTTCCCTATAATGACAGAGTCATCATTGGAATTTTGAAATGAATTTTGGCACCATTGAAATTAATTCTGCTTGCCATTACTTTTTCTCTTGGCCTTACTGACAGGTTTTGCTAATCATTCAATGCTCCATTCTATTAACTGCCTACCATTGTGCTCTTAGACTACGCACTGATATTCAGCTACAGGTTGTGAAGACCAAAGCCATCACCTTCACCTCCTGCTTCAAACTCTGTGCACTTGCAAACAATTCCATTTCCCTCTGTAGCCATTGTCTCAAGTGGAGCAGACTGCTCATAATCATGGCATCAAGCTGAATTTTCAACTCTGCACCCTCTCCATCACAAAGACTGCTACCACCACCTCCATAACATTGCCTGTGATCGTCCTTCTTCCTCATGGTGCTCTTGCAACCTGAAGTATTCTAATGCCCTCCTGACAAGTCTCACGCTCTCCACATTCTGTTAACTTCGCTCACCCAAACTTGTATGCTCCCTTCCTGGACTGCACCGACGTGCTTGCTCACTACCCCTGTCCTTGTCTACCTTGAGGCTCACGGTGACTCAACACCTCAAATTTAAAATCCTCATTTTTGTGTTAAATCCCATAAGGCCTCACCAATTGCTGTAACCTCTTCAAGTCCCACAACCCTTGTTCCCTGAACTCTCCGTTTTTTGTGCATCCTCCTGTCCCTTTGCTCTACCACTGATGGTCAATCTTCAGGCACATATGCCTCACACTCTGGAATTCCCTATCTGAACTTCTCCATCTCAATCTCCTCCTTTATTCCCTGAAATCCATCTCTTTGACTGATGTTAGGTCACTCTCCTATTCCTTTCTCTCTACCTTGGTGTTCACTTTTTTTTAACTTATGCCTCTGCATTTTGGGACATTTTTCTAAGTCAAAGCTGATATATAAATGCAAGCAAAAACAGAAAATGCTGGAAATGCTCAGCGGGTCAGGTAGCTTCTGTGGAGAGAAACAGAGTTAACAAAATGGTCACAAAACGTTGGCTCTGTTTTAAATGCTTTAAATGCTGAGTATTTCCAGCATTTTTCAGTTTTCATTTCAAATGTCCAGCTCCTGCAGTATTTTGTTTCTGTACAAATGTAAGTTGTTACTTTGTGGGTCATTTTCACAAAAAAAGCCTAAACTTCCTTTCTGCAACCAAATCAAATTACTGTTTCAAAAAGTCACAAAATTCCCTCTATAACTATTTTTTTTCCCCAGAAAATTGTCTTATTAATCCCTTCACTGACAAGTTTAATCCCCTGGCATTCCATTCTTTGCCAAGAAGATTAAATCAACTGACAGATTTGTCAATCCGTTAGCTGAGAAACAAGGATGTTAATTTACAAATGTGTTGTGTTCATTTCCAGATCATAGCCATCAATTCAATTTGTCGATTATTATTCAGCTGAAACAAAAAGTTCCCCAGTCTATTCTTTGGTCTTACAGCCACTATAAGACTACAGCTAAAAACATTTTTTTTTTTGATCTTGACACTTTCCACCTTCTCCAGTGACGATTCACCTGTACCCCCAGCACTTTCTGCTGCAAAACAATTAGGTCACAATCCCATCATGTGCAATCTGATGCGCCACTGAAGCATATGCATCAGGAAGGGCCCGGCTTTTACGCATGGGAGAACTCTGCTTAAAACATGTTGCAGCTATATCTCAATGGGAGTATTCTGACTTTATGCGATAGTGTAGAACAGGTGATAGTGAATTGATAGCCCATTTTGCGTTTCTCCTGATGTTTATTTCCATTTCAGTAATTAGATATCTTTAACTATTTAAGTAATTGGATAGCCAAACTGTCCAGAATTAATGCAGCTCCATGTGGATAACTGATACAGTAATTCCAAAGCAGTTCACTTAACTACTTAGCTAAATGGTTTCATTTCTAGTGTTATGCAAAAAAGCACTTTTAATATTTTATCTGCCTAAATATATTGTTTTATTGAATATGCATTTACATACCATTTTTCATATTTAATGCATTTGCATTTATATTTTGTAGCATTCATGTAAGACAATGACTGTTCCTTAAGGTCTCTAACAAACAAATTAAATGAAACATGATAGGTGGATTTTCCTGTCCATTAAACATACATAGATTTACCTCCAACACTTCAGAAGCCTTGAGAGAAACTGAAGCAGGAAGGAGTACACAAAAAAAACTGCTTGAATTATTTATTTAAACAGTCAAATTAGAATTGAAAACTTTTCAACTTCTGATTCCATTTTAAGATTTTCTGTCACGAAGATACAGGAAAGCTGTTTATAATTACATATTTTATTACCAGAAAGTTATTTCTGATGGGTAAGATTAAGCAAATGCAAGATGAGCCATGAGAACAGCAGCCACGTATTGGTCCCTTGAGGAGCATTAATTAATTGAAATTTACTTTCTAATCTCGCGGTATCAAGTCTGACATCATAAAACCAAAATTAGAAGTCATATTTCATGCATGGAGTATGTGCCCAGTTGAGTACAACAATCTCAGTGGGCTTAATTACAAAGAAAAGGTTCAATTAAGATTTATGAAATTGAGAGATGATTTTGTGCAATTTATTCCTTTGGATATTTGCTTCAAAGTACAAACAATCACAGATAAAGTCTTGCTTCTGGTATGAAACAAACAAAATTTGATTTTTAATGCATATTCTATGTTAATGCAAGATTTCTTTTCGATTCTACAGTGTTATACATAAATTGACTCCCGAGGACCATGTTACAATGAGAGTCCTAATTTGAATTAGTATTGTTATTCTTCAATAAATTTCATCTTATGTAGCTAATGAGAAAAAGATAAAGAGTCATCTTTTTGCAATTACTACAGTAGAAAATTAATATAATACATTAGCAGAATACATAATTCTGAACAAGATACAGTTCACAAAGTTCTGCCAATATCCTTACCCTTAAAATGTAATCCAATGGATGATATTGGGCGGAGGAATTTCACTGCCCGGTTGTGAACTCCAGCACCAGGGGCTGTATCTTCCGGTCGGCGGGCAGGGCCCACTCAGCGATGCATTAAATGGCGCAGGGTGACATCGGGCAGGCGTGCGTCCTGATGTCAACCCGCGTCATTTAGATTTCCAGTTCGGCGGGCGCGTAGCCGACTTGGCTGTGCGCCCGCCGAATTGTCAACGGCCACTGAAGGCCTTTAAAAAAGCAATTAAGTTAATTAAAGGACCAACTTAAAGGCTGGCGGGCAGGCAAGGAGGCCAGGCGGCCTTTAGAAAAAAAACATGAAACCTCATCCGCGGGTGGGATGAGGTTTCATGAGGGCTTTAAAATGTTTATGAAATGTTGAAATGAAAGAAATTGACATGTCCCAGTGACAGTGTCACGTGAGGGGACATGTCAAGAATTTTTTTTTCCACGCTTGCACAAATTTAAAAAACTTCCAGCAACCTCCCTGAGGCGGCGCTTTGCCGCAGGGAGATCCGTGAGCTCTTTCCCACGCATTCCCGGCTCAGGGAGCCCTCCCCCCCTCCCCCCCCCCACACCGCCCGCCCGCACAGGGAGTGCATTTGGCTTCCGAGTGGATGTCACGTTGGGTGGGCCTTAATTGGCCCACCCACGTAAAATGGCGGCGTGCCCCCAACCGGGGGGTGCTGATCGGGAACACACCCGCCTGCGCCCGCTCCTGCACATCCCCCCTCAATGGAGGGGGGAAAACATTGCCCCATATTTTATTTAAATGAAATGGAATGAACTTCATTCTAGCCTTTTTGTGCATTAATGCTTTATCTGATTTTGGAATTCACAGCTGTGAAAACCATATTGAAGTATTTAAGGAATATAATACACCCCTGCTGTGATGACAGAGGGGCCATAAATATGACTAAAGGACAACTTATTTGTACCAGTCAATATAAATGTTGATTCTAATCAAGCACTTTTGTTTCCCAACATTTGTAAACTTAATTCCTTCCATATACCAATTATACATCAAAGTCACATGTTACCATATTGTTTGGAAACTTTGGACGGAATCTTCCCAGCCCTACCGTCTGGAGGCAGGGCAGGGGCCAGGAAAATTGTGTAAAACTTTGTCAGAAGGGGTCCTCAACATGGCCCTGTCTCCAGGTGCTTTTTTCCAGGGTGGGCTGCCACTGGAATTGGTGACCCATTACCTGAAGGCAGGCAATCAACCTAACTAAGGCCTCAATCAAGGGCCGTTTTCTGACTTATTGAAACATCCCTATCATTGCACAGACCCTCCACTGTTTTGGGAGCTGGCAAGCTTCAGAGTAGACCTCTTGGCGGGGGGGTTGGAGGAGGCAAACTGATACTATCGGGGTTCCGTCAGGTCACCGGCATTCTTGTGGAGGATTTTCCCTATCCGGTCTAAGGCCCCTCACAGCTCTGGCCCTTGCTTTTGTAATCTGGGATTCATGAGCGTCTCCACTTTGAGGCAACCCCTTAGGTGCCCCTCTTCTTCAGGAGTGCTCACTTCCCCTGATCAGGCTGTCAATCGGAATTCCTGCGGGCCCTCCCATTGGTCCTCTCGCCTCCTTGTTCTACCCATTGTGTGTAATTAGATGGCAAGCACAGAGTGGCGGGTTGGGGTTGGGGGATGGAGTTGCCAATTGGTTGCTCCTGGAAGATCTCCTCTGCAGACACACTGCTGAGCCAAGTGGGGTCAGGATGTGGTCATGATCTTGACACCCCAAACTTTTTATAAGTGCATAAGATTCCACCCTTTGTCAAGATGAAGCGCGATAGCACTGCATATGGAGAGTTCAGGATATTTGTGAACAGCATAGGCAACTGCTCCCTGAATGTGCCGCTGGTGGACAACTACAAACATCAAATCATGCAGATTTGTGCTCGGTTTCCCAAAGTTTGTCACGTCAGTTTCTCCTGAACCAGTTGTCAATCCCCTGCTTTTACCCCGCCATCCTCCTGCCCCAGACCTTTGGGTCAGATGCTGGCTGCTCAGGGACAAGGGCTATCTCCTGACCACCTGGCTTATGAAAAGGAGCCCAAGCACAGACACTGAAAAGCACTGCACTCACTGTTGTCCTAGGGCAAACCACTGGTGCCCTTAAACAGAGGTTGCACTGCTTGGACAGGTCTGAAAAGATCCTTCAGTACAGGCCAGATTCCAAAAATGTCCTTGTCTGCTGCATTCGCCAACATCATTCTGCAACCCTTGCAAGCCTCTCTGGAGGAACAAGTGGAGAAACAAGATGAGGAGGAGAACAGACAGGGTGAGTGAGTGACTGGCGGCCATATTGCCAGCTACCACAGCGCAGCTCCAACACTCCCCCTAAGAGAACATAATTTTCGCTGTGATCTATTGTGCAGGTTCTGCTGCCCATTACCTGGCTACAAAAGAGCACGATCCAAGGAAATGTAACAGAGAACCCTTACTCCATACAGCAGCTGTTGAAATATAATACAGGCTGCCATGGGAATTCTCCTCTCTTTACGAAAAGCAGACTGAATAAGCACTCTACTAAGACCAGGCAAGACTTTGAACAAATAACTGGTTTATTTACATAGAAGATAGGATCGGGCAGTATACAGATTGACAGAATGAGAGCGCATATTCTCTTATGCCCTTGGGTTATGAAAACAAGAAAAAATCAACTAGCTTACTCCCTAGACTGGGACTCAGACAAAATGAGGCTACTTTTTCCTACTTTAACCCTTTGAAATTACGTTGATTCAAATATTGAAATGCTGCTAGCCCATCCCTGTTGAGATACTGGTCCAGATATTAATATAATAGGAGCAGGGTGGGGGGTGGGGAGGGGGGTTGATGGAGGGGTAGTGGGGGGAGGGGAGGGAGTTGGTGGTGGGAACTCATGTCAGAGGCGAATCCTGAAAATCTGTTCAGCGGGTCAGTCGAAGGCTTTTTTAGCTCAGCCACCTCATTAGGATTTTACTTCAGGATTTGTCGTTCATCTGTGCCAGTGGGTATGAGGATCTGCATTATGTCATCTGAAATCCATTATGTAAAGAGCTACTCCAAAGATGCAATTTTGAGGATTTGGAGAGTTGAGAAGAAGAGGGGTGATTGGAGATGTTGAAAGGCTGCACCCCGGTATACTGATGTCTCCACTCCACTAATGTCCTGCTGGAGGCTGTGAAAAAGTGGGTGGGACATACTATTCCCCAGCACTGCGGAGGGAGTGGGATAGGGGAGGGGTGGGGGGGAGGGCATCTAAGGCACAAACAAAGAAGGCATGGTTAGAGCTTGTCCAGGAGGTGATTAGCTAGAGTGTTGTGCCATGCACCTGAATACAGTTCAGAAAATGTTTTAATGGCCTTATCAGGTTGGAAAGTTGACAACAGTTGCACATCACCCTAACCTTCTCATTTTGCCTCTCAAATCTAGTCCATTAAAGCACTCCTCATGCCCACTTAACTTTGTGGGGGCACCCATCAATCTCCGTCTACAGCACTTCTTCACCAATCCATCTAGCACAAACACGCCCTCACCCTTACACAATTTTAAACCTCTCCTTGATACTCTCCCTCACGAAAGGCACTCCATTCAGCAGAAGAACATGTCATTATACTAATGAATAGATCTTATCTTTCCGTTATTGCAGAAGTGAGCACAAAACAAGATTAGCTGCATGGAGTCAAAGATAGGGAGAAGACCAGAAGTGCTTCTCCAAACATCCCATAACCGACACACAAAGAACAGGAGGTATTGGAATTCAGTGACATTTCAGCATCTCTGGCTGTCGGAGATGGGGAGGTTACAGCTATTTGACGAAACGATTAAGCATTAGCAACTCATGTCATGTTGAATTGATTTCAAGGGCTAGATCTTCCCATTGGAGACAGGAAACAGGAGTCATGTCTGTGTTTGAGTCAGACACCTGGCTCCAGTGGGAACCAAATGAGTTTCGGTTTTTCCCAGGGGCGATCTCTTAATTGAGAGGCAGACGGGTTTCCTAACCAATTAAAGCTGCTGGGGGCAGGAATGCAGAGAGGTTTCAGACATCCACAAAGCCATTACTGAGGCTGCTGTTTGTCCTAAGGGAGAAAGTTTGTACCAAAGCCTATCCCGAGATGGCGCAGAGGAGCTGGAGGACCGGCACATACGAGGGAGAGGAGGGAGGTCCTCTTCCTGGAGGGCGGAAGGAGACCACCTCATCATGCAGTCCTGGCACTTCTCTCTGCCTGAGGGTATTGCAGGGCCCCACCTGACCGTTCCAGGCATCGGACCCAGTCCCTCTGAGCTTGCGTTACCCCATCAGTTGGGATTCTGATGTGTTGTCTAGCTTTGATAAAGGGGTTACCTGTCAGCTGGATGATGCCCCCATGTGCAGCCACCTGCGAGATGTCGCATAGGTCTGCAGCTGACGAGGGCATTGATCTTTCGGCCAAGCTGCCAGGGAGCCGCAGTCTCCTTTGGCACTGTTCACAGTCATCTGCACATCTCTTCGCCTCTGCCCAATGATCCTGCACTCGTGGTGCTGTCTCCTCACCTTCATGTCCTGGAGAAAATGGGCAAGAGCAAACCATAGGATGGACTTCTGGCCGCACAGCTTGGTGGCCATTTTTCTCCTCGGTTCCACCTCTGTTCCTGTCCGATCGAGGCTACAAAATCTGGCCTGAGCAGTAAGTGAAATATGATCACCTTCATAATAATAACTTATGACGTATTCTTATCTTTCCAGGGCTGATTCATGTATTTTATCACCCACAGGGACTTCCTAAGTGCAACAGAAGTCAGTGGATGTTATGGACGATGATTCCTCCGAGGAGCTGAGCCATTCTGAGTGTGCACCATCACACAACTCATGCAGGCCATACACCAGCTTGATTGTTCACACATCAATCGGACCGTGTAGGCAAATAGATAAGCTTTTCACCTGGTGACTCACACTTCATAAGTAAGCAACAGCAAATGACGGTGACAAGGATAGCAGTGGAGAGTAGGCATTGGGATGGGGGCACAGTCTCTGGTCAGCTGGACACAGATGCTGTAACCCAGAAACCATTGATGAAAAGGAGAATCATTGTTCAGCAGCAGTGTGTGATTCACTGACAGACTGTCTAAGAAAACTGCCCACAATTGTTGACAGAATGGAGGAGTGGGTTAATATTGCAGGGTATTGCAATGCTGTCTTCTTGCATGGATAGAATGGCCAACACCTAGAGCATCAAGGGTGACTGAATCCATGCACACCTGGACCACAGGCTTATAGACTCTGGATATCCACATGTCAGCCACCCAATAGAATGACAGATGGCTTAGCCTTGACCTTACAATGTCACCTTGACTTGCATCAAAGTGCTCGTCAACACAGTGGCAGCAGTTAAATGCGATTGGAT
Organism: Carcharodon carcharias; assembly: GCF_017639515.1. Taxonomy (NCBI): domain Eukaryota; kingdom Metazoa; phylum Chordata; class Chondrichthyes; order Lamniformes; family Lamnidae; genus Carcharodon; species Carcharodon carcharias. Next base: position 14,705,819 of record NC_054476.1, read on the forward strand.
CATTCAATGGATGATGGCACAACTGGGAACAAACCCTTTCCCATGAGCAGCTCAGAAAGCAGCTGCGGATACTGAATATTTATTGCAGTATCTCCTTGAATTTCACTTAGCCCCCTCAACTGCTACTGCGCTCTCGCCTTGTATATTGTAGCTGTGAAATTAAGCTTGAGAGTGGGTTGAAATATCACTCAAATTGAGAAATTAAAGCATGATAAAAGGCACACACCTCTCGATGGTGATGTGTGAAAGCATCCCGATGCTCTCTGGTTCAATCCAGGGCCAGAATATCATACTTGTCGGTTGGCTGCGTGCCTGACCCAAACGAGCGTAAAATGATGCACGATGATGTCAGACGAGCATCCCGACATCATCGCGCACTCGTGCGATATTTTGGCCGGGGGGCGGCATGGGAGTTGGTAGCACGCTTGCCGACAATTAAAAGGTCTATTAAGGCCATTAAAGTCCCAATTAAACGTTATTTTTCATTGCCCGTCCAATCTTACGGTTGGCGGGCAGGCAAAAAGGCCAAGCGGCCTTTGTACATTTAGGAAACCTCATCCACGGGCGGGGTGAGATTTTCAACAGCAATTAAAAATAAAATGAAAATTTTAACATTTCATTAAGAACATGTTCCTGCTCATGTGACAGAGTCACAAGAGGGGACATTTTTTTTTAACCATTTTATAATTTTTTTATATCCTCGGGTCCCAGAGCAGCTCTGTGCCTCAGGGAGCTTTTGCTGCGTACGACTATGCGAATGCCTTCCTCCACCCCCACACAGGCTGCGCCGAGCACTGCCGTACACGTTCCACGCTGGGCGGGCCTTAATTGGCCCACCAAGGTGAAATCGCGGTCCGGCCCCTAAGGCGACCGACCCTGCCGAGCCCGCCCGACGAGGGCAAAATTCCACCCCAGGGATCGTTGGTTGGACTCAACTTCCCGACGCACTGACAATTTCACCGCTCTTAATCCTCTCACCCACACCCATATGCTCCTCCACATTAAAATTCCCCTCACAGATTCTCAGAAATACAAACTGCTTGAAGCATTGCCTCTTGGTAAGACACCCAGTTAGTGATCCTGCCGAATGCAAAATACGCCATCAACCCTTTTTTTTAGTGTTAATAGTATTCAATTTATTATTCAGTCATTGAAGGGGTTTCCGGTTAGTAAACGTTTCATGTGCTGGAGGCAATGGTGGACCTCCTGGAAAGTCTCTGTGGATCCCCAGGGCTCCCCAGATCCCAGTTTTAAAACCACTGACATAGAAGAATCAGTAATGACTAGGCATGACATTTAAAGGGTTATTTCAGAAGGAAAGCATTACTGGTTTCTATAACAATTACAATCGTCTAAAAGGGAAAATTTATTAGAGATTAAAAATGGTTTTTAGATAGCCAGACTGGCACATTGACCACATGCAAATCATAGGCCAAGAAATTCTGACTAAGTTCACTGATCTGTTTTTGGTTATTTATAGATCAAACATTGTGCTAACAAAAGCATATCAGTGTGAATTCACTTATCCTGTTGTTCCATTAGGGAACCACACTCAAAATGGACAGCAAATGAGAGAAAGAGACACAATACTCTAGCATTAGTCCACTAACAAATACTCCTTTCAAGAATGGCTTACTGCCATGTGGGATTGCTAAATTTACTCTGAAACAGATAATAATCTGATTTATTTACTGATACTGCTGTGCTTATGGTTCTTCAAGGTCACATACTTCTTTAATAAAGGTTCACCCATTTAAGAAGTGGTGCAAGGCTGCATGACAGTGTACACACTAGGAACTAAATAGGCATATGCCATTTTGAAAAGAAGCATCCCTTTGTGTCGGCATCATTGTTTGTTGTATACAACAAAGCACTTTGTAAGCTTCTTTAGCTTATACAGTTGTTATGATCTTGGACCAGACGCCTAAGCATTTGGTAAGAACTGGTCAGGGACCAATAATGTTTTGTTTAAAGCAGACAAAGTTGGAGATGCAAGACCCTTTCCCAGTGAATAAAGCCACACCCTCTCCCCTGCCTGGGACACTAGTCGTCCATGAAATGCCGCTGCCGCTCACATGACCCAGGTTTTCGCTTTGTTGTTTTTCTTGTATTGCACCCAAATAACATAAAAATGCCGATCAGCGTACGTGCAGCCTGCTCCCAGTCTGCTTGTGCGCAAAAGCTCCAAGGCCCATCGGGAGTTAAAGTTCCTGACCTCCGATCTCAACGTTAAGTCACGTTTGACTTCATAATACAGCAGGAGATGCCAGGCGGATCTTAGCGCCTCCTCTATTTCATCATCTCAATATATAACAAACCATACGATTTTTATGGGGCTTTACTATATTATTTCTTTTTCTTGGTTTAGGAGCTACAATGTCACAATATAGAATTTTTATCTCAAACATTCCTGCTTCAGAGATACACATGCTAAGGGCACAAGTGGGAAACTCAGGTACGTGACAATTCACGATTCCCAGAATTTTCCATCGATTAGTTTTAAGGGATACATTATGGAAAATTATGGAGTGCAACTATGCATTCAGTAAATCAGGCCTTTAATGTACATGAGAGTTTTGAATTGGGTGCATGCCCAGATTCTCAAAATGTGTTTCCAGCATGCAAAACTCTGCACTCGGTCTGCCGAAATGAAAATTTGCCCTATTTATAGATTAATGAATTCCTTAAGTGCTAAATGATTATGGTCCTTAAACATAGCCAATAAACAACAGTTTGCAGGATAACTACAAAACTGGTTACATTTTATGTACCAGCAGCACATATCACTCACATATCAGGAAACTTAGGATATACGTAGATATTTAGCACTGAGCAATAATATCAAGTTCTGAGTAAGACATATAAATTGAATTATCAGTGAGTGATGTACAATTACTGCAGGACACCTATACGTGATATCTATGTACTCTACACTTTTTGTAATTGCATACACAAAATATTTGCTGCTTTAAGAACTATTGATCCTTTTTCTTTGACAAGTTACTTAAAATTTAAGAATCAAGTAAGTAGAAGGTGGTCAAATTGGCCAAGAAGAGGGCAAAAGAAAGAGAGGAAAAACTAGAGAAGGGTTCAAGGATAAGGTGAGGAGGCAGGGTAGGCAGGAGAGTGGGGGAATTTTGGCTTGCTGGACAAAAGGCAATGGGGGGGGAAGTCCAAAAGCTGTTGTAGATGACACTAACAGAGGCAGTGGAAAGGGGTTTAATGAGGGTACAGTGGGTAGTCGAGAGAAGAAGCTGGCTGCTTCTCTCCAGGATGAAGCTTGCAGTAGTGGGTGGGTTTGGTAGAGAAGCTGAGGTTGTCATCCAGCCACATCTAACAATCATTGGTTAATACCTGATAAAACATATCTGTCTTTTACATCCTTGCTTTTGGAAATTTAGCTCTTCCTCTACTTCTAAATTGACAGGGGTATTGAAATTTTTTGCATCCTCATCATTCACAGTCGTCCTTCCAAGCAACATCTTGCACAAAGCAGAAATTCTCTCTACACATGTAAATCAGCTTTCAGTTGTTTTAATTTCTGCAGCAAAATCTACTCAATTACGCCTCTCACCTCCGCCTTTGATATCTTTGACCCCATTAAAGCCATCACTCTCAACTTCGTCATTTCCCATGGTATGACCCTCATCTCCACTCCTTCAAGTCTAAGGTACGCGACTTACACCTCTGCTGGACAATTGGTTAAACGTTTCATCAACTCATCTGGCTGGACTACATAATGCAATAGTGGGTCCTGCTCTCCTCTGCAAAACTGCTCACTATTCCAGGGTCATCCTGATGAAAAGATAACACCTGGCTTCACTTCACCATTACAAACTGTTCTCTCAAAGCCCTTTCCCCTACTACCTCCACACATGGGGAGGTGGTAGCATAGTGGTATTGTCACTGGACTAGCATTCCAAAGACCCAGAGTGACACTCTGGGGACCTGGGTTCCAATCCCACCGGGGCAGATGGTGGAATTTCAATTCAGTAAAACTCTGGAAAGTCTGATAATGATCACAAAACCATTGCCGATTGTTGTAAAAACCCATGCGGTTCACTAATGCCCTTTAGGGGAGGAAATCTACTGGTCTGGCCTACATGTGACTCCAGTCCCACATGACTGAATTAAAAAAAAACTCACCAGTAAGTAGGAGCAACTCATGGGTTTGCTTGTCACAAAGATTGAGATGAATTGTTCAGCTGCCTCTGCCCTCCCTTCCCCTAATCTACCAGGCCAGACTTTGCCTAAGTATCCCCCACCTAGCCCAGAACTTTTATCTTTCTTTAGTTCCTCCCCTATCTTCCATCCTGCCCCTTACTGAACTCATCTTGTCCATAGCACGCAACCCCTGCTCCCTGAACCCTATTTCTATCAAACTGCTGACCACCAACTTTCCTTCCTGACCCCTATTTTAGCTGATATTGTTAATAGTTCTTTCTCCTCAGGTACTGCCCCCTCCTTATCAAATCTACCATCATCAGCCTCACTTTTCAAAGAAGAACCCTTATCAAACCACTATCTCATCTCTAACCTTCCTCAAAGTCTTTGAAAGTGCTGCAACTTCCCAAATCCATCCCCATCCTTCCTGCAATTCTATGTTTGAATCCCTCCAATTGGGTATCTACACAAGTCACAGTGCTGAAGCGGCTCTGATCAAAGTAACAAATAAGTTTATATGTGACGTTAACCATGGTAAACTATCGCTCCTCATCCTTCCTGGTCTGCTTGCAGCCTCTAACATAGTTGAATACAGCATCTTCCTCTAACACCTCTCCTCTGTTACCCAACTAGATGAAGTGCACTTATCTTGTTCCAATTCTTAAGTATTCTGCTGTAACCAAAGAAACAACTGTAATGGCTTCTCTTCCTGCTCTTCCAACATTAACTCTGGTCTGCCCAAAGGATCTATCTTTGGTCTGCTCATACCCCCACCCCCTGCCACCCACCATTTCTCATTTTCATGCTGCTCCTTGACACCACCAGCCAGAAACACCCAGCTCAACCCTTCCACCATCTCTAATTTGTCACCCTACTTATCTGACGCCGAGTTTCGGATATGCAGAAACTTCTTTCAGTTAAATGTTCAGAAGACTGAAGACATTGTCCTCGGTCCCCACTACAAACTCCATTCCCTAGCCACCAACTCCACCCTTCCCCTTGGCAACCGGCTGAGGCTAAACCAGATCTTGGTATCATACTTGATGCAAGTGATTAAATTCTAACCACATATTCGCACCAGTACCTAGACCACCTTCTTCCATCATCTGCCTTGTCTCATTTGCTGCTAAAACCCTTATCCACACCTTTGTAACAGAATCACAGAATTGTTACAGCACAGGAGACCATTCAGCTCATCATGTCTGCACCAGCTCCCCTGCCTTTTCTCTGTAACCTTGCACATTGTTTACATCCAAATAATCATCTAATACCCTCTGAGATGCCTCGATTGAACCCGTCTCCACCACGCTTCCAGGCAGTGCATTCCAGACTCAAACCGCTCGTTGTGTGAAAAAGTTTTTTCTCACATCACGTTTGCTTCTTTTGCAAATCACTTTAAATCTGTGCCCTCTCTTTCTCGAACCTTTTACGAGTGGGAACAGTTTCTCCCTATCTACTCTATCGAGCCCCCTCATGATTTTGAACATCGCTATCAAATCACCTCTCAGCCTTCTCATCTCGAAGGAGAACAGTACCAACCTCTCCAATCTGTCTCCATAACTGAAGTTTCTCATAACTGGAACCATTCTTGCGAACCTCTTCTGCATTATCTCCAATGCTTTCACATCCTTCCTATAGTGTGGGGCCCAGGGCTGTACACAATACTCTGGTTGAGGTCTAACTAGTGTCTTAAATAAGCTCAGCATAACCTCCTTGCTCTTGTACTCTATGCCGCTATTAACAAAACCCAGGATGCTGTATGCTTTATTAACTGCTCTCTCCACATGTCCTGCCATCTTCAATGATACATACACCTATACACCCAGGTCCCTCTGCTCCTGCACACCCATTAGAGTTGTACCCCCTATTTTATATTGTCTCTCCATTTGCTTCCTACCAAAATGCATCACCTCACACTTCTCCGCATTGAACTTCATCTGCCACCTATCTGCCCACTCCACCAACTTGTCCTTTTGAAGTTCTACACTGCCCTCCTCACAGTTTAGGATGCTTTCAAGTTTTGTATCAACCGCAAACTTTGAAATTACCTCTAGGTTTGACTGTTCCAAAGCTCTCCTGGCCAGATTCCCATCTTCCACCCCACGCAAACTTGAGATCAGCAGAAAACTCTGCCACCCAAAACCTTATTCGCATCAAGTCCCATTCACCCATGGCCCTGTGTTCATTGACCTACATTGAGGTATTGACAGACTGGGAGCCAATGTTGAAATTCTCAACCTTTTTCTTAAATTCTTCCATGGTCTTAGCCCCCACCTCTCCTATCACAACCCTCCTCCAGCCCAACAAGCTTTGAGATCTGTGCACTCCTCCAATTCTGACCTCTTGTTAATCCTTCATTTTAATTGCACCACCCTTAGCAGGCATACCTTCAGTTGAATAGGCCCTAACTTTTGGAATTTCCTCTCTGAATCTCTCACTTCTCTGCCTCTCTCTCCTTCTTGAAGGCACTCCTTAAGTTTTATCTTTTTGACCAAGCTTTTGGCCATCTGTCCTAAAATCTCATTGCCTGGATCCGTATTCAATTTTTGTTTGATAACGCTACCTTGGGAAGTTCCATTATATTAAAGGCCCTATACAAATGCAAGTTGCAGTTGTCGTTTTAAACCCTATCACGTTGCTGAATGATTAAGTCCATGGACCCACTCCAAAGAATTAACCTCCTAGTAATTGTTCATGCAGATGCTAAGTTTTACACCCAATTGAAATGGACGGATAATATAAACTGGTGGATATTTAACCAAAAGCCAAATTCTCAAGCAAAACTCAATTTTCCACTTGAATGAAAGTGGTCAGTGAAATTACTGGCAAGAGATGATTGCTATTATGTTCAATACTTCAGGCAATCTCACTATAGTTCTATATACAGCACTTTTTTTTTGTGTGTACATATATATAGTACACAGGACAATAGATCTTTCCCATAGCTGTCTGGGGTACAGATATACATGTGTCTCGGTTTTTCTTGCCGAAGAACCCTCAAGGCAAGCTATCTCTGGCATCTGTAAGTTGGTTTATTTTTATCAATGCCATTGCCAGTTCACCTTTCAAGCCAGACTTCACATGAATTAAACAGAATTGAAACTGAAAACCCCCCAGGTGATTTATTTGACTATAGTTTGCATCTTAAGTAATAAATCTCGGGGGTGGAAATTGGCCAAAGCCTCAAATCAGACATGATTCCAAAGGCAAACAGCAGTTTGTGCCTGAGTGGATAGGCACAAGGATTGTCCTCATGGCTCATCATATCATAATTCGGGTGAGCTGCGGTGTCAATTAGGCACACTGATACAGTTGTCAGTCAAGGCACCGAGGCTCATAAGTAATTCACGGGCTGTGGTGATAGCAGGTGGTTGAAAGGGGGCAAGGATGAGCCTGCAATGGCCTGCAGTTATTTTGTGGAGCCAGGAGGAACATGTCTGTTCCTTCTAGTTTTCAGTCTCATTCCTTTAGGTTTTGATAATTGATAAAATTATCAATTTTAAAAATTGTTAATTAATTTATTTTCAAAAAAGCTTACTTTTTTCTCTTTCTCTCTCTATCTTTCTCCTGTCTCAATCCAATCTTTCTTTCAGTCACTTGGTAGCGCAGAACTTGGATATTGCTGAAAAGGGAGACATGTTGCTGAAGCTTCTCACCTTGCATTCATCAGGGCAAATGCAAGCATGCCAAATTTCAAATGATCACAACAATTTATACCTGAGAAGAAAAGGGGCGCTGAATCGGCGTCAAGTCAACTCTGATTGGCCGAGGTGAAAGCAATAAGGAACATCAGGCTCCCTGTTCTTCTGGGTAATTTAAAAAATGCACAAGGCTTGAACATATTCCTTTTGTTTGCAGAAAACGGGTCCTTGCAGATGAATGTATTCCACTTCCAGCAAGCGTAAATGAGCCGTGTTACGAGTTCAACTGATTATCTTATATTGGTTGTTAGTGTAGCTATTAGCACACTCAGGATTTTTCAGTAAGTGCCTGCCCAATCGTGGAATCACATCGAACAGCAGGCTTTTTGCTTTGGGGTTTGCAAGCGTGGGGTAGTTGAGTGTGGTCTGTACGCTGCCTATCGTGAACAACCGAAGTAACATGCTTTTTGATTCGATCAGCCAATTGTTGAGACATATAGTTTACGTGGCTGACATTGCACCAGCGTTAAAATTCATACACAATGTTGCTCAATTGTGTGGTAGGCATAACCATCTGAGAACAGCATCTGTTAGTAGGAAATACCACTCATGTAGCCCCTGCATTGTAGCAATATGAAATGGTTTGCTTATCTTGCCTTTCCGGGGTAACCTGAGGTACACTGGGTACTTTTCCAGTCCAAAAGTGGCCCATTTGCAAGTTTGCAAAATGCACAGCGAACAATGATCTGATCAGGATAGTCAAGGCTATGGAAAGCATTCTTCCTATTCTTCATCCAGACCAAGGGGGATCCCTAACAAGATGCTGATTACCAAGCACTCCCTTCTTCCTGGTGACTCATAAGGTGTTCAGCAAGGTGGGCTAGCAGCATGGCACTTCCTCTTTTTAAGGGACATCCTCAGAGAATTTCTGGAATAAATTCTGTGTTTTACAAGTGTTTAAGTGGCCCAGAAAGACTCCCAATGTGCTTCAGAGGTCCTCGTCATAGCTCCAGCAGCAATGACCATGAAATGATGCGCATTCCACCAAGCGGTAAGTATCCCTTTAAGTAGCATTTGAAACTGACATGAATGCCATGATTACTTTCAAACAACTAGTCAGTGGGTGTTAGTTGAAGCGCTAGCCACCAAAATGCTGTGCAGCCTCTTTAATAAGGGCTATCAGGCATTTCCATGCAGACATTTCTAGCCCTGGCTGCAATTATTTTTCAAGATGGCATCTTCCACTAAACATGGGCTAAATAGGTGTTTTAGCGTAAGGCCCCTTCTTGGCCACCTCTATAGCATTGTAAGTATTTGGCAAAAATCACCACTGAATCTCTTCCCAAAAATAAATTTCAAAGCTTTAGATACTCTTAATATTATTTTGGTAACATATACACATCTATCAAAACATAATTCACACACAAATAACTGATAATTAAATTCTGACCAATTTTTCCTTGCCATCATCCATGCAGTTATGTGAAAAGCCAGCAATTAATCTAATTTTTAACCCAACCCACACAATGTTACAAAGTTTTATACCTTTTTGAAGGGGGTTCAATGGAACTGCATGGGTATAATTAGATTAAGGACAACATCTGCAGCCTTGTAACGTGATTCTAAAGGTTTAACACTAACCATGATTAAGTGCCTGCCCTTTGCTAAAATTACGTTGTTGTACATTTCAGGCTCTTGTTGTAAGCTAAACTTGCTTCACACTTAAATTACAGTGGATTTGGATCAAATTTACAACTAATGCTTTATTAATAGTGGTATTGATGACAGATTAGTGAGTATCTGTGATCCAGCCGCTTAACGTCTTTTTGCAGCCCAACAGAATACACATGTACTTTCCTTTCCACTGGTAATAGCAACCATTCCTTTTCAAAGTTACTAACATATTCTATAATTGATTAAACATGTTCACCATCATTTTCCGAACTGCAAAAATGCCAAATATTACTGAAAGAACACTTCGGCCTGGATTATGCTGTAAAAACCCACCCAAATTCAAGTTACCTGAGCGTTCAGTCCCCAAAAAGGCTGCTCTAATTTTCCTTTGGTGACCTTGCTGAAGCCCAGAGGTGCCCTAACCTGAGCATTTTTTTTTTGTTTTTTTGCAGAAAGGGATTGTGAATATGTTTAATCAATTTTAGGATGTGTTAGTAACTTTGGGAGGGAATGGTTATCATTATGAGTGGAAAGGAAAATGCATGTGTATTCTGTTGGGCTGCAATAAGGTGTCCAGCTTGGTACACTGCATGCGATGTAAGTGAAAGTGGAGAGGCAAGTATTAGCGATCCTCACTATTTACCTGTGTTTGTACACAGTGTCGGGATGTCGTGGTGTCCCAGAGGGTGGGAAGCATTGCCAAGCAGCCAGCGTCTGATTGGTTGCGATGCCCCAAAGGTGGTGGATGCGGTTGAGCGCCACAGGACGAATGTGTTCCGGCTGCTGCCAGGATAGCAAGCATAAACTGACAAGAACGTGCTGTGCATATTCGCACACCAACTGCATGCTCATGGAGTGGTAGCCCTTATGATTGCCGCACATCTCTCTATTAATATATGGGGCTCACAGATCCACGGGTTTGCAGCTGATTGCACCATGCATCACTGGGAATCCTGTTATCCCGGCAAAGCCACACGTTTGCTCTTCCTGCTCTGGTAAGAAAACAAAGCAACGAAGCTCCCCCTCTTGGCGGATAAGGTCTCTGTCACCTTCCTGATGCAGGCGAACTGCTAAATGTTGGCAATGTCACCTGCTTCCACCTGAAAGGATGTGCTGGCATAGAATTTGAGGGCTCGGTGATTTTAAGCCTTTGGTAGTGCTGTCCTTACTCTGCTAAGTGGTCACAGGTCAATGAAAGGTAGCTGCCTCAGACATTGCTCCTAGCTGCGCTGGAGGTCAAAACAGTGCCTTCTGTAGGCCCTTGGTGCAATACAGCCTTGTACAGAGAGTCCCTCACGCGCTGCTCACAGCTTCCTATCTCTGCTTCCTTTGCTCCAAGGTGTTACTGTAACTATAGTCCCCATCACCAAAAGCAGACAGACATTCACCCTACCCAGCTCCCAACTCATCTGACCTCCTTGTCAAAGTCCAACATCACTCCCTCATGAATCCAAAAGCCCTCTGGCGAACACTTTAAACACATGTTCAGCTGGGGGTGATTAAGAAAGGGCATTAACAGGACGTGTGAAGTTCAAAATGGCAGCTTGTGAGCCAAATCAGCACTAAGACAGTGCCTTGTGTCACAGTCTTTTCACTCCGCACGCTTCCAGTGCAAGCGTGGCACGCCCTTGCCCTTACAATCATGGTGCGCCATGTAGGACATGCCGGGAGCCTTCCACCCAACATTTATGGAGGGTTCAGCATCAGTAATGCCAGCAGAAGCAAAGCCACAGAGCTGAAATTTTCACCCAGCAGGCAGTCTGTAACTTGATGGTTTCTTTAGAATAAAGATGGCACAGAATGAAAGAGTTGAATGAAAGAATAAAACTGCTGTCCAGGCTACTTGATACAAACCCACATGCTGCTGATTGAAAATTAGCTGTACATTGAGCAAGTAGATTTAATACCGGTGCCAGATTGTTGATCGGGGGCACATAAGGTAAAGTGGGTACAGTCCATTGCACCATGCATGCTGGGTAAACCAACCATACAGTAAAGTCCAGTGCTCTTTTCACTTGCTTCGCTATATTCATAAGGAAGTATATTTAGGTGTTTCTCCTGTTTTGAAGCCTCTCTGCTACAGTGGTGGACTGTGAGATGCTGTTGATGTAATTCAAGAAGCAGTCTGAAAGAACTTAAAAATGTCACCACAAAAACTTTGACAACAACTGGCACTACTTTCCATGTCCTGGTATGAGGCTCAAGTTGTGGCTACAGCAGGTGACATAGCTCGGTGATGCCCTCTTATCTGAAGTGAAGGTACCTCATACATTGCTCTGCAGTGAAGGTCATGTATGAGCAGTGCTCTTTAAACACCCACTCTGTGGGTACTGCCTCCTGTGCCGTGCCATCCTGCTCCTCCCTCTGTGAGACCATTCATGAATATAATCAAACTATTCAGGAGGGAGTCACCAATAGTGCAGCTCTATCTAAATCTTGCTTCTTTAGACATGGGGTAAACATTCCAAAGGGATAAAACACACCAAAAAATGTGAGGTTTTTAACTAACGTGTTTAACTAATTTGAGTTATTTTTTTGATGAAGTGACAGAGGTTTTTTGAGGATAACGCAGTTGATGTAGTGTGCATGGACTTCCAAAAGGCATTTGATAAATGCCTTTATCAGAGTTAGAGCTTAACGAGTAAAAGGGCAGAAGCTGCATGCATTCCAATTTGGCTGACTGACAGGAAACAGAGAGTAGTGGTAAACAGTTATTTTTTTCGGACTGGAGGAAGCTTTATAGTCAGGTACCCCAGGGGTCAGCATTAGAGCTCCTGCTTTTTTTGATATACATTATACATAGAAAGGTAGGTCTTAGGAGCAGGAGTAGGCCATTTGGCCCTTTGAGTCTGCTCTGTCATTCGGTAAGATCAAGGCTGATCTGATTGTGTTCTCAACTTCACTTTTTTATCTGCCCCTCATTAATGGCCTGGACTTGAGTGCACAGGACAGGACTCTCAAAAATTTCAGATAGCACAAAACTGTGAGCTATGAGAAGGATAGCATTAAACTTCAAAAGGACACAGACATGGGAGGTATGGATGGGCATGTGGCAGATGCATTGAAGTGTGAAGTGCTTCATTTTTTGTAGGAAGAACACAGAGACAATATAAAATAAAGGGTACAATTCTAAATGAGGTGCAGAAGCTGAGGGACCTGGGGTATAGGTGCACAAATTATTGAAGGTGGCAGTGCATGTTGAGGGCATGGTTAGTAAAGCATACAGGATCCCATGCTTTATAAATAGGAGCATAGAGTACAAAAGCAAGGAAGTTATACTAAATCTGTATAAAACACTGGTTCGAGTATTGTGTCCAAGACTGGGCACCACACTTCAGGAAGGATGTGAAGGCTTTAAAGATGGTGCAGGAAAGATTCACGGGAATGAGTGCAGGGATCAGGAACTTCAGTTACATGGATGGATTGGAGAAGCTGGGCTGTTCTCCTTGGAGAAGAGAAGGTTGAGAGAGGATTTGATAGATGTGTTCAAAACCATGAGGGGTCTGAACAGAGTTGATAAGGAGAAACTGTTCCCATTGGTAGGCGTATCGAGAATCAGAAGACACTGCTCTCAGATGACTGCCAAAAAGTACAAAGTGATTTGTCGAGGGAAGAGTGTGTAGATAGCTTGGATCATGTTGAGATCAAACAAGAGGTGTTAGGCATCTTGAAGAATATTAAGGTGGATAAGTCCCCTGGGCCAGATGGGATCTACCCCAGAGTGCTGAGGGAGGCAAGGGAGGAGATTGCTGGGGCCTTGACTGAAATCTTTGTATCCTCACTGGCTACAGGTGAGGTCCCGGAGGACTGGAGAATGGCCAATGTTGTTCCATTGTTTAAGAAGGGTAGCAGGGATAATCCAGGAAAATACATGCCAGTGAGCCTTACGTCAGTGGTAGGGAAATTATTGGAGAAGATTCTTCGTGATAGGATTTACTATCATTTGGAAGCAAATGAGTTTATTAGTGAGAGGCAGCATAGTTTTGGGAAGGGGAGGTCATGTCTCACTAAGTTGATCGAGTTTTTCGAGGAAGTGACAAAGATGATCGACGACAGAAGGGCATTGGATGTTATATACATGGATTTCAGTAAGGCCTTTGACAAGGTCCCTCATGGCAGACTGGTACAGAAGATAAAATCGCATGGGATCAGAGGTGAGCTGGCAAGACGGATACAGAATTGGCTTGGTCATAGAAGGCAGAGGGTAGCAGTGGAAGGGTACTTTTCTGAATGGAGAGCTGTGACTAGTGGAGTTCCGCAGGGATCAGTGCTGGGACCTTTGCTGTTTGTAGTATACATAAATGATTTGGAGGAAAATGTAACTGGGCTAATTAGTAAGTTTGCAGACGACACTAAGGTTGGAGGAGTTGCAGATAGTGAAGAGGATTGACAACGGGATATAGATCGGTTGGAGACTTGGGTGGAGAAATGGCAGATGGAGTTTAATCCGGACAAATGCGAGGTAATGCATTTTGGAAGGTCTAGTACAGGCAGGAATTATACAGTAAATGGCAGAACACATAAGTGCATTGACGGGCAGAGGGATCTGGGTGTACAGGTCCACAGGTCACTGAAAGTGGCAATGCAGGTGGACAAGGTAATCAGGAAGGTCTATGGCATGCTTGCCTTCATTTGCAGGGGTATTGAGTATAAAAGCTGGGAAGTCATGCTGCAGCTGTATAGAACCTTGGTTAAGCCACACTTGGAATATTGCGTGCAATTCTGGTCACCACATTACTAGAAGGATAAGGAGGCATCGGAGAGGGTGCAGAGGAGGTTTACCAGGATGCTGCCTGGTCTGGAGGTTATTAACTATGAGGAGAGGTTGGAGAAACTCAGATTGTTCTCACTAGAGCAACGGAGATTGAGGGGCGACTTGATAGAAGTTTACAAAATTATGAGTGGCATGGACAGAGTAGATAGTCAGAAGCTTTTTCCCAGGGTGGAAGAGTCAATTACTAGGGGACATAGATTTAAGGTGAGAGGAGAAAACTATAGAGGAGATGTGCAGGGCAAGTTTTTTACGCAAAGGGTAGTGAGTGTCTGGAATTCGCTGCGAGAGGAGGTGATGGAAGCAGGTACGATAGTGGTGTTTAAGAGGCAGCTTCACAAATACATGAATAGGATGGGAATAGAGGGATACGGACCCCGGAAGTACAAAATGTTTTAGCTGACGAGCAATATGATCGGCGCAGGCTTGGAGGGCCGAAGGGCCTGTTCCTGTGCTGTACTTTTCTTTGTTCTTTGTTCTTTGACATGAGGAAAAACATTTTTGTGCAGAGTGGTTAGAATCTGAAATGCACTGTCTGAGAGTGTTGTGCAAGCAAATGCAATTGTGGCTTTCATAATAGAATTGACTAATTATCTGAAAAGAAAACACTTGCAGAACTATAAGGAAAAGGCAGGGGAATGGGATTAGGTGAATTACTCTTGGAGCAAGCCAACACAGACACAACAATCCGAGTGGCCTCCTTCTGTGCTGTAACCATTCTGTGATTCTAAGTTAATCAGCGGCCTGAAATGATGGTAACAGTAACTAGGCTGGGGAGGGGTCCTTTCAGCGGTTAACAATGTGTATTGCTGGGAATTCAGTACCTGAAGAACCCAAAAAGGAGAAACTCTTCAGACCAGTACTCTTTTTTCCCAGTTTTTACTGGTATACCTTATGGCATACAAGACCAGTTTGGACCAGTGCTCTTATTTACCATTTTTTAGTGATGTTCCTTTTTAAAGTATACAAGATCAGTTCAGGCCAGCACTCTTATTTCCAGTTTTTACTGTTCTTTCCTTCTGGGAAAGCAGATCCCATTCAACTGTTTCCAATAGGCCCAGAAAAATCCAGGCCGTATGGTCAACCCATTTATTTTGATAACCAACAGAGCTCTCTTTTAAATTGCTGATAGTACAAAGAATGACTTGAAGCAGTTTATTTTGTACTACAAAGCAAAACAACAACTAAAATAAACCCAGCAGTATCCCTTGGAAAATTGTACTGCAATGAGGTCAACACATAGTTTATGTAGAAGCCTTTATACCAAGTTATAGACATTGCAGTCATATAGCACAGAAGGGGGCTATTTGGCAGCCTGTGCCTTATTTCTGAAACAAAACTATCCAATTAATGATACTCCCCTATTCACCCCCATAGTCATGCAATTCCTTTTTCAAGCTGCTCCCACTGCCCTTTCAGGCAGTACATTCCAGGTCGTAACATACTAGCAGAAAAATGATACAGACAAAGATGCCTTTTTGTGCAGGAGAGATTTTTCAAAAATATACAATTATACCAGCAGAGCAAAGTAAGGTCTCTAATTTATACAAGACTTTGATGTACAGCTAATGCAATGCCTCCTATTGATTTCCACAGCATTTAATTATGTCATTTGCTCATAACAGAAAAGGTCAAGGTATCTATTTTTCCTCATTCATGGAATCATAGGGGCTTATAGCATGGGAAAAGCCATTCAGCCCAACCTGCTTGTGCTGGCTCTTTGAATGTGTAGTTGCACTGAGTCTCACAGCTCTGTTTTTTGCCATAACCCTGTAAGTTCCTCATTCTCAAGTACTGATCTAGCTACCTTTTAACATTATTAATTTCAGTTTCCACCAACACTTCAGGTAGAATGTACCTCTCTCCTCATCTCCCTTCTAAATCTTCTGCCCATGATTTTAAATCCATGACCCCTGGTTATTGAGCCACTCACCCAAAGGGAATAACTTGAACTGCTCTAACAAAATCTCTTATCATCTTGAAAGCCTCTGCTCGGTCACCCATTAATGTTCCTTGCTCCAGGGAGAAAAGTCCTAACTTTCCCAACCTGTCCTCGCAACTGAAGTTGCTCATCGCCAGTAACATTCTAGTAAACCTCCTTTATACCCTTTCTAAGGTCTTTGTATCTTTCCTGAAGAGAGGAGCCCAGAACTGTCCACAATACTCCAGCTGAGGTCTGACCAGTGATTCATAAAGTTCCCAGCAGGATTTACTTATATTTTATGCCTCTATTTATAACCACAAGTGACCCATAGGCTTTCTTAACCACCTTATCATCTTGCCCTTCCACCTTTAAGGATTTGTGCATATCGACACCAAACCCTCTCTGCTCATTTGTGCTTTTAGATTCATGCCATTTCTAGTATACAATCTTTCCATATTATTCCTCCAAAGGTACATCACTTCACATTTGTCCACATGCTTGACCACAGGCTATCCTGTAATTTACAACTGCTCTCATCACTATCTACAATCTTGCTAAATCTCTTTTCATCTGCAAACTTTATAATACTGTGCCATATACTGGGTCTAGCTTATTTATTTATTTTCATTCATTCATGGAACCAGAACTTGCCATGTCCCTAGCCAAGCTGTTCCAGTATAGCTACAACGTTGGCATCTACCAGGCTATGTGGAAAATTGCCCAGATGTGCCCTGTACGCAAAAAGCAGGACAAATCCAACCCAGCCAATTACCAGTTATCAGTCTACTCTCCATTACCAGTAAAGTAATGGGAGGGGTCATCAACAGCGCTATCAAGCAGCACTTGCTTAGCAATAACCTGCTCACGGACACCCAGTTTGGGTTCCGCCAGGGCCACTCAGCTCCTGACCTCATTACAGTCTTGGTTCAAACATGGACACAAGAGCTGAGCTCTTAAGGTGAGGTGACAGTGACTGCCCTTGACATCAAAGCTGCATTTGACAGAGTGTGGCATCAAGGAGCCCTAGCAAAACTGGACTCAATGGGAATTGGGGGAAAACTCCCCGCTGGTTGGAGTCATACCTAGCACAAAGAAGATGGCTGTGGTTGCTTTCTCAGTCCATTGCGGAGTTTTACTTGGAGCTGGTGTACTCGGTCACCACCTCTGTACCCCCGGGACGGCGTGCTTGGCCAGTTCCCCGGGCAACAGCAGTCTGGATCTCCCAGGAGCTGATGGTGCTGCGCTTGTGGTAATGGGCCAGGCGGGAAGCCTCACCCGCGATGCGCTCGAAAATATCACTGACGAATGAGTTCATGACACTCATGGCCTTGGAGGAAATGCCGGTGTCGGGGTGAACCTGCTTCATCACTTTGTACATGTGGATAGAGTAACTCTCCTTCCTCGACCTTTGCTGCTTCTTGCCGCCCTTTGCTGCCGGTTTCTCTAAGGCTTTCTTGGCTCCCTTCTTGGGAGCTGGTTTCTTCTCATCAACCACCTTCAGTTTCAGACACAGGAAATATGGAAAGCTTCAGGAATTTGCGTGTCATCCTTGTGCAGGGGCCATGTTAATCTCCTCTGTATCATTCCAATTTTAGTATATGTGCTGCTGAAGCGAGCAGAGGTCAGTCAACTCAGCTCCAAGGCATCACCGCAGGAGTTCCTCAGGGTAGTGTCCTGGGCCCACCACCTTCAGCTGTTTCATCAATGACCTTCCTTCCATTATAAGGTCAGAAGTGGGGATGTTCGCTGATGATTACACAATGTTTAGCTCCATTTGTGACTCTTCAGATACTAAAGCAGTCCATGTCCGAATGCAGCAAGACCTGGACAATATCCAGGCTTGGGCTGACAAGTGCCAAGTAACATTTGAGCCACACAAGTGCCAGGCAATGACTATATCCAACAAGAGAGAATCCAACCATCGCCCCTTGATGTTCAGTGGCATTAACATCACTGAAGCCCCCACTATAAACATCCTGGGAGGGGTTACCATTGAGCAGAACTGGACTAGCCATATAAATACTGTGACTACAAGAGCAGGTCAGGGGCTAGGAATTGTGCAACGAGTAACCCACCTCCTGACTCCCCAAAGCCTGTCCACCATCTACAAGGCACAAGTCAGGAGTGAGATGGAATACTCTCCACTTGCCCGGATGAGTACAGCTCCCACAACACTCAAGAAGCTTGACACCATCCAGGACAAAGCAGCCCACTTGATTGGCACTATATGCACAAACATTCACTCCCTCCACCACTGACATACAGTAGCAGCAGTGTGTACCATCTACACGATGTATTGCAGGAATTCACCAAGGCTCCTTAGACGGCACCTTCCAAACCCACAACCACTACCATCTAGAAGGACAAGGGCAGCAGATAGATGGGAGCATCACCACCTGGAAGTTCCCCTCCAAGTCACTCATCATCCTGACCTGGAAATATATCGCTGATCCTTCACTGTCGCTGGGTCAAAATCCTGGAACTCGCTTCCTAACAGCACTGTAGGTTTACCTACACAACATGGATTGCGGTAGTTCAAGAAAACAGCGCAATTAGGGATTGCGAATAAATTCTAGCCCAGCCAGCGAAGCCCACTTCCCGTGAATTAATTTTTTAAAAAGTGGGATATGGGTGTCGCAGGCTAGGCTAGCATTTATTGCCCACCGCTAGTTGCCCTTGAGAAGGTGGTGGTGAGTAGCCTTCTTGAACTGCTGCAGTCCATGCAGTGTAGGTACACTCACAGCACTGTTGGGGGGTGGGGCAGGGGGAAGAGCAATAGAGACAAAACTATCCTTGAGGAGAACCACTGCAAACCACCTCCCAGTCGATCAGAAAAACATTCATCTGCCATCGCCCTCTGCTCCCCATCACTAAACCATTTTTTATATCCGTACAACCACTTGCCCCTTCATTCCACGGGTTTCCTCTTCCCAACAAGTCTTCCATGTGGCACTTTGCTGAATGCCTTTCAAAACTTCAGGTATACATCTACACTTTGAACAATCTCAAAGAATTCAATCGAGACAGTCTAGCAAAATTTGTCTTTATCACATATGTATTGGTTTTCCTTGATTAACCCATATCTTTCCAAATGAAAGTTTACTTTGTCCCTGATAATGGTTCCCTATAACTTCCCCACCGTTACACAGATCCAAGTCAGTCAAAACTAAGACAGAGAGTCTTTCCTTACAGAGAGAGTTTATTGGCTTCATGCAGAACTAACACTCCTCCACTCCAGTTATCCCCACTTATAGGTGTATAAATACCCATCACCTGTTTAACAATGTAATTGCCATTAAAAATTAACAATGTAATTGCCAATAATAATGACAGATTCCCCTCTTTAAGTTGTAACTTTTTTTTCAAGGAACACAAGAGCAACTTTTTAAACTAATAGAAAAGAAACACAATTGTACATTTGTTTTCATCTTCTATGCCTCACATTGTAGTACAGCCAACTATTAATAGATCCCATATTCCCCCTCTTTAAGGAAATCATTTTTCTTCTTTACCATGTATAAGTAATTACAAAGCAATCAAAGAAAATACTAAGATAAAAGCAAAAAACTGCGGATGCTAGAAACCCAAAACAAAAACAAAAATAACTGGAAAAACTCAGCAGGTCTGGCAGCATCTGCGGAGAGGAACACAGTTAACGTTTCGAGTCCGAATGACCCTTCAACAGAACTAAATAAAAATAGAAAAGAGGTGAAATATAAGCTGGTTTAAGTGGGGTGGGGGGGGTGGGACAGGTAGAGCTGGATAAAGGGCCAGTGATAGGTGGAGATAACCAAAAGATGTCACAGACAAAAGGACAAAGAGGTGTCGAAGGTGGTGATACTTTCTAAGGAATGTGCTAATTAAGGGTAGAAAGCAGGACAAGCAAGGTACAGATAGCCCTAGTGGGGGTGGGGTGAAGGGAAGGGATCGAAATAGGCTAAAAGGTAGAGATAAAACAATGGATGGAAATACATTTAAAAATAATGGAAATAGGTGGGAAAAGAAAAATCTATAGAAATTATTGGAAAATAAGGGGCGGGGAGAATCGGAAAGGGGGTGGGGATGGAGGAGAGAGTTCATGATCTAAAATTGTTGATCTCAATATTCAGTCCAGAAGGCTGTAAAGTGCCTAATCGGAAGATGAGGTGCTGTTCCTCCAGTTTGCGTTGAGCTTCACTGGAACAATGTAGCAGGCCAAGGACGGACATGTGGGCATGAGAGCAGGGTGGAGTGTTGAAATGGCAAGTGACAGGGAGGTCTGGGTAATGCTTGCGAAGAAAATACTAGTTTTCCATTTCCTTATTATAACACAAGGCGTTCCTCTTCCAGTACATCTAATAATTCCTTGGACCATGCACCTCTCTTCGTAAAACATTCTGACAATTGGTGACTTGGATCGATCCATTCTATTTTGGAAATCTTTCATCTTTCCAACATTTCTTTTATGCTAGCAAGGTCAATTCTTAACTTTCTTTCAGTGACACCCTTGGTCGAATGAACATTGTCCCAAAGATAATGCTAATGGCATTCTATGGGCAAACTCTTCTCAGATTGAGGCAAAATACCGCGGATGCTGGAAACCTGAAACAAAAACAAAAATCGCTAGAAAATCTCAGCAGGTCTGACAGCATCTGTGGAGAGAAAGACAGAGTTAATGTTTCGAGTCCGTGTGACTCTTCTTCAGAGCTAAAGAGAAGTACAAAAGCGGTGAAATATACACTGTTTAAGGGGGGTGGAACAGGTGAAGCTGGATAGAAAGCCAGTGATAGGTGGAGGCAAAGGAGAGATTGCAAAAGATGTTATAAACCAAAGGTCAAGGTGTATTAGTGGTGGTGGTACTGGCTAAAGGGGGCGCTAATGGTGACATTAACAGTAGAAATCAGAATGTGATAGCAGCTGGACCAGGGTAAGCACTCTGGAAAGGATAACATGAGCAAGTCAAATGGCCCTAGTGGGGGTGAGGTGGGGGGAGGGGATGGTGGTGGGAAAAAAGGTAGAAAATGAGGAGTGAAGAGGTGAAGAGTTCCCTGGCCCGAATTGCTTCCTCTTCAGCATGGACGTCCAATCCCTCTACATCTGCATCCCCCACCAGGATGGACTGAGGGCTTTCTGCTTCTTCCTTGAATAGAGGCCCGAACAATCCCCATCCACCACCACTCTCCTCTGTCTGGCTGAACTTGTTCTCTCAGTGGACAATTTCTTCTTTAACTTGTCTCGCTTCCTCCAAATAAAAGGTGTGGCTATGGGTACCTGCATGTGCCCCAGTTATGCCTGTCTCTTTATGGGATATGTTCCAGTCATACTCAGGCCCCCTCCCACAATTCTTTCTTTGGTACATTGATGACTGCTTCGGTGCCGCTTCATGCTCTCGTCTGGACCTGGAAAAAATTATCAATTTTGCTTCCAATTTCCACCCCTTCACGTGGTCCATCTCTGACACTTCTCTTCCCTTTCCTGACCTCTCTGTCTCAATTTCTGGTGATAGACTGTCCACCAATATTCATTGCAAGCCCACCAACTTCCACAGCTACCTCGACTACAGCTCCTCACACCCTGCTTCCTGTAAGGACTCCAATCCCATTCTCTCAGTTCCTTTGCCTTCGTCGCACCTGTTCCACTGATGCCATTTTCCAAAACAGTTCCTCTGACATGTCTTCCTTCTTCCTCAACCGAGGTTTCCTGCCCACGGTGGTTGACAGAACCCTCAACCGTATCCGACCCATCTCCCACGCCTCTGCCCTCACACTTTCCTCTCTCCTCTCCCTCCCAGAACCATGATAGGGTCTACTTTGGCCTCACTTTTCACCCCACCAGCCTCCGCATTCAAAGGATCATCCTCCGCTATCTCCGCCAACTCTAGCGTGATGCCATATCTTCCTTTCACTGCCCCCCCATCTCAATGGCATTCCGTAGGGACACTTCTCTCCGGGACACTCCTCCTTCACTCCCAACACGTCAACCCCCCTCCCACGGCACCTTCCCATGCAATCGCAGAAGGTGCAACACCTGCCCCTTTACTTCCCCCCTCCTCACAGTCCAAGGGCTCAAACGCTCCTTTCAAGTGAAGCAGCGCTTCACTTGCACTTCCCTCAATTTGTTTTCTCTACATTAGAGAGACCAAACACAGACTGGGTGACCGCTTTGCCGAACACCTTCGGTCTTTCCATCAGCATTACCCAGACCTCCCTGTCACTTGCCATTTCAACATTCCACCCTGCTCTCATGCCCACAAGTCCGTCCTTGGCCTGCTGCAATGTTCCAGTGAAGCTCAACGCAAACTGGAGGAGCAGCACCTCATCTTCCAACTCGGCACTTTACAGCCTTCCAGACTTAATATTGAGATCAACAACTTCAGACCGTGAGCTCTCTCCTCCATCCCCACCCGTGTTTGACCCTCTTTTTACAATTTTAATTACTTAATTAATTTATTTATTTTCCACTTATTATTTATTCTTTTTAAAAATTTATTTCCATTTTTACTCATTGTTTTATCCCCACCTACTAGCCTACTTTCAATCTTTTTCCCACCACTGTCCCCCCCGCCACCTGTCACTTGCTCATGTTGTCCTTTCCAGAGTGCTTACCCTGGTCCGGCTACTATCACATTCTGATTTCTACTCTTAATGTCACCATTAGCACCTCCTTTAGCCAGTACCAGTGCTATTAACATGCCTCTGACCCTTTGTTTATGACATCTTTTGCAATCTCTCCTTTGCTTCCTTCTATCCAGCTTCACCTGTTCCCCCCCCACCCCCCTTTAAATAGTATATACTTCACCACTTTTGTACTTCTCTTTAGCTCTGAAGAAGTCATACGGACTTGAAACGTTAACTCTGTCTTTCTCTCCGCAGATGCTGCCAGACCTGCTGAGTTTTTCAGCGATTTTTGTTGTTCTTCTCAGATTGCCCCTTGTATAGGACTTCCTCCGGAATATTAGATAAGTACACCCCCATATCTATTGCTTCTACTAATGTCAGTGTTTCAGCAGCCAAGGTGCTTTTAACTACACAAAAACAAAAACAGAATTACCTGGAAAAACTCAGCAGGTCTGGCAGCATCGGCGGAGAAGAAAAGAGTTGACGTTTCGAGTCCTCATGACCCTTCAACAGAACTTGCGTTCGAGTCCAAGAAAGAGTCTTTCTTGGACTCGAACGCAAGTTCTGTCGAAGGGTCATGAGGACTCGAAACGTCAACTCTTTTCTTCTCCGCCGATGCTGCCAGACCTGCTGAGTTTTTCCAGGTAATTCTGTTTTTGTTTTTGTTTTGGATTTCCAGCATCCGCAGTTTTTTTGTTTTTATCTCTGTGCTTTTAACTACCTTTTTTATTTTCTTCGCTCCCCAGGCCAATGGACAACATTTATTATTCTTACCCACCAAGAATGTGACAAACTCCGCTGTGCTAGAATATCAAACTGGAAAATTGGCAAGTGAAGTGGCGCTAAAAATGACTAACCACATATCTTCTGGATCACCCAAGGCTGGAAACGTGAGCGCACATTTCTCTGAATTTAATTTATTTCTTCAATGTTTTATTTGCTTTCAGAACTTCCTGAACTGTAGCATGTTTCATCATAGTACTCAGTTCCAACATGTCTTAATTGGCATCAGGTTTAGTCTGAGTGCACAACCAGTTCAGTTGTCCAATAAAACTTATCTTCCCAAGTAGGATTGTCAATTCAAGGTCAGTCCCGACTTATTCTGCTTAATATCTAGATGTACATATTTAAAAGCCCCTGACTTCCAACCTTAAATTCCTTCTTAATTTAACTATCACTCATTGCTCAAATTCTACAGAACCTCCCCACAGAAAATCATCAACGTGCATTATAAAGATGCTTGCTAGTTTCTCCTTGTGATGCCAATAGAAAATTGCTGGGTCTGTCTTTAGCTGAACACAGCCCATTTGCAGCAGGGCGGACCTAACTGAGAAATGCCGCATCCTTGATGCATCATTCCACCCATTAGCACACTTGTTTAACTCCCACAGTTTCTCTTCTATCTCGCCAGCTTCCTTAGGTGATTTCAAAAACACTTGCCTTTGAAATTTCTCACCCGGCAAAAATGCAGCTTCTATGGCAATCGATTTACATTCCCGGGAATATGTTGCTAAAACAGCCAAGAGAGTCTTCAAGCTCACTTTTCCCGCAGTAGGGGAATCCACTCTGATATTTTGATTACCAAGGGCAGGATTTGGCCCTTGGCGGGGGTGCTCAGCGGGGATGGGCGGGAAGCCGAACGCCGCCTGCGATTGGCACTGCGCTGCGATTTTACACGGGCGGGCCAATTAAGGCCCGCCCAGCATGGAATGTGAGTCGCGGCGCTCAGCGCTGCCCGTGCGGATGGGGGGGAGGAGAGCGAGTAGGTCCAACGCAAACTTTGCACATGCGCGCGAAAGAGCGCTTCGATCTCCCTGAGGTACGGGGCTGGCTCTTTGACAAAAATTAATGGACCAAGTAAAAATGTCATAAAACAGATCCCCTCATGTGACTCTGTCACACGAGCAGGAGCGTGTTTTTAATTCACGGGTAACGCTTTTATTTTTATTTGATTTGATTTAGGAAACCTCACCCGGCCAGTGGATGAGGTTTCCTAAAACGAGCAAAGGCCGCTTGGCGTTTTCGCCTGCTCGCCAACCATAAGATTGGACGGGCAGCGTAAATTTGAATTTAATTGCCTTTTTAATGGCCTTAATAGACTTTTAGAGTCGGCAGTGTGCCTGCCGGACAAAATATCGCAGGACCACGCGGTGACATCGGGACGCTCGCCCGACATCATCGGGCGTCATTTCACACTCGGCCGGGTCGGGTGCGCATCCGCCCACCGAACTCGGCATTCTGCCCCACGTCTTTCTTTGAAACCCTGAGTTACTGGTCTAGCCTTTGCTCTACACGTGCCATCAGGAAGTACCTTTTCTGTGCCTATCCGGCTGCGAGATGAGGTTGGCTGTCCCCTGAATGATGCGTCAAGGATATGGTGTATCTCGGTTAGGTCCATCCTGCTGACAACGGGTTGGGTTCTGCTAAGGGCAGGCCCAGAGCAATGATCCACTGGCGTCACAAGGAGAAACTAGCAGGCCTCTTTATAGTGCAAGCTGATGAAGTTCTGTGGGGAGGTTCTGCAGGATTTGAGCAATGGGTGATGGACATAATCAAGAAGGAATTTAACGTTGGCTTCGGAGGCCTTTAAATATATAGGGGCTAGACATGAAACAGAATAAGTGGAATCCCATACCTTCAAGTCCATTGCTACAGGTTCATTAAAGTTCTTGCTAATGGGGACTCACTATGGGCTGTGATAGTCTCCTCCTATATTTTGTACGTATATCACGTTTCTCGCTGATCTCTTCTATAAGTTTAGTATATTCATCACCCATTACCCTGCATTCTTTAGGAGGATTTTTAACCCATGAAAGGATGGATGGGCACACTTTCGACGTAGTTTTAAAACAATTTGCCTTTAAACTCTTACCCCCTGATTAGAAATGTTAGGGGTAGAATTTTCCTCCTGTCGGGGGGGTTGTGCGGAGTCGTGCGTGGACCCGATTGACCCCCACCCCCCACCCCCCAATCGGGTCCGCGCTGCCATTTTACGCGGACGGGCTAATTAAGGCCCGCCCAGCATATGCCTCGCACCCAGAAGTGTCGTGCGCTCCCTGTGGTTGGGGGGGGGGGGGGGGGGGGGGGGGGGTGGTCCCTGAGTTGGGAGTGCATGCGAAAGAGTGCAGAGATCTCCCTGAGGCGCACAGAGGTGCCTCAGGAAAGTGTTGAATAATTTTTCTATGACATGTCCCCATCATGTGAAACTGTCACATGAGCTGGAACGTGTGCATTGATTTCAATAAAAATTTCTGAGACAACTTACAATCATTCATGAAACATCATCCCGCCCGCGGATGAGATCCCGTGAAAAATGCGAAGGCCGCCTGGGTTCTTCGCCTGCCCCCCCCCCCCCCCACCAACCTTAAGGTTGGACGGGCAGCTCCGCTAATTATTCTAATTGTTAGTTAAATGGCCTTAATAGGCCTTTGAAAGTTAGGTGGGCGCGCAGCCGACTCTGGTGCGTGCCCACCGAACTGAAAATCTAAATGACGCGCGGCGATGTCTGGACACACGCCCGACGTCACCCCGCGTCTTTTTAACGCCTCAGCGAGCGGGCCCCCTCCCCGCTCACCGAGCCAAAGATTCTGCCCTAAGTGTTGTTAAGGGGGGGGTACAATAATGTCCAGACTGTGTAAACTGTAAATCTACAGGTTTCCCAAAAATAATTACCTCATCATGTTGCATAACTAGTTTTATTTGAGCCCTTTTCATACATGGTTTACTCAACAGTAAGGGTATTCCGCTGGATACCACATCTGTGCTGATAAAAATGTTTTACCCCTGACTACTCTACACGGAATCACCGCTCCCTTTAATGATTTTAACGTGTTAGTGTCCACAAACCTGAAGAATGCTGAACTCTCATATTCCTCAACCTTACTTCGGCCTTTACTATTTGGGTAATCCAAGTAACACTTTAACCTATCTATTCTACATACTGTGGATGTGACCCACTGTCTAATACAGCACAACTGGATGAGTCTGCAGTTAGTACACCCATTAACGGGCTAAAGCTTCTGGTGACTAGTACAATTCCTTCTGGCTGATCAGTATTGTCACCTTCCCCTTCCGATCCTTCTTTGTCATGTGTCATTTCAAAAAAAGTAAGAAGCACCCTTACTGTTGAGTAAGCCGTCTATGAAAATGGCTCAAATGAAATTAATTATGGAACATGATAAGGCAATTATTTTTCAAAACTCTGTGGGTTCAGAGTTTACACAATCTGGGCATTATTGTACCCCCTTACCAGGACTTAACATTTCAAATCACAATGTTGAAGAACTATTGATGATATCAGGAGGTAGGAGTTTAAAGGAACAAAGGCAAATTGTTTTTCAAAATACATTGGTAGTTTGCTCATCCATTTGGCATAGGTTCAAAATTTTACTGAAGGACGCAGAGGGGTAATGGAAAATGAATGTTATTCTGTTTCAGATAATTCATTGCATAATGTTATTTTGAGTCACATCTGAAACACCTATTTACCATTCCTCAGTAATTCTTCAGGTTCATTCTCCTGCAGTAGTTACCCAATTCTTGTCATCTGTTAGAAGTATCATCATTTCTTCTATTCATGTTTCTTCTTTGAGATTGATGTTTGCGCCCCCATATCTAAACAGTCTTGAAATGCTGTCAGCATTGAATCCTCATCTTTTGCGTTGCTGCTGAACAGTAAAATAGTCATAAAAGTGGCTGGAAATGAATGCTTACCGGGATTTTTCTAAAGGTGAAATTATCCCAGATTTACACTAATTGTAGCAAGCAGTCGGCTACGATGGTGGGTTTTCACGCTGTATCACCACAAACTCACCACATTACTTATGCATTCCCAGGAAACACACCATTTCCATGGTGGGCAGGCTCTCATTCACCCGCCATGCCGTCACCTCGCCAGGCATAACACTTAAAGTACGGCTGCGCTCAGGGCTTCCAGCCCAGGACTGCAGCAAAGAAGACATGGCCCCAAAAGGCAAGAAGACTACAGCCCTCGAGTGCCTTTTGGATGCCATGGAGGCCCCACTGTGATGTCCTCTACCCCTGCTCTGGCTGCAGGAGGGGAAGCTACATTACCACCACAGCTTGGTAGGCAATGGCAGTGGTGATCAGTGTCAATGCTGCACAGTAGAGGTTGATCATCCAATGCAGACAGAGGATGAATGATCTCATCCATGCAGCCAGGGTATGGCAACCATCTCATCACTCTAAACTCACACACTCAAGCCCATCACACATTCACTGGCATCTCACTCACTGCCAGCTCAAAAGACATCACCACCCATTCTCACACACATACCCTCACATGTCTATCTAGCCTCATCTCCTCTGGAGACTGCCTCTTCAACCCTCACCACCTTAAGGCCACTTGCACAGATCAACATGTGCCCCCACACACACCCTGGGATGCCCTCCAACCCCAGTACAGCCCTCGGCTTGCAACCTCTTTCCTTTCTGAGGCCACTTCTCTCCCTTCCCCAAGGAAGCCCTTTCCCTGCAGCCATTGAAAAGCCACCCAAATATGGCTGATCTGGTCGGTAGAGCCCAACCCGTGAGCCACCCTAAAAGTGATGTGTTGCTGTCTGTGTAGCCTGGCGCTGATGATTGCGAGTGCTAACTGAAGCAAGGTAGGCAAGCAAAGCTTCAAGTCCCGAGCAAAGTGCAGCCCGCCAAGTGCATGCCTTATATATGCTGTTGTGAAACATGTCGGCGCGTTTTCCCGCTGATGTGGATGGACGATCCAGCAGGGGGTGGATGCGTCTGGTGGGCTGGCCTTGTAATGGTGTGCTGATGTATTACAATGAGTTTCCTGATGTCCGATGGTGGGGAACACAGCCTACCAGACAATTGCAAACTGGTTTCACAATGTCCTGAAACCGATTTTTGGCCTTTTTGTCATATTGTCCGCTCAGGCCACCAAACACTCCCGACGCCAGGTGGGCACAGAAATTCCCAGTCGAAGGCTACAGACATCTCTTCCAAAAGCATATCTCTTTCTGAGAAACTAGCTCCAGTCAAGACCAGGAGCCTATCCATCTTCATTACTTTAGCACAACCAATTTGAAAACAAGCACTAAATTAGGGATATCCAGATAAAATTTTTGCAATCTGTTAGGAAACCTGTTAAATTCCACAATATATTCATCTATGGAATAATCACCCACCCTTCTAAATTTATCAAAGCCTAGCCATAGCTCATAAGCATTTAAATGATCATCTTTCTTATGAATTTTGTCCTTAACTTTTAAGAAATTATCCAAAACTTCCTCAGTGTCCAAATGACGAGAAAATACTTTGCGCCTAATCGTGGTTCTGGTGGGAAACAAAATTGCCAAGGCCATACCTTGCTTTTTCTTTTGTAAGAACATAACCTGTGTTGATATATATTCGTTCCATTTCATTCTTCCACTGGTCTTCACAGATCAACAGTGGAAAATCATACTCTGTATTTTATACTTGGTTTCAGCCATTCTTCAAAAGCAACCCCAATAACTGACTTCTGTCTGTAACTCTGATTACAATTCTCTGTCTGAAAAAATATTCTTCCTAGTTTCTAATCTTCACCTTTAGGCAACCATTCTCTGCCACCATGTTACACGGATCCAAGCCAGTTGGTGAAATCAAAACTAAGACAGAGGCTTTCTTAGCAGAGAGTTTATTGACCGAGTACAAGGTCAACACTCCTCCACCTCACCAGTGACCCAGCTATCCCCATTTATTGGGGTACAAATACCCATCATCTGTTTAACAATGTAATTGCCATTAAACCTTAACAATGTATTTGCCAATAATGATATTGACAATTACCCACCACCGATGTTAACCTGACAGGACTGCAATTCTGTGCTTTGTCCGAGTTGCATTTCTTGAATAGTGGCCTAACACTAGCAACCCTCAAACCCTCTCGTGCTACTCTAGCATCCAATGAGGATTGAATAATTGAGACCAATGAGTCTGCTATTTCTACCTCTGTTATTCTCAGCAACCTAGGATGCACTCCAACTGGACCACATGATTTACCAACTTTCAGTAATGCTAATCTTTCTAGCTTACCCTCTCTATCTAATGCTATCTTGTTCATAAATACCCTCTCTCCTTTTAGTGCAGCATTTCTTTCCTTTGTAAAGGCAGATGCAAAGTACTCATTTAAAACTTTAGCCATGTTCTGTCTCTAATAAAGACCAGGATTTTTCCTATGGCGGGCAGGTTGGGCGGGAGCGGAGCCGATCGCCACCCGCGATCGGTTCCGCGCCACCATTTTACGCGGGCGGGCCAATTAAGGCCTGCCCAGCATAAAGCGCGGCCGGTAGCACTCAGCACTACCAGTGGGAGGGGGAGGGGGAGGGGGAGGGAGAGTCGGGGCCTGTGCTCTTTCACGCATGGGCACGTGAGGTAGGGAGCTGCCTGAGGGAGATTGAATGTCTGATAAAATCATTACAGAAATGATGTAAAAATTTACTTAAATACGTCCCCTCATGCGACTGTGTCACATGAGTTGGGACAGGTTTGTAAATTTATGACAATGTATTTATTTATTTATTTAATAAAAGCTTCAGGAAACCTCATCCCGCCCGTGAATGAGGTTTCCAGAGAAACGCGAAGGCCACTTGGGCTTTTCGCCCGCCCGTCAACCTTAAGGTTGGACGGGCAGCATTCTTAACCACTTTAATTAATTTCTTAATGGCCTCAATAGGCGGTTGACATTTCAGCAGATGCGCAGCCAACTCCGGCGCACGCCCGCCGAACAAAACATCGCGATGGCGCGTGATGATGTCAGGACACACACCCGACGCCATCGCGCGTCATTTTATGCAGCGGCGAGTCGGCACCTCCCCCACCCCCCCTCCAACACGGCACGCCGACCTGAAGACTCTGCCCAAAGATTTCCATTTGGCTCCTTCATAGACCCAACTTTTCTCTCACTAACCTCTTACACTTTATTATGTTCCTCTTGGACATCGCTTTCTTAATTTAATATTTTATGTGCACATAAATTATTTGCATGAGACAGGATAGTGGCAAATGGCTTACTCTTTTCAGTGGCCATGGTTTGAGTTCCAAAGGTCAATGGGTGTTAGGCTTGGAAGTAGGGTGATAAGAGATGGCAAGTGGGCTTTGGTTTTGGAAACAACTTTGCGAAAGAGGTGCTGACAGTTAAAAATTGTTAACGTTTTTTGATTGGTGCCTTAGGAAAAATTACAACTTACACATACAACAATTTAAATTGTAAATTTAAGGTAGAAAAACATCTCACAGTACTTCAGAGAGCTAAGCATCCATTTAAAAAGGGATGACCAAAAAAACTTGGGCTTAGTAGTGTTCTTTAAGGAGGATGTTAAAAGAGGTGAGGCTAAGGTCGAAGAGTTTAAAAAGGAGTTCCAGATTATGGGGCCTAGCTGGCTGAAGGCAGTAGCACCAGTGATGTGATAGCGAAGAATGCATAAGAATCCAGAGTCAGCACAAAGTGGTGTTGGGGGTTGGTGGGGGTGGGGGAGGGAGGGAGGGGGAGGGTGATGGGGAGTTTGGAGGCAGGGGTGGCATTTAGTCAGGTGGGAGAGTGGCTGATGGGGATCACGCCGCCTACTCACCACTGCCCAATCCATGACAACTTAAGGGCCTCATCTCGCCGCCACTGGCATTCACCCAGCGGCAGGCAGAGTCTTGCCAAGTAGGGAGCCCAGGGGGAGAGGGGTCCCTTGTTCAAAGGCGCTCAGTGCCTGACCGAGGGACCCAGCATCAGAAAGGGGGACCTGCTGAGAACCACCACCCCCACCCCCACCCCACTGCTCTTGCTGTTGACCTCCGTTCCCTACCCGCAATCCCTACCTCATAATCTCCCTCCCTTCATCTCTCACAAGGACCTGAGCCCATGGGCAATCTTAGCTTCGGGCAGGGGGTAATGTCAGCAGCAGCATCGTTTTACCCGCCCGCTACCGCACTTGGTGCAAACCTGCGACAATTCCCCCCCTTACAATAGTTGCGTCTCGAGGTGATAAAGGCGAGAATGGTGGTTTGATTCAGCAGGCGGGCTGAGGCAGGGGTGGTTAGTGAGCAAAATTACAGAGGCGGAAGTTGAGGGGTTTTTTTTTGGATGGAGAGGGACATTGGGTCTGAAGCTCAGCTCAGGTTCTGATCAGACACTGAGGTTGAGACAGTGGCCAAAAAGGATAACAGAATCAGCGACAAGGGCACGAGGCTTTTTGTCTCGAGAAGCAACAGGAGTTAAGGGTGGTGGACTCCAACGCCGCTGAAACAATAAATAACAGTCGGGACAATGGCCAGGATTTTCCGGCCCTATCGCAGGTGGGACCCGCCGTGGGCGAGGCAACACCCACCCCCCCACCCCCCCAGCCAGAAGCCCACTGGCTTGCGGCGGGACCGGACGATCCCAGCGGTGGGCGGGTGCGGGAAACCCCCGCCTGATAAATTTGGAAAGTTACAAATTTATGGTCATTTTTGGGCAGCCCATCAGAAGATGACAGCCTGAATTCACAGCCTAATAAACTCCAGGCAAAAATCAAACTCGATCAAGGCAGGCAGCTTGCTCCCTGATGCAGCCCATGTCAGCATCGGCAAGGATGGTGACTATCGGTGGGCCGAAACAGAGAGTGAAAAAGGATGTCAGAAGCTAAAACCCTGGTTGGGAGAAGAGCATCAGCAAGTAGAAACGAGTAACGGTGTATGCTAACCCAACTTCAGGTGGGGACTGTGCTAGCAGCAGCACTGAGAACACAGCAACTGGAGAGGTGAGACAGAGAGTTGGAGGACCAAAGCAGGCTGCTGAGAAACCAATTAGAAAGTCAAAAGGAAAATAAACTTAAAAGTCAAAACCAATACTGAAGCTGATGA
The DNA here is from genome assembly GCF_017639515.1 of Carcharodon carcharias. Classification (NCBI taxonomy): domain Eukaryota; kingdom Metazoa; phylum Chordata; class Chondrichthyes; order Lamniformes; family Lamnidae; genus Carcharodon; species Carcharodon carcharias. Next base: position 14,738,435 of record NC_054476.1, read on the forward strand.
TAAATGCTGCCAGCTTTAGCACGTGCATGCATCACTGTGTGAAATATCTGAGCGATGGCTTTGGTTTCTGTCCTAACTTAAACCATGTGTTTCTTGAGTTTCAACCTGGCAATATCTCATAGGATTTCACAACCCATTACAGGGATCAATATTCTCGGGTTGCATGCAGGTATGAATGTGGTGGGTTGAACACGTTCACTTCAATTTAAGTCCGGGCACCCAGAATTGGGATAGGGATTAAAAAAAAACTTTGAAATACATCTTAAGTTAAATGTTGAGTTGAAGGGGGCTTGCGAGAATGGCAGGCTGAATTAGACGGGACCTGAAATTTTGCTCTGCTGATGGTGGATTAATTTAGAAATTAATTCAGTGGCATGTTTGTGGTGGGTCGGACCTCACGCCATCCCATGGCAGTTTCCTACACATACTACGTGCTACGTATTCGTGCTACGAATACTCATTATATTAAAACTTTCTGTAATTACGTCCTACCTTCACAATAAGGTGAGCGGTGCACGAGAATATCATGGGACCTAGATCACGTTTGTTTAAGTGTGGCATGCGCCAGTCGGCTTCGTGTAGTTGTAGCTGAGGTCAACGGTTTGCCTTGTTGAACCCTTCGTACAAGGGAAGGGAGCAGGAGGATAGCAGCTTACCTGGAGGCTCGGGACAGGCAAGAGTGAGTCAGTGGTGGGAGGGAGGGAGGCATGGAGGAGTGGTATAGGGACTCAAGGGAGGATAGCGGGGGGGTCAGTGGCGTCGAGGAGTGAATTGGGAAGGACCCGGCATGTTGGGTGTGGTGGGAGGTGCTGGGAACAATCAATCAAGGCAAGGAGGTGAGAGGCCTAAAGGGCAACGTCAGCACTGTCCACTTGTGGGTCTATCTCAGGACGTTGGCTGGCAGTTCACCCATAATATTTCAATTATCTTTGCTGAGCGTGACCTCGGACAATGCCCCTTATAATGGATAAAGGGGAGGGCCAGCTGAGTCTGCAGGTTCAGCCATGTCCCACAGAGTGGCGAGCACAACACTGAACACTAACGTGAACATTCAATAAAGAGTGAAACAAAAAAGAAACACAACACTGTTTCTTCCACGATAAACAAAATGTCCCTAACTCTCCTGTAACCATCAATGCATGCCAAACACAAGGCGTACATTTAGTTCTTTAGCTAAGCTTGTCTTAACAAATAACGATGACACACACGTGAATAAAGTGAAACCAATGTGATGTGAAATATTTGCAAGTGAAATTTACATCTGAAAAGCACCCACGCCACATTTGTGCTCCCAAAAAGTCTTACGTTAATGACAAAGGAGTTGGGAAGAAAGTTGTGGCTGTGATGCAGAGCCTCCTAGTTTATCCAGGATGCTCTTTTATAGAACAAAAACAAAAATACCTGGAAAAACTCAGCAGATCTGACAGCATCTGCTGAGAGGAATACAGTTAGCTGACGTTTCGAGTCCGTATGACCCTTCATCAGAACTAAGGAATTAGAGAAACGGGGTGAAATATAAGCTGGTGGTGGTGGTGGTGGTGGTGGCGGGGGGGGGGGACAGGTAGAGCTCGATAGGGGGTCAGTGATAGGTGACTTTGCTCTTTTATAGCCTGCCCATCCCTGCTGCATTGTCAGGCTGACAGTGGGTTTCACCATTGCAAAGCTTTCTCCGCCACGTGACCACATATGTCTCCAATGCATACAGCCGCACTTTAAATTTTAATTCTAATCATGTGGGAGCTATGAAAAAGCGAGAGAGAGCCCTGAGCAGTGACCCCTTCCTGTTCGCCGTCAGGAAGGGCGCACTCCGATTCAGATTCCACCCGAAGGCTTTGGTGTGGATTTATTTTGACTAAAGTTTTGACATGCAACTATGAAAAACCAGTGTGTTAGATAAATCTGCACGTTTCAAAACACTATTATAATTGGAATACAACAAAAGTTGCTAATGCTTTATTAATGACGGCCTCATGTGTATCCAAAACGATGCCGGGATCAGAGTTAACATACCAACCAGTCATACCATGCCCCAGTGTCCTGGAGAGACTTTTGGATTAATTACGCTGCCCCCTTCCACAACCTCAGATGGGTGACCAGTATATCATAGTTTTAAGTAACTGGAGTGAGCATCAGAAATTGTAAATTGGTTTAAGAAGAAAAGAACACTAAATTAATGGAATTAAGGAGGAGGAAAGGAAAGATTCTAACCATTTTTTATCGTCTCAAAGTGCAGGAGTTATTTTGTTCTCAACTGTATCCCTTTAAAAACCCCTATGATTACTCTGAGCCTAAAAGCTGTGGGTGGTTCTGCCTTTTCTTGCCCAGATATCTAAGAATGTCAAAGATTTTGCTTCGATGTGAACCTAAATTTTTATTCAGTTATATTTAGTTCCCTTACAGTCACTTGAAATGACGCTATATGTTTTTGTTAAAGGATGAACACGAATGAAAGATGACTTAATTTATTGCTTTTTGCAAACACGTTATTCAGTTTTCTATCACCTATTCTGTACTGTGCTTAGTTCATAAATTTCGGTCTGAACTAAAATTGAAACTACTGAAGTTAACCATCCTATTAATTTGTGAAAACCAGAGTAGGGCTTGAATCTTGCGCTCAACGGGCGCGCGCTATCAGCGGGCCCAGGAACGAGCTCAAAATGCGCATCCGAGTGCGATCAGTTCCCGAAAGCAACTTCACACATTGGCTGAGCCAATTAACAAGCAGCCAGCGTGAAACGCGGCGCTGAAACAGGTTCAGCGTGGCCAGAGGTGCCGGAAGAGGGCAGGCACCGAGGAAACTGAGGGTGCGGGCGGGCACTTTTAACCAGGAGGCAGGCAGCTGCTGCGGAGCTGCCTCGGGGAGCTACAGACCTTTACAGATTAAATGGGAAGGAAAAAAAATGCAGCAAACTGTGTCAATGCAGAACTCAAAAAACCTCAGTCCCCAGACGTTTTTTAAAGAATTATATTTCACCCCGGATGGACATTTCAGCTGGCCCTGGTTCGAGGTTGTAGCGAAAAGGTGAAGGCTGCCTGGCTGTTTGGCCCGTCTGCCAACCGTAAAAGGGGAAGGGCCAGGTAAAAATCACTGTCAATTGTCACCTTAATGGGCTTAATTGCCCGCTTAATTGTCGGCCGGCGCGCTTCCAGCTGCCGTGTGCGCCCACCCTGCGAAATATCGTGCGACTGCGCCGGGAGGTTGGGGTGCACACTTGACATCTTCTCGCCCGAGTTCACGCGCTGTTGGGTCGGGTGCGCCGGCGCAATTGACGTAAAATTCTGGCCTCGGAGTCTGGCCACGATGAAACTCTGGTTATTATTTTAAGTTATCTGGGAAGCTCATTCTGGATGTGGGAGCACCACAGGTGAAAAAAAAAAGGCAGTTCTGAATTTCTTAAATGATTACTGGTTGGAATTGGAATTCTGGAACATTTAATCTATGCTTTTTGAACCTTCCATGTTGTACTGATCAGTAAAGTTCCTCTAAGGCCCATGAGTGAGATTGAATGGTAATAAGTGGTAACTATTGTGTACAATTTAATGAGAGGAAGTGATTGATGATATGATGTAGAAAAAGGAAAACTGCAACAGCAAATGGGAATTTAAAAAAAAATAATTCTCAGCTGAATTGGACTAAATCACCTCAAGGCAATTCAATTAGAGATATTAATCTGGTATCAATTACATTCTATTGAAAGTCAGGAAAATGTAGGTGAGGTTACTAAATTTATAGTTTTCTCTTGGAGATGTTTGTAACCATGCCTATGAAATTTTTAAACAAGCCACCACTACCCAAGACACCCAGAATCTGCAGCGAGAGATGAAAAAAGGTCTCCAGACACCCCATGATATTTTGATAAAGACATCACTGCAGGAGGTCCTCAGGGTAGTGCCCTAGGCCCAACTATCTTCAGCTGCTTCATCAATGATTTTCCTTCCATCATAAGGGCAGAAGTGGGGACGTTCGCTGATGATTGCACATTTGTGACTCCTCAGATACTGAAGCAGTCCATGCCCAAATACACCAAGGCCTAGACAATATTCAGGCTTGGGCTGACAAGTGGAAACTAACATTCACGCCATACAAGGCACAGATGATGACCGCCTCCAACAAGAGAAAATCTAACCATTGCCCCTTGATATTCAATGACATTACCATCACTGAATCCCCCACTATCAACATCCTGGGGGTTATCATTGACCAGAAACTGGACCAGTCATATAAATACTTTGGCTACAAGAGCAGGTCAGGGGCTAGGAATTCTGCAAAGCCAGTCCACCATCTACAAAACATCTGTTAGGATTGTGATGGTATACTCTCCACTTGCCTGGATGGGTGCAGCTCTAACAACACTCAAGAAGCTTGACACCATCCAGGACAAAGTAACCCACTTGACTGGCACCCTTTAAACAACATTCACCCCCCCCTCCACCACTGATGAACAGCAGCACCAGTCTGTACCATCTATAAGATGCACTGCAGGAACTCACCAAGCCTCCCTAGCCAGCATCTTCCAAACCCATGACCACTACCATCTAGACAGATGGGAACACCACCACCTAGAAGTACCCCTCCAAGCCACTTGCCACCCTGACTCGGAAATATATTACCACTTCTTCACTGTTGCGGGGTCAAAATCCTGAAACTCCCTCCCTAACAGCACTGTGGGTGTTCCTACACCACGTGGGCTGCAGCGGTTCATGAAGGCAGCTCACCCACCACCTTCTCAAGAGCAATTAGGGATGTGCGATAAAGGCTTGCCTAGCCAGCGATGCCCACAATCCATGAACGAATAAATAAAAATCACCTGAACGTCCAAGAATGATTTGTATCTAACGGCATTTGTGGCATGATATTTGGATACCAGAATGAGTGTGCAGATGTGATTTATTACATGTGAAGTGGAAATGCATGGTGAAATTGCAATGGAGAACGGGTCTCAGGCGCTAAGTTACCTGACAGCACTATAACATGAAATGGTTAACGTGGTTCAGGAGGTGAGACAACTTTTTAAATCATTAAGGCACAGACACGTGGAGTACTCCATTGGGAAACATTCTAATTAGTGAAACAAAGAAGATAGAGTTAAATACCACGGTCCCTATCAGATGGATTGAAAGAGAAATTGAAGTAGAGAGCGACACAGAGTTTGGATTGGGACATCTGGGGGATAGTGAGAAATAACACTCAATGGGCAGAATTTTGCCCTTGATGGGTGAGTGGGCCCCACCGGCTTGGCGGTGGACAGGCAGCTGATCGCTGCCGCTGAAGCGGGCCCCGCCGCCATTTTGAGTGGGCGGGCCACCCGACAGGAAGCGCTATGTGATTCCTGTGCGGGGGGAGGGGGAGGGATTCCCCAACTGTCAGAGTGCGCTCTATCGTGCATGTGCGTGAAAGAGCGTGCATCTCCCTGAGACTAAGTGCTGTCTCAGGGAAAGCTTTATAAACATCAAAAATAGAAAAATAAATAATTATTAACAAGTCCTCCTCATGGGACACGTTAATAAAAAGCACAGAAACTTTATTAAACTTTTTAAAAACAGACATGAAGCCTCATCCCACCAGTGGATGAGGTTTCATGTTATTATCACAAAACCGCCGGCCACCAGCCTTAAGGTTGGACGGGCAGGGCCTTTAATTGGGTTAACTACCCCGTTAATGGCCTCAATTGGCCATTGACAGGTCAGCGGGCAGACAGCTGATTTCGCTGTCACCCACCTTCCTAAATATTTAAATGGGGCGGGGTGACGTGGGGGCGTTCTCCCCGATGTCATCTCGTGTCACTTTCGCATCGGTGAGCGGGCCCCACCCCCAACTCGCCAACGGAAAAATTCTGGCCAGTAAAATTATCCATAAGATAGATACGATGTAAATGGAGAACTGGATAATCTTTTAAATCCATGATTTATTGATAATATGGTAAACTGTAGTTTTCTGTACAACGTATTCTGATTTTTGATGTCTGTATCATGATCTGTTCCTTGAAGTGTATGGGCTTAGTTGACGTGCTAATGATTTGGAATTAGTTGCCCTCCTGTAGAAGGATAAGAAATAAGGTTGAGTGAGTGTGGGAGAGGAGGCTCTTCTCCCTCCAGTGGGGACTGAGAAATGCCTGAGTGCCTGACTGTCAGGTTAGCTGTATAATGCTACCAAAACTCTGTCATATATGTATGCATGTGCAGTGCTAATGCATCAGGTAACACTTTTTTAATTTCACTGTGAGTAACTTCTTAGCCCTCTTCTGTAAATCAAATGATGGTAGAGACAAATTAGGAGAGGGAGATTGAGAAGTGACATACCATATTAATTCCGGCATCCATCCATCTCGGAAGATGATGGACGGCGCCCGGGGTAAATGTCACTTCTGGATTGACCATTGTCCGTTGTGGATGTAGAGGCCAATTTGTGAGTGGCAGCCCCTTCTGCAGCTGGCACAGAGGAATATTGTTGGCTCGAGGCTGACTGATGTTTTTGTCCTTCCAGCGGGTTCTTTTTTCCCCCATTTGGTCATTTCTTTAGTCCTCTGCTTTTTCCACGCCCTTCCTGGCTGCTCGTTTCCAGGTACTCCAGTCAGCAGCAACGACTTCCCATGCATCGACTCTGATCCCAGTTAACTTGAAGTCTTGGTCAGTGACATAGTAAGATCACAAGCTGTGGATAATTTGGCGAAAGTTCATCTTGAACCACAAGCAAGAATGTGGGACGGAGAAAGCCTGGCTGTGAGCAAGGAGGTCTGTAATGGGTCAGGGAACCCAGTTGCAGTGCGCTTCACTGTGACTTGTTAACTCAACCATGGCATTAGCATCCCGTTTCCAGGTTTCCCGGCCAATCAGAAACGGTGGGCAAGATGATGTGACAAATCAGTCAAAGGAAGGATATCTAGTTAAAGAGAGCCTGGCAAGGGGTCAGAATGGCTGAACTGTACATTGATCCCTGTGGCTTTAGCAGCCATAGGAGATCTGGCTGTGGGATCTGAGGGACTGAAGTAAGCCGATGTTTCCCAATGATGGGAGGAAGAGACTAAACTCTCAAATAAAGCAGGCATAGATGGAAGTGGCCAAGGATAGACCAATGGGAGTGCAGTCCCCTGAAATTGGTGTTCCAAGCGATTCATGGACCTCAAGAGGGCAGGACAGGTGAATGGCATAACACTTTACGGTGCCGAGCCCCTCACTCTGACTTTCTGGTATTCAACTGCACAGCACTCTTCAAACCTATACACCTTGCAGCTTCACTCATTCCTCTCTCTCTACAGGTGCCTCCTTATATCCTCATCTGAACATTCAATACTGACGCCTGCCTTCATCGTTGTGCCATCTCACCCCCATGTCCCTCAGCCACCCTCCACAAATGTTATCCTTCCCTCCCCTTCAAAACAATCCATTTCTGACATCCACAACTATCTGCTTTCTCTCCTTGTGAGGAGAACGCAAAATTCGAAGGAGAGGCAGAAAAGCGGAAGTATCATGAAGCTATTAATGAAAAAATATTATTGGAAAATATTTTTCTTTTAAAATAGAGGTTTAGTCTATGGGGGTGTCTTAACTGGATTAAAGCCAGTTAGTCTGGGTGTTTTGACGTATACTAGTTTTGCGATGTAAGAGAGGTAGAGCACATTTGCATTTTTTGAATAGAACATTTAAGAAGTGGGGTGAAATCTGACACCTATCGAGCAGAGACCAAGAAATAGGTTTAAATTGCGAATAAAATTGGTACTATGAAGAGGTTTTATTGTTAGAAGAGGTGGGTTCAAAGAAGCTCATGATACAATGAGAATTTATATTCAATGAGTTGTGCTGGGTATAACTTCAGCAGTTTTGTGTGTGCGGGGCAGAAGCAATGTAAGATCAAAGCAACCGTAAGCCTACAACTGTCTCCAAAGGAACCAAAGTGAAAGGAACCTCATTTTAAATTTGTAAGGTGAAAATGCTTTGCCTGGTGTGCGCTGAAGGTCTATGGCCTGAATCTTCTGGTCGGCGAGCAGGGGTAGACCCCGCTCTCCGATGCGTAAAATGATGCGCGGTGACATCAGGCGTATGTCCTGACATCACCGTGCGTCATTCCGATATTCAGCTCGGCGGGCGCACACTGGAGTCGGCTGCGCACCTGCTGAGCTGTCAAAGGCCTATTAAGGCCGTTTTAAAACAGCTTCAATGAATTAACAGGGCTGCCCATCCAACCTTAAGGTTGGCGGGGGGGGGCAGGCAAAGAGCCCAGGCGGCCTTCACATTTAACAGGAAACCTCATCCACAGGCAGGATGAGGTTACATGAAGTGCTTATAAATTAAATAAGAATTTCTATTAAAATTCATTGACATGTCTCAGCTCTGTGCCTCAGGAAGATTTCAGCGCTCTTTCGCGTGCATGTGCGCGAAAGAGCACAGGTCCCGAATTAGCCTCCTCCCCCCCCAACCCGTACAGGGAGCGCTCAGCACTTCTGGGTGCGTGTCACGCTGGGTGGGCCTTAATTGGCCCGCCCACGTAAAATGGCGGCGTGCAGCTGATCGCGGGTGGTGATTGGCTGCACGCCCGCCCACTCCCGCTCAGCCCCTCCCCCCCACCCACCCCTCCCCCCCCACCTCCACCAACAGGGAGAAAATTCTCCCCTATGGTTTGCTGTTGCCTTAATGGAGATCAGTCTGGGAACTTGTTATAAGTTATGATAGTAGTAATTTGTAGTCATGTATATGTTTTATGTTTTGTAACTTAATAAAATGTTTAATTTAGTTTACTATAAAAAAAACCTCTCAAGAACTGATGGTCTGATTCCTGAATTTATAGCTGCATCTCAAACATAAAATATAGGTTATGACAGTTGTTTAAGGTTTCCCTCTGGGATTTTTAAAATAACTCAGCTTTACCGAAAGGCTATCTCGTAACAAGAAGGGTGATGCTCCAGTGATTGCACCCTCAATGGCCACTGACAATGCATTCCCACCTAGTTCAATGGGAAGGAGGTCTTGTTTCAAGGGGTTGCTGATGTCAGCAATGATTTGCCATGCAAGTTTGAGCCTCCTGCGGCATTACTGTTTACATGTGTTGAGACAGCTGATCCTGTGCTTGCAGACCCTTGTTTTGCTTCCTGCGAGCTGAATCTATGTATCCAACCCCTCTGTTGTGTGGGGTGGAATGCAGCTGAGGAGAGGAATACTGGTACTGGTGTTGCTGCCGTTGTTGCGCCTGCTGCTCCTGGTATTATTGGTGTTGCTGATGTTGTTCCTTTTGTTCATCAGAGGTGCAAGATTGAGCTGGGCAAGCTGCCCCCATGTTGCGGTGAAGGCTGAGAGCAGGAAAGTGCAGCTGATGGTGAGTGACGTCTAAGGCAAGTGAAAGGACTCCCAAGTAGTTGGAAATCAAGTAGTTGTAAAGCACGCGTGCACACTCTCAGAAGTGCTGTGAGCACCAGCCTCTCATTTAGGCATGGCTGCAACTATTCACTTTCGTTCTTTGAAAGCTTCCCAGCCTGACAGTTTCATTGATGAAGCACTGCCTGTTGTGCTCTGTCAGCTGGTTGATTTCTGTGAGCTTCATACTGTTTGGTAAACATGTGTGCTGGCTGTTAAAGCCAGAACGCTGAGTTAAATCCTCGGTTAATTGTCTTGAAATATTGTAATTAGATACCCGGCAAGTCGGGGTTGGGGGTGGGGGTGGGTTCCCCAATCGCCTTCAAACCCGTTGGGTTAAACCCTTAAGTGAGCAGAATTATGTTGAGTTCCCAACCTGCACCAACTTCTGGGACTTTAACCCCAAACCGCCACCCCCCCTACTTCCCCAATAACAATCAGGATGTGAACTCACCTACCCTTGGAAGTTAAAATTCTGCCTCATTCTTCCACTTATCTACAGGGGGAGAACATACCCCTTTGTGCTAAAATAGTGGTGCCTCCAAATGATGTGTGAGTGGGGCAAAAGATCAAAATCTGAGCAACTGAGACATTGTATGTAACACTTCTCTAACTGGATAATGGAGTTTTGAACGTTAACCATAATTTGGTTTACAAGGCTCAACAGTTTTTGAATTGCAGCCAAGGTATAAGGTTGGGGTCCTGGCCAACAATCAGAGTAGGAAGACACACAGGAGACTGGCCAGATGCAAGAGATGGAGAGTGTGGACACTTAGGAGTCATGGTTTCTACCCAGAGCACGACAGCGTAAGTGTACTCAACTGTACTCTGAAACTGCTGAGCAACTAGTGTGTGTATTAAATCTTACATATGCTGAGATAAAGTCATAACTTTCTGGATTCACCTCAAAACCGTTGAACAGATGGACCAAAGGGATTCCAAAAAATATCTCTTACTCAACACAGAAGTCTTTATGGTTGAGAGAGGTAGAAGTGGGTGTTGTTGGTGAAAATGCAGATGGTGACTCCATGTCTACAAATTATGTTGTTAAGGGGAAGCATGTAGATGAGAAAGGAAAGGGGCCAAGAGTAGAGGCCATGAAGTCTCAAATAGTAATGGTGTGGGGTGGGAAGAGCAGTCCGTGCCGGGTGTGTTCTGGCTATGACCGGATAGGTATGAAAGGAATGGTGAGGGTAGTCCCCTAAGTTAATCAATAGAGGAGAGGCATTGCAGGAAGATGGTGTGGTCATACATGTCAAAAAAGTACAAAAAATGAGAAAGAGTAATTTGCCAAGGCCACAGACAGAGAGGACTCCATCTGTGAATTTGGTTAGGGTTGTGGGGGCAGAAACATGATTGGAGAGATTCAACTAAGGGTTGAGGGCAAGATGGGTATGGTAAACTACACTGCATTCAAGGAGTTAAAAGGACAATGTGAGGTTTGAGATGAAATGGCACAGAGAGATTGGTAGCTATTTTTTTAAAGAAGGGGTTGAATGGTTGATGGCAGCAGTTTTGAAAGAGAGTGCGATGGTATTCTGGATGGTGAGTGACTTACCCGGAATGTAGTAAAGGGAGTGGGAGGTGAATCTTATGGATGAAATGAGATTGAAGAGGGTATAATGAGAGACAGGACAGAAAATAGAGAGAGAAACAGGTTCATAGCTAGGGCAGAGAATAGTGGCGAATAGAAGACCAAATGTTTGGTCATTTGAGTAGAGAGGTATAGTTGAAATTACTTGGTCGAGAGCTTTTCTTGAGATAGTGCAGAAGTAACTGAGGTTGATTAGGCAATACAGGTGATGAGAGATAAAACAATGTGGTCTCTGATGAAGACCATGAAAGGCCTCAGTAGACAGCAATGTCAAAGAAGTGGCCATGAATTCACAGGCCAGAATTTTCCCGTCTGTGATTTGGGGGCGGGGCCTGCTCGTCAACGGGAAAATGACGTGGGATGACATTGGGAGGAACCCCCGACTTCTTCCCAGTCCCTTTAAATTTTCAGGAAGGCTGACGGACAGCGAAATCAGCTGTCCGCCTGCCGACCTGTCAATGGCCAACTGAGGCCATTGACAGGGTAATTAAAGTAATTAAAGGCCCTGCCCCTCCAACCTTAAGGCTGGCGGGCAGACCAGGAGCCCCAGTGGCTCCTTTTTAAAGTTCCTTTCTAAAAACTTTAATAAATATAATGTGATATTTATTAACATGTCCCATCTCGTGCGACGTTGTCACATGAGGGGGACATGTTAATAATATTTTTATTTTTTCTATTTTTTAAGTTTTGTACACTGTCACTAATCTCCCTGAGACAGCACTTAGTCTCAGGGAGCAATGTGCTCTTTCGCGTGCATGCACGCACACACACACGAAAGAACGCACTTTGACAGAGGGGGATCCCCCTCGCATAGCGCTTCCTGTGGGGAAGGCCGCTGGGCGGGCCTTAATTGGCCCGCCCACTCAAAATGGCGGCGGGCCACATTTCAGCAGCGGGGGTCGGCTGTCTGCCCGCTGCCGAGCTGGTGGGGCCCACACGCCCGCCATGGGCAAAATTCTGCCCACAGTTTTACCTATAGATTTGGGGAGGATAGGAGGTCTGTGAACTCAGACAGCAAGGGAAGCTTAAAAATGTAAAACTTAAAATTGCTGCGACTGAAAGGTCACTCAGTATAGAGGCTGAGGATAGAAATGAAGTTGGTAACCCCAGGGAGCAGGACAGGATTGAACATGGAGTTCGTACTGGAAGTACTCTAAAGATCTTATATTCAATTAGGAGTGCAGCTTGTGGGAACACGTCATTATACCTTGTTGAGAGGATAGGTAGGTTGTTGAGAAGATTGGGAACACCACCACCGGTAAATTCCCCTCCAAGCCAGACACCATCCTGACTTAGAGCTATGTTGCTGTTTCTTCTCTGTTGCTGGGTCAAGATCCTGAAACTCCCTCCCTAACAGCCATATGGGTGTACCTATACCACATGGACGGCAACAGTTTAAGAAGGTGGCTCACCACCACCTTCTCAAGGGCAATTAGGGATGGGTAATAAATGTTGGCCCAGCCAGTGACACCCACACCCTGTCAAAGAATAAAACAAAAGACTGGTGCAATCTTTTAGGATTATACTTATTATTTTAAAATCAATCTAACATTCTCAAAGCGACTTTCCATTTTGAGACCATGTAGTACATTGTGTTTCTCATGTTAAAACCTACACCCTACATTATGCCTGGATTCGTCGTAGGCAAAATTCGATTGGATATATAAACTCAGAAGTAACATCTGTTCACTGGTAAGAGAAAATAAATAATGATCAATGTTTATCATTACTATTACTGTATGCACATTCCATGCATCCCATGAACCCACACCCGCTGACATTGAGCGTCTCTATTTTATTGTTTACACACTGATACATGTGACTCAGCTGTGAAATATAGCATATACGTATATATAAGTATAACAAGGGCGGATGAGAGACATTGTGAAGGTGACGTGAGGCGAAGTGGGTGGCATAAATGGTTTACAAGTGAGCCCAGTGATGATGACAATATTTTGCTCGATGGAGCTGTGAACTTCAAACTGAGGAATCAGTTTTAAAGTGAGCTGATAGCTGAATGCTGCAGATGTTGAAACAGCAACCAGACCATGTTGGCAAATAGAACTGAATAGGTTTTCTTAAGAATTTCATGATTGTGTAACTGCCACAAAACCTACAGTAGAAAGCTTTATCGGAAAAATTACATGCCCTCAGAAAAGCGGCTGGAGATGTTTTTCAAGGTTATATTTTGCAACTTATGACTGGATTGTAGTCAAAAACTTTAAAGTGAAGCTTGATATTTTTACTAAAATGACTATGCTGAAAAACCTATAATGAAGACGATGTTAGATATGTAGATTTGGTATTGAAATATTTTGTGATATCAACAGTATCCATAAAATTAAAGTGTTAGCTAGCTAGGTTCACCATGAAAAATGTAAGGAATACATTTCAAGGTATTTTTCAACGGGATGAGGAATGCGCTGCTGGCTTATTCCTGGTTACAAAACAATCTTGGAAATCCTAGCATGGTTGGGGCCTCAGGAAGAACTATGGCATATTTCCATCCAGCTCAATATCAAGTTCAGGATTTATAGCCTTAAGGTTGAACTCAATAAGTCTCACTGAATAATTAATTTACATTTTGACAACTGGTCACTTCTCACTGGAAACTAATGCCACAATTCTGGAATGTTGAAAATTGTGCGTTTTGAAACAGGTGCACTTGGCCCTGTACCGAGAGCAGTAGGTTTAAATCGAATTCTGCACTACTATTTTGAATAAATAACAAGTATGAACATATGTGTAACACACTTGTATGGGGATAGGGTTGGGGGGGGTGTGAGGTCAAAAAATCCAGCCAGGATTTACTATTCAGCAGATAGTAAAAGGTTGAAGTTCTCCATAAAGGGTTTCTTCACTGGTGCACTGAACGTGCTTAAAGAATTGAATATAGATAGCAAGGACCACAAATGCAGGTACAATGTTTTCTGAGGTTCCACACCATCATTACTTCTGGATCTGTGCTGCCTCTGCTTCAGAACACAGAATTCCGCTGTGTGTTGCATTATGGTCTATACATAGAAACTGATCCAAAAATAAACTGTTGTGACTGAAAAGTCAACTAATAATAATGGCACAGTAGGAAAATGTAGTTAACGATGCCCTGTTGGATCCTGAAAAATTGGACACTCTTTTAGAAGTGCACCAAAACAATAGTCCTATTTGGGGTGGAGACCCACACTCTAATAAAAAGCCCCAGTGCTAGCTGCATGGAAACAAAGTCAATACAGTCGCCTACCTACAAATGAGGAAGTCATTTACTGGTATCAAGGTAGGAATGTACTCCACAATTGTTTTGAGGCTATCAACCATTGCACACTCTAAATTGGAAATTCTTACCTCATCTTGTGATATACTATTCCAAACACTGTTCAAAACCATTTTTCTTTTGCGTTTACTCCTGCATTGTGCCTAATGGCATGGCACAATTTCAAAGAGCAATTGAAGATCAGAAAGCAACTTCTGATGGATTTATACTGAAGTATTTCTCTGCTGTGAGGAGTTTCTCACGGTGTTCATCTTCCATGGATAGAGAGGATATCAGTATTCTCTTAAGAGCCACCCACTTAGTGTTTCTTCTTCTTGAAATAACTCGGGCACTGTGGACTGCTACACAATAAAGGAATGTGGCTGTTTCCTGGATCAAGAGATTTGACATGCATGATGACGTTTCTGTGGACAGAAACCTGAATGTTTGCCTGAACACTTTTCCCTTGTTGAAAGTCACGGGACTCACGTGAAGACCACTGATGCCCAGCGGAAACTATGCTGTCCCGTGAAAGCTGATGCTTTCTTGCTGCCAAAAACAGTGAAGAATGTGGTAACTCTTGCAAACCTAACAGTTGTCGGTTGTTTAATATGTGTGCACACTGTAGACTGCAAGGTGCAGATGTCCACCGAGGGCAACCTAGAACAATGCAATAGCATGAAAGCTTCCATGAAAAGCGCAATGAAAATCTTGACTACCGTGAAATGAACAGATTCTGATGCAAGATCTGAGTACAGACCTATCTGCAATTTTGGTTCTCCCTATACTCAATTCCTTAAGCACATTCAGTACCCCCAAAAAGAACGCCAATCTTTGAAAGATGCCACATCAAGATCAGTAATAAGCAAGTGTGACAAAGATAAGTATTTAGAAGTTTGCCCATTTATAAGCCAAGTTTAAGGTCATAAACACAATGGCAGTTAAAGTTTCATGATACAATGTAAGAAGTTATGTTTCTTAATTTCTTCCAACATTCAAGCAACCCATTACAATCAAATATGAAGGGACAGAATATCTGTTTTGCGCAAAATCAGGGAACTGCACTTGAAACTCTGCTGCTTGGGTTACATCTCAAGTTTCTGCTAAAGTATCCTTACAAAATTACAGATCTGAAATCTTCCATGAACTAGTGCATTTAGGCAGCATATTAGAATGCAATTATTTCCCTTCATACCCACTAAAAACTATTTCTTGATATACTTAAGAGTGGTAGCCCAATGCAGCTTCATTACTACAGCCAAAAATGGGCTTGTTACCAAAAATAAGCATTTTTAACGAAACAGTCTGGTCTTCTGCATCCCTGTAACTTGATTTACGATCAGAGAATTACGGTTTTTAAAAGAACTACACTGAACTATACTTATACTTTGGGCACTGGGTCGGGACCTGGAATTCAACCAGCTGTCAAGTTCCTGAACCCAATTCGAAAATCCAGCCCAGGTGAGCCTCACCACTCACCGTAATACGAAATGTTTGACAAAGTAAGCATTTTCAGTTAAGTATACTGTCCTACATCCAGATCTTATCCACTGCTATTGTCCAAAAATAAGTATTTAGAGGTTTGCCCACTTATAAGCAATGTTTAAGGTCATAAACACAGCAACAGTTAAAATTTCATAACACAATGTTAAAAGTTATATTTCCAATAGCCCTCCAAATCGGCCTCTGAATTAAACTTGTATCCAAGACAGTACAGGCGTTCATTGGAATGTTCCAACAATTTTACCCTGAGCAACAGTTTATTCCCTAACAAAAACAGAAAATGCTGGAAAAACTCAGCAGGCCTGATGGCACCTGTGGAGAGAAAGACAAAGTTAACACTTTGAGTCTGTAAGACCCTTTTTCCTCTCTCCAGACCTGCTGAGTTTATCCAGCATTTTCTGTTTTTGTTTCAGATTTCCAGCATCTGCAGTGCTTTGCTTTTAGTTTATTCCCTAAATTTAACTACACCAGGGGATAAATGATTGGATCACATTACAGTTCTAAGTTCAGTAGTCAGGTTGATCGAACATTCCAATCCCAATCCATGTTAAAATTTGGTACATTTTATACCTTTCCCTTAATCCAGCTGCAAGATGATTAGCATTCCTCTAAATTATTCGATTAAATGAAAATTAAAAACAACTGTATAAAAGGAGAAATTAACATAACACTTGTACCTTATTAATAACTCAGTTCATAATATGAATTGCTCATGAATGAGCTCTTTTCCAGATCGCTAACAAGATCACTGTAACTCTTTGGGCAGCATTTTACTGAAAGGGAGGATGTTCCAATGCCAGGGTCCAATTTGGATCATGTGGCCAGATGGGGTGTGCGATGGGGCATAATTGCCAATCATCCCATTAATGGCCAGTAGGCATAGGAGCCAGCCAGTGACAGCAGGTGGTCCCGGCAGCTGAAATGTAGGTGCCATCTTTAAAGGAAAGGCAGCAAACATAACAAAGGCATCACACATGGAGGCAACTGGATGGAAGGCTAAACAAGGGAGATTGTGAAGGAATGGCTGCAATTAGAGCAAGGTGTGCCCATAGCTCACTGTGAAGCACTTTAGAGCTTGGGTGAAGAGAGTTAGTTTGCTTTCTACTTTTGTCGGCTAGTTTGTTTCTCATTTGCAGTCTACACAGCCGGCTAGCAGCAACGTGAAAAAGAGAGCCAATTATGTAAGTCCCTCCCTGTCTGTGCACAGTCTCTCCATTGGAAAGTCCTCAGCTGCACCTCCTCGTGGCGACACATGGAAACTGGATACTTCAGTGGCCCAGTTTAAAGCTTCAGATGAACTTGGAGGAGGTTTGTCCCCCCCATATGCAGTATGCAGGCCCACCGGCATGTGGACATGCCCTGGCATTCATGATCCAAACTCCAAGCTAGGGGCAAATATCTCCACTCACCGCCTGTGGATACCTGCGGACAGCTGAAGACTAAGGGGGTAAACCCTGACAAAAAAACTGGAGTGGAGCCCAAGGCGGACTGATGTCTAAATATATCATCTTTCTGGTAACTTCTGCAACCAAGCTAGTGCCAAACGTAGTGCTTTGCATTCCTTTGGACTCAATCAGGGAAGTCGAAAGGGAGACCCTGATGTTTGGGTAATCCGAGGGTCTCCATAAATTTTGCACTGGTTTGTGTCTTAGAGAGAACACTCCAGCTTTGCGGCAGAGCATTAACACAACACAGGAGACAGGCTTAACACAGAGCTGACAACCATAGTGCAAACCATCATGTTACAAGATGGAAGGCTGCCACGAGGAAGGCTTAGTGGTGCCTCCCTGGAGGGTCTTCTTAAGGCGGGAAGAGCACGGAGAGGTGCTCATTCCTGGAGGAGGAGGAGGAGGAGGAGGAGGAGAAGGAGGCAGCCAGCAAGCCTCACCAAAACGGCACAGCTGGAGGTCACAGAGGAAGTCAGCAGCTGCAGGGTGGTTGCACAAACATGGGTGCAATGCTGCCAGTGATTCAATAACCTGGTTCAGTCTGGCAAGGTATTGGAATTCACAATAGCAAGCTTGTAGCCCTGGAGATCACAAAGGCGCCAATGAAATGTGAGATACAGTCGTTGACCTATGCATCAGGCATGACCAGGCACCAACATCCACAGCGAAATGCACAGCAGCCACACAGAGTGTTAATCGCTGCATTGCCAACACTGAATGGCCACTCAAAAATCCTAAGAATCATAAGAAACAGGAGCAGGAATAAGCCAATCAGCCCATTGAGCCTTCTCTGCCACTCAATAAGATCGTGGCTGATCTGTTTGCAGTCTTAACTCCACTTTCTTGCATCAGGCCTCCCAGTGGCACAATATAGGTCACTGGCACAGACTGACAAGCGAAGCTGGGCTATGTGAGCTGTGACATTGTCTTGCGTTTGCAGAAGCGAGCGTACAATGGGCAGGCCCGAGCTTTAAAATAATTGCAACTTATTGGTTCGATACCTGTGTAACCCTTCCTTCACTCTGTGGCATAACCTAATACCAGCTTTCCTAATTTCCCTGCTGAGTTTGTATACTTGCAGAAATGGAAACATTGTCAATATTGATATTCAACACATTTTCTAAATGTCTGTTTCTGTTTAAATGAAACCCAGTAGCATTATCTGGTTTCAGCATTTTTTGAACACCTTGCAAGCAAAATATTTTCTGCGATGGCTTTTGCAGAAATTTATTCCAATTCTTGCAGGAAATGTAATTTTGCATTAAAAAAAGTTCAGTAAATGTCTCGGTCTAGATATATTGTCATTATTCACAGCACAAACTCTCAAAGTCACGAGGCAAGCAAATGAAAATGGGAAAACATTACACCGGTGTAATTTAACCCAGATTTTAACCCAGAGCATGTGGGCCAATGTTAAATGCACTCATTGCCCTAGATTTCATTCCAGGATATTTTAAGTTCTTAGCCTTATTTAAATTTGACTGGTGGGTTTTCCATAAGATTTGGCCATGGTTACAAGGGGGCCAAGGAGGGGAAAAAAACATTCCAATGTACACAACATTTCAAAAAGATAGGCAGAATGGAAAAGGAGGAGGAGTAGCCCTGACATAAGGACGCTCATAAGAAATATCGTGGCTCAGATCAGGGAGTATAATGAATATGGGTGGAGATTAGAAATACCAAATGCTGGTGAAAGTAGTTTGTAGGCCTTCTGTCAGTAGTTATGCCTTTGGATAGAACCTTAAACAAGAAATAACTGGAGCTTGTCAGAAAGGCAACGTCATAATTATGAGGGACTTCATTTTCTTCATGCACGTTGGGAAGATCAAATGAACAGATGTCATCTGGACGATGACTTTGTAGAATGCTTTCGCGATTGCATTTTAGACCAATCCATGGTAGAACCAATTAGAGGGGCAAAGCTATTTTTGTAATGAGGCAAAGTTAATTAATAATCTCATTGCTAAAGATCCCCTGGGAAAAAGTGAATGTAATACAACTGAGTTCCATATTAAGTCTGAGAGCGATGTACTCAAGTCCAAAACAAGAACCTTAAAAGTCAATTACATAGGTTGAGGGGAGACCTGGCTATGGTTGATTCGGTAAATAGAATAAAATGGGTAAATAAACAGTGGGAAACATTAAATAAAAATTCAAAATGATTCAAGAATCAAAGAGCTTGATTTTCAATTGAGGTCAAGAACCCAACTCCTGGATAATTTCTGGATCCAGACACCAGGTTGCATCTGTGTCACTCATCTGATGCCACCTTCAAATGTAGATATTCTAATTGGACCAGCGGCAAGCTTGGCATCCAATTAGTGGCATCCAATTAGTGACGTCAAGCTCTGCCAGGAGGTGGAAGCTGCCTGCAGAGTACAAACAAAGGCAGGCAGAAGCCATGACAGGGCCTGCCGCTAATTTGCGGAAGAGAGAACGAGGAATATCGGAGGTCCAGCAGCCTCACTGCACAGTTAGGCTCAAAGAGTATATAATCTAAAATATGTGGTGATTGGAAAGCATTTTGAAACAAATGATCGGATC
Source organism: Carcharodon carcharias (assembly GCF_017639515.1). NCBI lineage: Eukaryota > Metazoa > Chordata > Chondrichthyes > Lamniformes > Lamnidae > Carcharodon > Carcharodon carcharias. The sequence continues at coordinate 14,758,119 of NC_054476.1, forward strand.
ATTTCCTAAAAAAGAATTAATAGTACATTGAAGGAGCTCCCAATAAAATTGCAAAAATAAACTACCAAGACAATACAGGACAAATCCCAAGGTCTGCAGCACAGGAGGAGGCCATCATGACTGCCAGCTTTTTGCTAGTGCAATCCAAAGCTAATTGCACTATTAAGCTCTCTCCATGTAGCCCTGTGTAGAACCATAATCATGATTATGCTACATCAAAAAAATGTAACTGTCAAACCATTTTTAAAATGCACATATATATGTCTTCTTCCTAATTAAAGGTGACAGTGACTTAATAATACTGGTTTCTCAACTAATTCCATTATTACCGCTGCCTGATACTCGAATATGATCGCTAGGGAGGAGTCCCACCTATGCAATGCCTTTCAGCAATACAGAATCTCTTTGTGAAGCAACAATCAAAATTTTCCATTCACATCACTAAACAAGTGCCTTCAAGTTTCTTACAATGGTTGTGGCACCAACAACGTTTCTGAGATCGGTTATGGCTTAGTAAAGCACATCACCCTTGCCAAAATGGATTGCCTTAAGACATAAGGTGCTAGAAATGACGTGCATCATAAAATGCATGACGTACATTTTTCAAGCATCTATTTTTTCAAAATTACCGAAATCATCTGAAATATTTGTATTGCCATTCTGACACCAATTTTGCCAGTTTGTTTTCCAGTTAAATAATACCTGCACCTTTTTGTCAGAGGTACGTGCTGACCTTGTGTGACTTCTGTGTGAACTTTTCTTGCTGCTACTAGCAGCAACAACAGCCACAAAAAGGGTTCTATTTTTGCACGCTAGCAAATATTTGAGAAGCTTTGTTGCCAAGTACTTTCTTTTTCCTGCCATAGTTGCCAAAACTGGCGAAAATATTAGGTTCTAATGGTTTGCAAACACTTATACATAGAATAGCAATTGCACAGAAACTTAATCCTGCTTCAACATTTGTCAGACATTTTCTAGAAAAATGAAACTTTGGATGAGGACGTTTGATTATTTTGGCACTTAAAAACCAATGTTCATTAGGGACTGAAAAACTACACTTTTTCTAAATAGCCAAATAATTGTTACATTATAAGACATTTAAAATTAATTAAATGCAAAACTGACCTGGTCTTCCAATAACACATTTCATTATTTTAAGTTAATAGATAATATTGACTTAACTCCACCATCTGAAGCAAAACACATTTGTAATTGTCCCTGTGATTTAGTGATTTTTGACTTCAATTGGTATTTCCCGATATTGCTTCAAAAAATTACTTGTCGGGTTTATCTAGCCGAACAAGATTTAATGGACGTGAACAGACGCCAGAAAGTGATAACTAATCCAAAGCTTTAATACCACAGCAAAATGCAGAAATGTTGGTCCAACAACTTATTCATTCCAAGCACTTTCGACTTTATGATTTTCAAAGCTTTTTACTCATTATAATTATCTATTCAACAGTTACAAGCACTATTTGCTGTTTAAATGTATTATGACATATATCTAAAAAGTACATCTCCTACAATATCCTTGGGCATAATACTGCTGCTGTTTTTATCTTTGTGTGCATATAAAGCTGCTTTAAAAAAAATCATATACATCATTCTTGTTATTTCTGCCAATCCAAGCAGAAGAAAAAACGATCTATCCATATGAGAAATGAATTCCTTGCTTCACAGAATCTTCTCCCATGTTGCTATGTCTCATCAACTGCTGAAACTGGTGCTGAATCAAATGCAATGTAACTGGGACTTTAATCTTCTCCCACTAAAAACATTTGCATCTGTCTTTGTTTTACACGTTACACATAACCAGTCTGTAATAAGCAAAATAAAAAGCTAGCAGCTAGACGTTAAAAAGTTTACTATGGGATCTGACTTTCTTTCCTGTGCTTAGCTAATGGATGATTACAGTTATCTTAACTACTTAAAGTTTAACCAGAGTTCAAGAGCCTCTTCCTCCACAGGAAAAATATTTGGCAAAAGTTTAAAACACATCAGAACTTCGAAAAATGCTTATGTGAACCAAATATGATCATTTATGTCCAGAGCCTTTGATATCTGGAAAGTATTTTGTTCTTCTATCCATCTTTCTTTTACATTGGAGCTGGTGGACCTAAATGTATAAACAAAGAATGATCATATAAATTATGAGAGTCTATCTCTTGACCTTATTAAAAGTAGTATTGCACTGGATATTCAGTTAATTGTTTTGAAACCTGAGCATAAAGTCACTGGCAGCGAGATTTACGTCACAACACGAAATATGAGGAGCTTTGGGATATGTCTCGGAGACAGCTAAAGTGCTTTATAAATGCACGCTCTTTCGGCTGCACCTCTAAGTAAAGGGAAACATTGGGGCAGGATTTTTTGTGGGCGCATGCCCGACACGCTCAAGTGTGAAATAAAGCATGTTGATGTTGGCCGAGCGTGCCGATGTCAACACACACACCCGCGATAGTTAGGTGGGCGCGCACACGCTGGAGTCAGCAGCGTGCCCGCCTACAATTAAAAGGCCTATTAAGGCATTAAGTTAACAACTGTCCTGAATTTTTCACTGCCCGTTCAACCTAACAGTTGACGAGCAGGTGAAAAAGCCAAGCGGCCTTTGCGGTTTTTAGGAAACCTCATCCACAGGCGGGATGAGGTTTCCTAAAGCAAATAAGACTGAAATAAAAATTTTACACTTGAATTAAAAACATGTCCCTGCTCGTGTGACAGACTCACGTGAGGGGACATGTTTTATGACATTTTTATTTTGTTCATTAGTTTTTTTTTAAACAGCGCCTCATCTCCCTGACACAGCTCCGTGCCTCAGGGAGATTGAATGACTCTTTCGCGCACATGAGCGAAGTTCGCACTAGGCCCGTTCGACCTCCTCCCCCCCCCACCCACATAGGCAGCGCTAAGCGCGACCACGTAAAATCGTGGTGCAGCGCTGATCGCGGGCAGCTTCCCCACCACCCACCCCCCGCCAAAGGCAAAATTCTGCCCACGGGTGGAATTTTACGCCAGCCGGATTTTACAGTCCAGCCGAAGTCACTGGAGTTTAGAATGGCTCATTGCATTTTACGGCTCCATCCCACAGGGCCATAAAATTCCAGCCGTCAGGACAAATGCAAGAATGCCAAATTTCAAACAATCGCTACAATTTATAGATGATTAGCCTTATGATCAATCTTGTTATTAGGGCCCTAGCCATTTGCTCACCTTGAAGCTCAATACAGAAATAGAGTGCATCAAAGCTATACTGCAGGGCAATGGCTATCCTGATCAAATCATTGCTCGCTGTATAGCACGCAAACTCGCAAATGGGCCAACGGCCGCCACTTTCGGGCGTGAAGTGGTCTGGTCCACCTCAAATTACCCTGGAAAGGCAAAGAATCTCAAATTTTGAACAGCAACGTGGTATTTTCCACTAATAGAAAACTGCCATCGGTCCAAAAAGACATTTTGTCTACCACGTGATTGAGCAACATTGTGCATGAATTTCAGTGCCAGAGTGATGCCAGGTGCATAGCACATGTATCCCAAAAACTGACTGACCGAATCAAATAACATGTTCCTCAGGCTGTTCATAATAGGCCGATGCATAGACCGTACTCAACCAGCCCGCATTTTCAAAACACAAAACAAAATATTTACTCTTAGATGTGATTCTGCAATTGGGCAGCAGTTTCTGAACAATCCTGAGTGCGCTATTAGCTACACTTAACATCCATTTTAAGATTATCAGTCAAGCTCATAACGTGGCTCATTTACCCTTGACTGAAGCAACATACATTCATATGCAGGGACCAGCTCTCTGCAAACAATAGGAACATCTTTAAGCCTTGCGCCTTTTTTTGAATTACCGGGAAGCCTACTGCTCCCCGTTGCTTTGTCCATGGCAATGCCATGGCCAATCAGAGACAACTTGCCAACCTATCAACGCCCCTTTTCTCCTTCAGTATAAATTGTTGTGATCATTTAAAATTTGGCATTCTCCAATTCATCCTGATAAGTGCAAAACGAAAAGCTTCAGCAACTTGTCTCTCTTTTCAGCAATATTCAAGTTTTGTATTACCGATTGACTAAATACTTATACCTAATTTAGCATATTATAAAACAGTTTCTTAGGGGTGAGTTGAGTATCAAGAGCGCATATGTCACTGAATGTCCATTAGCTGACATTTTGGGTTGAGTTTTCCTGTTTGCATCATGATTCCAACAATGGGATCATTTGCAGGTTGTAAGCCCCCAAATGCAAGTATGTTGTGTCATGCGGCCAATTAACAACAGGTCTGCAAGGAAGCCAACTGATTATGGTTGGCAAGTGGGAGTTTGTGTCAGCAACTTGATTGAAGGCATCATATATAAAGGGCTGACTGCAGCCTTCATACTGGCTGCACACGGAGAAGGGTGCGGTAAGAGTGGCAGAAGGAAGCGTCTGGAGGAATGGATGAAATGAGAAGAAGCCTTCCTGGAAAGGCTCGAGCCCGTAAGGAAAAGGAGACAGGTACTCTTCTCACAAGGACAGAAGGAGGAAGACAGCCACCCTTCTGAAGAAGGCTTGGCTGGAGGTGCTCAAAGAGGTTAACATCTGAGGGTTTGTCCCACGAACATGGGTACAATGACAGAAGCACTTCGGCGGCCTCATGAGGGCTGGCAGGGTGGATGACATGCATGATAACAAGGTGGCAGCCCTGCATGATATGGTAACAATGGCCATGACATGTGCTGCACCATCAAAGGCCTGTGCATAGGAACTCAACAAAGACCACTGTGTGCATCGAGACTGAGGGTTGCGTCACACCAGAGCACCATGATAAGAGTGCAGAGGCGACATGAGGGATGTTGGCTAAATCTCGTGCGGGTGAGGTAGGTGCACCTGACATTCATGTCAATGGCCACAGCCAGTGGCGCCCCCTGTACCATTGGCTGCTAGTTTATGTTCCACATCAGCTTCCTCCACTTCATCACAGGAGTCAGTGAGCTTACAACCTCTTACAACACCAGTTCAACCCCCCTCTGCAGTGTGCACAGTGCAACACAACACCAAAATACGGAAGACCCCTGAAGAGGCCTTATTAGAAGACTCTCCCCAGAACAGTCTAAGAACCTGCAGCATATTTTCAAAAGCCCAATGCCCTACTCAATAGTCACCCTCATCCTTAAAGGATTATATGTCTCATGTGCCTCGTTGGTGGGGTTCTGCAACAGCGTCAACAGTCACATCTACAGCTGATAACCCCTGACACCCAGGAGCCATCCATGAAGGCTCTCCGGTGGAATGAAGAACTGAGGCACCTGAGACAGTCACAGCATAAAAGAGTCACGACAGCTTCCTGGGATACCATCGCAAACTTGCAGCATCCATTTGGATTGGCCACATACAATCTGCACATTGAAGAAATGGAACCCCTTCCTAATGACAAAAGCAGCTGGCTGCTCTAAGGGGCCCTCGCTGGCTACATGCATATAGTAGATCACTCCACAGACCTGAGGGAATCCTGTCAGGGTGGCAAAGCTAACTGCCTTGTCGGGTGATGAGCATTATCTGTCCAAAACTTTATATACTCCCCTGCCCTCATAAACAAGGCATCCAACATCTTCTTGGCGCAATGATGGGCTGCACATTGCGAGTGTCTGCCAATATCCCCAGCTGCTGCCAGGCAGAAACACTGACAGAAACAATGTTTCCCACTATTGCTCTTCTGTTATATAATTACATTCCACTGCTTCCCTGTTGTCAGCTGGCTTCCCTAGAGCCACAGTTTTCTCCAGTTAAAAACTGGCAAGACTGAAGCCATGTCCTTGGCCCTCAGCATATCTGAATCTTTGCCACTGATTCTTCTACCCCTCGCCAGACATTGTCTCAGGTTCAATCAGACTTTTGCAACTCCAGGGCCGTATGTGACCCTGACCTGAGTTTCTGATCCCATTTCCTCTCTATCTTGAAGATTTTCTTCTACCTGTCTCTGCTCCTGCCTTAGCCCATCTACTGCTGAAATCCTCATCCATGCCTTTGGCTGGAGGACCTGACAATTTCAATGCAGGCCAGTCCTATCCTCTACCTTCCATAAACTTCAGCCCATCCAAAACTGTACTATCCATATCCTTTCCTACACCAGGTCCCACTCACCCATCGCCCCCACGCTCACTGACTCCTGCTGAATTCCCTCCCTCGACAGGCACCAGCACTACCGGCAGCCATGGGTAGACAAGTAGTGCACCCAATGTAGCACTTGTGCCTGTCTGTTCCATGGTAATTACATCCAATCTCTGCAAACTCCAGTGGGGTCAGGAGCAGAAATCAATGGCAGATGCAATCCTGGTATAAATGCCCTAATCCAAAGAATGGATTTTCTCCAAAGTACTCTACACAAAATACCCAAAAGTAGAACACCACCGACAACTGAGAAATAGTTATGGGTAGATAATTGCCCATATGAAGTTGTTTACAAGGTGCATTTGCAGGATTAATTCTCTGGCTATGGCCCTTGCTCATTAATGGAACTGATCTTTGCAACTGAGTGGGAACATCAGCCTCCGGGCTTACAAACAACAGCAGTGAAGACTTGTACTCATATTGGTAGCCAATAGATGTTTGTTATTAACTTCATTTTGTCTGAGAGCCTACGAATCAGGAGCAGGAGTAGGCCACTCGGTTCCTCGAGCCTGCTCCACCATTCAATTAGATCTTGGCCGATCTGAATGTAACCTCAATCCCACATTCCTGCCAACCCCCGATATCCTTTCATCCCCTTGTTCATCAAGAATCTATCCGGCTCTGCCTTAAACATATTCAAAGACTCTGCTTCCACTGCCTTTTGAGGAAGAGAGTTCCAAAGATTCAAGATCCTCTGAGTGAAAAAATTTCTCCTCATCTCTGCCTTAAATGAGCGACGCTTTATTTTTAAAAAGTGACCCCGAGTTTTAGATTCTCCCACAAGAGGAAACATCCCCTCCACATCCACCTGTTAAGACCCCTCAGGATCTTAAAGGTTTCACTTTAAGTCGCCTCTTACTCTGCTAATACATGGATACAAGACTAACCTGTCCAGCCTTTCCTCATAAGGCAACCCACCCATTCCTGGTATTAGTTGAGTAAACTTTCTCTGAATTGCTTCTAACGCATTTACATCTTTCTTTAAATAAGGAGACCAGTACTGTACACAATACCCCAGGTGTGGTCCAAACAATGCCCTGTACAACTGGAGCATAACATCCCTACTTTTGTAATCAATTCCACCTACAATAAATTATAACATTCTATTAGCTTTCCTAATTACCTGCTGTGTCTGCATACTAACCTTTTGTAATTCATGCACGAGGACACCCGGGTCCCTCTGAATCTCAGAGCTTTGCAATCTTTCACCATTTAGATAATAAGCTTCCTTTTTATTCTTCCTGCCAAAATGAACGATTTCACATTTGCACACATTATACTCCATTTGCCAGATCTTTGCCCACTCACTTAACCTATATCTATGTCACTTTGTAGCCTCCTTACATCCACTTCACAATTTACTTTCCTACCTATCTTTGTGTTGTCAGCAAATTTAGCCACCGTTCCTTCGGTCCCTTCATCCAAGTCATTTACACAAATTGTAAGAAGTTGAGGTCCCAGCACTGATTCCTGTGGCACACCACTCATCACATCCTCCCAACCAGAAAAAGACCCTTTTATGCCAACTCTCTGCTTCCTGTTAGCTAGCCAATTTTCTATCCATGCCAAGATGTTACCGCCTACACCATGAGCTTTTAGTTTCTGCAATAACCTTTGATGTGGCACTTTATCAAATGCCTTCTGGAAGATAAGGGGTGTTGAATGTTTTGAGAGGCATATATGTCATTTAATTTACCCAATTAAAGTGCCTTTGACAGTAAAAAATGCCACTGGAGGCAGTTCCATAGTTTAAGTAGGGCATCAGCCACACTATCAGTTTAGAGCTGAATTCTGAGGCGTATCTGTCAGGGTTGAGTAGCAGCACATGTAGTATTTTTACAGCCCATAAAGAGAGGAGACTTTTATTCCAGAGTCCAGTTAGATTTGTACTCAGATTCTAGATGATCAAAGATATTGGGGGTCATTTTTAACACTCCCAATGCAGAAGCAGGTGTGTCCGAAACAGAAACCGAGGCTGGAAAATTCCAGCCTCTCAAGCCGGCAAGATCCTCCGGTCTCACCGACGCGGATGGAGATTTCAATGTCTCACCGGCTCCGCCTCGGGAAACCCACCACGGGAGAGGCTAGAAAATTCCAGCCCAGCAATTTGATCACATGCTCAATTCATTTACACCCAATTTTCTATCCACTAATTTTCATGGATGAAAAAAGGGTCTGTGAATTGAAGTCTGAATTCTCGATATATGCTTCTAATGTGCGCCGAGGCTAGTGAACAAGAAAATGTTTCCCTATTGTGTCCACCGCTGTGCCAACTTTATAAAATACTCTTCGTATGTTGATACATTAACTCCACTGATATTTTCCCTCCAGCAAAAATCATATTTTCAGATTTAATATACAATATAAAATACAGCTAAAGGGTGGAATAGTCGCAGGTTTGCACTCAGTGTGGTAGCGGGAGGGTAAAACGATGTTTTACCCGCTGGATGCGATGGCAGGTTTTCTCACCATATCGTCCCAAACACGCCACATTATTTATGCAGTCCTGGGAAACACGCCCTTTCCATGGTGGGCAGGGTCTCATTTGCCCGCCTTGCATCATTCCACCGCTGCATCACGCCGGGTGCTACAATTAAAGTTCAGCCACGAGCATGTCTCAGTGCGCCCAGACCACCACTGTTGCATGGAATACATGGCCATGAAACTGAAGAAGACTCCCAGGTTCAGCGATGCATCCCTCGAGCCCCTTTTGGATGCCATGGAGGCCCACCAGGATGCCCTCTAACCCCGCTCTGGAGTCAGGATGGGCAGCAACAGCACTAACCCGGCTTGGGAGGCGGTGGCAGTGGTGGTCAGCGCCAAGGCCCTTCAAAAGAGGACAGCCACCCAATGCCGCAAGAGGATGACTGATCTCCTCCATTCCGCCAGGGTAAGTCACTCTTCTCATCACTCTCAACTCACACACTCACAAACTCAACACACAACTCACACACTCACAAACCCAACACACATCCACAGGGCCCTCACTCACTGCCAGTTCAAGGGACTTCACCATTCATTCTCTCACACTCACCTTCATTGTCCTCATCCCGTGACCACTCGTCAGCCACACAGGACAAGCATACTTCCCATCGGACCTGGCAGGCGTCTTGCTTACAGCTTCTCCATCTCTATTCATGCAGGACAAGCTGGCACACAAGAGGGAGAGGTCACAGGCTGGTGGTGGAATGCCCAAAATCAAGGTCCTCATGGACTTTGAAAACAGAGCCATCCAGCTGGCCGGCGAGTATCTGGGCCGTTCCTGTGCTGACGGTAAGTTCAGTGGTGCTCTACCAAGTGAGGATCCAGCAGTGTAACAACCACCAGACAACCATGCTGTGAGTGATGGTTCACAGGCCACTGCCATGCACTAATTATTTCTCGTTGCCTTCAGAGGCACATCTGCCAAACAGCCGATGGAGTCTATGACCCAGGGCCTCCAACCAAGCAGTCCCGCCACAGCGCTCACCCGCACCCCCCACCAGCACGCAGAGGCCGCCTTGGTGGGACCTAGATTTAGAATGGCCCTGGGATCGCAATTGGGTGAGCACATTGCACCATCCGATCCACAGCAGGTGGAGGTAGGGAGTTCCCGGGTCCCTGGTACTCGGAGGACTGCTGGAGGCCAGAAATTTGCTGAGTCAGAGATAGAGGAAGAGCCTCTGGACTTGGTCATGTCACAGCTGCCAGAGCTGCAAAGGAAGAATTGGGAACACCAGGAAGGGATGTCCGCTGCACTCCTCAGGTTACAAGGCACAATGGAGGAGTCCGTCCGCCTTCACTCTGAGGTGATAGCACCAGCATGCCAACGCACTGAGGTCAACACTGGTTGGATAGCGGCTTCCATGGAGACCTTGGTCCAGGACTTCGCTCCTGCACTGCTGTGCAGGCTCAACTCCATTGCTGATGCTATAGTTGGCCTCCAACAGTGTGTACGCGAGTGGGGTGCCGGGCAGCTCGATCTCACTCCAGCTACCCCTTCTCCTCAAGGAGTCAGCCTGGGGCTCCCAGGCACCCACAGAGAGGAGGATCAGCAGGTGCACACAGCCAGGTGACTCCGAGAGTGTCCAGCCCATCTGACTCCCCTCATCCTGCCACCTCAGCAGCTCCAGCTCCACAGGCCGAGGAGGGTGCCACTGCCTCACAGCAGGACCCTAAAACCAAGTTCTGGCCCTCCAGAGGTCGCCCGCTAAGGTCATCACAGACAGGGCATCACAGTCAGCAGGTTGCCTCCACCTCTGCTGTGGATATCCAGGGAGCACCAAGTTGTAGCGGGAGAATTAGGAAAGTTAAGGAGAATTAGTTGCACAGCCTGGGCACGAGTGTTAATCACTTGTACATACTGTTCACTATTGTCAATACACTCCCAAAAATGTCTCCCTGCCTGTGGCTCCTTGTTCTGATGAGCAGTGTTCCTGTCACTCAGATGTGAAACCTTTCTGCACAAGATAAAGGCAGGTGTCTCAGTCCAGGGCCTCTTCCCCATGCTCTGTGCAGCCTTCAGACCAAAGTGATGGTCCGACCTCACACTCCCTGGACACATTACTGATGCCTGCACCTCGGCAGTGCTGCTCATTGCTGCCAGAATGTAGTGGGCAGGCACCACAGAGTTCTCTCATACTCTCTGTGTGCTCTCAGCACCTTTAAGGTGGGGCTGGCCCCCATCTCTTCAGTATCTGTGACCAGTGATGCTGTGCTCCTGAAGAGGTCAGGTGGCCAAGGTGGACAAAGGATCAGATGCTTCTAAAGTTTCATGGCTGCATCTCTATGGTATGACCCTGATCACAGAGTGCAAGCCATCTGCCCTCAGCCAGACAGGAGTAAGACACTCTCAGAGGCTTTTTGAAGATTTATGGAGTGTCCTCACTTCATGTCATCATCATCCTCCTGCAATCGAGAGACTATTAGGGCCTCCACTGCATCTCTATGACAGGAGCATTATCACAGAGGGTATGTGCACTGCCATAAGCCAAACTGAAGTCAAATGTTCACAGATGCAATGTGAAGATCTATGGTGTCTCCTCACTGCAAGTCATCATCATCCACCACGAATCTAGTAACTATGAGGGCGTCCCGAGCACACCTGCCTCATCTTGCCAGTTCAAGGGCCTCATCCCCTTCAGCAGCACCTCAGAGGACCTCCTCACCCTCATCCCCATCAGCATTCTCCTCGTCAGAGGAGATGTGCAGCTCCTCCATCTCCTCCTCAGCCAACTTGTCTCCCGTTGGAGCAGCAGGTTGTTAAGAGCACAGCAGATGACGATGATGCTTGAAACCCTCTGTGGACTGTACTGCAGGGCTCCACCAGACCTGTTCAGGCACCAGAACTTCATCTTCAGTATCCCGATGGTCAGCTCCACCAAGTTGTGAGCTGCAGCATGAGCCTCATTATACTGTCGCTCTGCTGCAGTCTGAGGCCGCCGCACGGGTCTCATCAGCCACAGCCTCTGCGGGTAGCCCTTGTCCCCAAGGAGCCATCCCTGCAGCTTCTGTGGTCCCTGGAAGACTCCAGGGACCTGTTATTGACTGGGGATGTAGGTGTAGTGCACACTCCTTGGAAACTGTGCTCACACCTGCAGGTTGCGCTTGTGGTGGTCGCACACCAGCTGCACATTCAGCGAATGCAACCCCTTGCAGTTGTTGTAATCCACTGTGTCTTGCAACTCAGATCTGAGCGCCTCATGAATGCAGTCGATCGCCCCTGCACCTATGGGGAACCCAAAATCTGGGCGAATCCAATTGCTCTTGCACCCTGGGTGTCCTGGTCCCGGGCAAAATGCACAAACTTGTGTGCCCTCGAAAAGATAGCATTTGTGACCCCATGGATGCATTTGTGGGTGGAGGCTTGTGAGTTCCCACAAAGGTCACCTGTGGAGCATTGAAAAGAGCCACTGGTGTAGAAATTGAGCGCTGCTGTCAATTTCACAGCCACTGGCATTGGATGCCCTCCAGGTCCCCGTGGTGCCAATCCTGCAGTAGCTGTTAGATGTGACCGAACAGTTCCCTAGACATGCGCAGTCTTCAGCGACACTGGTTTCTTGGTCATCTGCAGGAAAGGCAGTCAGCGTCTACAGACCCTGGATGTCGCTCGGCACCAACCAGCTACAGTTTGTTGTGGCTCTTCGACAGCATGTGAGGGAACCCCAGCCGCCCCTTCTTCCTGAGGTTGATGTTCCTGCCTCTGCACAGCCCGGAGCCTCAGTTATTGTCTCCTCCGTCATCGTTGCTCTCTATAGGCCATCAACCATACAGCTAGTACACCAGACTCCACGATCCTGATGTAGTCCTCCAGCAGGATGGAAGAGAGGTACATGTGGGTGCACTAAGAACCTGTCCTGGTTAAGTGTGAAGGCCCCTTAATGATTCCTGGAGAATGCTGGCCACCACTTGGATGGCCAGACATTAGTCTGCTGCATGGCTGCCTGAAACCCCATCATCTCTGCCCCAGTTCATCTGACTGACTGGCGGCAGATTTGACCATTGGACTGCACGTTGCGTTCTCAGCTCTGGCATTCTCCTAACCCGCGCTGAAGTCCATCAGGCAACCCTGGCGAGCGCTGCACAACATTGCTGTGTACTCACATCTGAGTCCCCCTCAAAGTGCAGGCCGCCAAGTGCACGTCACTTATGTGCTGTTGTGAATGGACGGTCCGGGGGTGGGGTAGTTCGGGAGGGGGGAAACGACTCCAGCAGGCTGGGCTGATAATGATACGCTGATGTATTACAATGAGGTTCCCGATGTCCGATGGTGGGAAACGCGGAGCAGGCGATCGCAAACTGATTTCCCATCATCGTAAAACCAATCGCATTATATTATCCGCTCACCCCAATGCCAGCGAGCACAGAAAATTCCATCCAAAGACTGGCTTTTGTGTAGAATCTTAATACATTTCTCAGAAATAATTCAAAGCTCTCATGGGGAATAAGCTGTTTTAAAGTGTAGTGTCTGTTATGAAGACAAATTGTAACTCTGCCCCACTGAGGTTTGCAGAGTTTGGATCTAATTACCAGGCACAGACCAGCAATGTCAGTTGCACCTCTAGCACCTGCCAACCAATGGCTACCAGGAGTTCTGATGTCCATCTGCCCATGGGAAGTGAAAAGTCGGTTAATCACTACCTCAACCTTGGCATGGCCTCCCCAATCCCATTGGTAAAAGGGTCAACTTGCCACTAATTATTTTAAAGAAGCATTTGCTATCATAGCCTGGATCCAATCAGTGGAACCCGCCAATGTATTTGGAAGCCAGAACATTTTAATTCATTTGGACAACCAGCCTCCATCGATGCACTGGTCCTGAGTGAGTCTAAGGAGCAGGAACTCTTGGTATAGGGAGACCCATCAACTGACAGCTTCCTTGCCATCTTATGCCTCATAAGGGAAAATGGAAATGCAGGGTCTTACAAGGAAAAGGGGAAACTCCATGGGCTGAGTTTTGCCATCGGCGAGCAGGGGGCGGGGTCCGCTCACCAACGCGTAAAATGACGCGGGATGACGATGGAGGGAACCCCCAATGTCATCCCGACCCATTTAAATTTTCAGGAAAGTGGGGGCGCAGCCAAATCAGCTGTGCACCCACTGACCTGTCAATGGCCAATTGAGGCCATTGACAGGATCATTAAGACAATTAAAGGACCTGCATGCCCAACTTAAGGCTGGCGGGCAGGACAGGAGCCCCGGTGGGGAATAGAGAAAACATGAAACCTCATCCACCAGCGGGATGAGGTTCCATGTAGGGATTTAAACAGTTCAATAAAGTTTTAGTGTAATTTCTGAACATGTCCCATCTCATATGACATGAGGGGGACATGTTAAGGATTTTTTTTTTCTAATTTTTAATCTTTTTAAAAGTGTCGGCCGTCTCCCTGAGGCAGCACTTAGCCTCAGGCAGATGTGCGCATGCCTGAAAGAGCACCTTCTTGCTTTTAGGGAATCCCCCCACCACCCCCCCCCACCCGCACAGGGAGCGCATAGCGCTTCCCGGCGGACATCACGCTGGGCGGGACTTAATAGGCCCGCCCACATAAAATGGCAGCGCGCCCCACTTCTCTGGCGGGGATCGTCTCCCCGCCCGCCAGAGATTGGGTTGGGCCCACCCGCCCGGCAGGCAGAAAATTCTGCCCAATGAAATAATAATTCAACTGCGTGTCAGGGGTGGGGAGGGAATGATTCAACTACGTGTCAGGCCCGGGAAGTCGGGGTGGGGGGTGGTGGGGGGGTTCCACTTGTCTCTGCCAGCATAACAGTGGTAGACCAGCAGGGCCCTAAAGCAATCTCAGGGCTACATATCAACTGTTGCTACATAAATGCCCGTGGGATCCAGGGAAATGTTGCAGGCTGGATTAAAAATACGTCCAGTGGCAGGAATCAAGTAATTGTTGACGGGTGCTTTTGCGTTTGGAAAGCTGATTCCAGTGGGATTCCGCAGGGCTCAGTACTGCCTTTTGTGGTATATATTAACAATTTGGATGTAAATGTGGGCATTGATCATGAAATTTGCAGACAACACAATAATTGGCATGCGGTCAATAAGCAGGAGGATAGCTGTAGACTGCAGGAAGGTATCAATGGACGGGCCAAGGGGGCAGAAGAGTGGTAAATAGAATTCAACACAGAAGTGTGAGGTGATGCATTTGGGGAGGAAAAACAAGGCCTAGGGTTACACAATAAATGGGAAGAAACTGAGAGGGAGGAAGGGAAGGGCCTTGTAATGAATATCCACAAATCCCTGAAGGTAGGACAGACACATGGAAATTCTTTCCTTTATTAACAGAGGGATAGAATATAAGAGAGCAGGGAGGTTATGGTGGAATATACAAAGCATTAGTTTGGCCACATCTTGAATACTATGTGCAGCTCTGGTCACCTCATTACAGAAAGGATGTGAGTGCACTTGAGAGGGTACAGAGGAGATTTATGACGATGTTGCCAAGACAGGAAAATTGAAGCTATGAGGAAAGATTGGATAAGCTTGAGTTGTTCTCCTTGTAACAAAGGAAGTTCAGGGAAGATTTGATTGAGATGTACAAAATTGTGAGGGGCCTGGATAGGGTGAATGGGAAGGGTCTATTTACCTTAGCAGAGAGGTCAGTGACTACGGGCACAGGTTTAAGTGATTTGTAGAATGGTTAGAGGGGAGATGGAGAAATATGTTTTCACCTAGAGGTTTGTTGGGGTCTGGGACTCACTGCCTGAAATAGTGATAGGGGCGGAAAGCCTCATCTTATTTAAAAGGCACCTGGATGTGCACGTGAAGTGCCACAACCTGCGAGGCTATGGACCAAATGCTGGAAAGTGGGATAGGCTGGGTAGCTTGTTTTTTTTGTGCCATAAAATTTCTATAATTCTAAATTAACATCCTACATTATAACAGAAAAAAAAATCAACTAAATCACATTGCGGAAATTCTTTCCTCAAATTGTTATCTTTCTCATCGCTCC
Source organism: Carcharodon carcharias (assembly GCF_017639515.1). NCBI lineage: Eukaryota > Metazoa > Chordata > Chondrichthyes > Lamniformes > Lamnidae > Carcharodon > Carcharodon carcharias. The sequence goes on from NC_054476.1 coordinate 14,773,713, forward strand.
ATACTTGTGAAATTCAGCTTTGAAGCATAGATAGTTCAATCATGCAACAAGTGCATTTTCTATGTAAGCATGTTGTTGCCTGGATTTACACAAAATTGACCCACTTTGTTATCTGCATTTTTCTATCATGATTATTCTGTTATTTTGCTAATGTTATGCTTTGTTAGATTATCTTTTATAAATACAATCCACACGGTAATTACAAAGAAAATATTTTGTCATTTGAAGCAGACTTAAAAGAAAGCATGTAACATGAAACTCTTTTGCTGTAGTGCTGAAATGTAATTTATCTTTCTGCCAGATATATTTCATCTCACTAAATTATACAGTAAATGTTTAGCACAATATCACAAATAAATATGCATATACAAATCTTCACTTGTCACCGGACATTATAGGGTTGCCAATTCCAAGTCCAGACATCAGAGCTGCTAAGTGTAGCATGACTGTAAGACAGTAAGAAGTGTAAAGCAATTGTCCTTACCTTGGTTCCTATAGAATCCATTTGCCGCACTATCCAAGTTAGATATTCGCTGATGTGTATTCTTGCAATTTTGTCTTCTATCCCTTGTGTTTTCTTATTAAGACATTGATTAGAATCCATTACGTATATTAAAAAAATGCAAATTGTTTTTCACACTGATGCAGAAAAGTCTGTCATCTGGAGTTCAAGGAATGGCTATGAACCTTCTGGAGTCACATTGGCATGTTTGAATATTATATGTACGCACAATGTCTATTGTCTTGTTCACTGTGAACAGAAAGGGGAAGACCACAATCAAAGAAATGTTCCTAAAAACAATTAAAGTTACTTCAACAGTTTCACAGTCTATTGTATAAAATATATTATCATACTGGACAGTTACCAGCACAATTGAGATTGATAGACAATGACATTGAAGTGAAATACTAAAAATATTTGGGTCTTTCTTAACATCTTGTGCAGTGGTCTCGCATAAGTTAAAAACCTATCACATTTGGTCATTACTAACTTTTGTGGCAATGTTTTTAAACCGAGAAACTATGGTAAAGGGCAAATGCTATTGAACAGTGTAAATACAGGAATAACATTTCATAGCTCTACTGCCAGCATTGAATGCTGCTAAGAGTTGGCACGGGTCAGAGGATAGACAAAATCACTGTAGCTCCAATTTTCCAACTTCTTAGTGCGAATTTAAGCTGGCAATGGTGCCTCACAAAATAACTTCTAACATTTGTCGGAAAGTAAGAATTAATGTCATGAAGCTATTAATGTATTTAGTATTATTGGAAAATATTTTTCTTTTAAGTTGAGGTTTAGTCTGTGGGTTGGATTATAGCCAGCTAGTCTGGGTGCATTGATTTGTATTAGTTTTGATACGTAAGAGAGATAGTATATTTGCATTTTTTGAATGGAGCATTCAAGAAGTGGGGTGAAAACGGACACCTATCTAGCAGATACCAAGCAATATGTTTATATTGCTAATAAAACTGGTACTATGAAAGGGGTTTTATTGTTAGAAGAGGCTGGTGATACAATGAGAATTTACATTCAATGAGCAGTGTTAAGTATAACTTCGGGCATGCAGAGCAGAGCCAATGTAAGGTCAAAGCCTCTAAGCCTACCACTTTATCTGCAAGGAAGCAAAGTGAAAGGAACCTCATTTTGAATTTGTAAGGTGAAAATGCTTTGCCTGGTCTCTGGTAAAATCTATGGGTTGCTGTTGCCTTAATGGAGATTAGCTTGGGAATTTGTTAAAAATTATGATAGTAGCCATTTGAAGCCATGTGCATATATATTTTATCCTGTTAAATTAATAAAATGTTTCATTTAGTTTAATGTAAAACCTCGAGAACTGGTGATCTGATTCCTGAATTTAGAGTTGCGTCTCCAACATAACACTTAAAATTATAGGTTATGACAGCTGTTTAAAGTTTCCCTCTGGGATTTTTAAATAACTCAGCCTTACCAGCTGCATCAGTCATAACAATTAGGGAGCAACACCTTGAGCTTAAAATGTTAACATTATAGGTCTGAAGATTGTTGGGGGAAGGAAAGACTGAGAGATGTAAGAAGTTCCACTTTTCAGGTCATACGAAAGAGTCAACTAGGGTAAGGAGATTGGGTCTTTAAGAAGTTCATTTAAGCCTAAACAATGTTGATGTTGAAAGAAGAAAGTGGCTAAGAGGGCATTGTTACAGCTGAGAATGAACAAGGAAGGAATTTTCAGAGAACATAGAACATAATTGTTTTTATAAAGGTTGTAATGGAGAAAGATAGGTTGGAGACTAAATGGGAAAACGATCACATCTTGGACAATAATGGGCTTTTCTTCTCTGTCTTTTTCAGTAGTGCAAGAAAAATACTTGAATAGCTTCCTCTGTTATGAGACTAGTAATTAAGTCCTGGACAGGCCTGGGCTTTACTGGAAGTTAAATCTTACTGGGGGAATGAAATGAAACTAAGCCTCATGGAGGCAGTGTTAGCAAAGGGACAAGTGTAGCAATTGCATGTGCGGTCAAAGGAAAAATGGAAGCTTAAGATGACAGCTATCAAAAGTTAGATTGACTTGCAGTCCATATGAATAAATTCTTCCTTTGAAGACACATTGACCCCAAACTTAACACACAGGCACCATAAATGGAGCAGAGGTGAGATGGAGTGAGATTCGTTGCCAGCCAAGTCACATGGAATTCCTGTCCTATTTTCCTGTCTTCAGGAATTCTGAGCATGGTGATCTCCTCATGGGTGTATTGAGGCTCTAGGCAAGTGAGCAAAATAAACCATACAACATAATTTCCTCCATTTGTGCACTGGGTTCATGGGAATCAAGCAGATCTCCGACATCAAGCATTGCTGGACATTCGGAGAGAATTTAAAATTCAAAAAGCCCCTTTCAGCAATACAAAGCCTGCAACAGCATTTCAAAAATGGCAAAACCTAAGTGCTCAATTCAATCCATATTTGTTGTTGTGCTGTCCCAACTGTGAGAGCCATGCATGTTACAGAAAGGTCTAACAGTAAAATCCCTTTGCCTCATTCATCTTGACATGCATCTGGAACATTGCTGAAATGCTGCTTCCTATTGGTCAGTTATAACATTGCAATCTTATATCAAAAAAAATGGACATTCTCGTTGTGCTTAAAATGGTACACAAACCCACCAGCGAGCAAATGTCTTTGATTCATGCGCAGACAGGATTTCCACCCCACCAGTTCTCCTCAAAAATTATTCCCCAGAATTTAAGCCCCAATATTTTCATTGCTGAATTGAAGAACATATAAAATATGTTGTGGTAATTCAACCACTGCTTTGCGGGAAGGCTGGAATTGAGGGCTGGAAGTGTTCGATCTGAAAGGAATTCATAACTGTTGAGTTTAATCATCAGCAAAAGTATAATCAGGGTTGAATGATGAACCTATGGGCAGAAATTTATATTCCCCCGCCGGCAGAGTGCCCATAAATTTCCAAGCAGGGCCTTAGCTCCTTGCTCCTGCCTGTCCTGACAATTTTACTGTTATATGGGCGAGGCCTAGGCCAATCCACCCATCCTTGTCCCACTTGAAGCCTTTAAATGACTAATTAATAAACACAAGGGTCATTTCCCACCCAGCCTCAATTTTCAGGCAAGTGGGAGGAATACAGGAGCAGGAGGGAAGCCTGGAAAGTGACCCTGCTCAGGCCTCAGGCAGGAAGAGGAGAGGGTGCCTCGATAAACAGCCTCCTTTCAACTTTGGGCACCTCCCATGCCACCATACAAGGTCTCCCCCCCTTCCACCCGGCCTCTCCACCAACACCCCCAACCCCCTTTGCCCCGAGCCTCACCGCCCCTTCTCTTCCTGAGATCCCCACACTTCACCTGGACTCCCAGGGCTCAGACTCTGCGGACTGCTTGCAGTCCCAGCCTTGTCCACCGCAGCAGCTTCTGGCAACTGCTGGGACTAGAGAGCTTGTTGGCCAATCTGATTGGCTGGCAGCTCTCCGAGGCAGAGCTCCCTCCAGGCTGGGGTGAAAGTCCCATCTCCGGTCAATTGGCTGCGGGGCAGCCAGTATTGGCGGTGATGAGTTCTCCACCGACCCATCAGGTGGCTGGCCGGGAAACTCAGCCTCCGAAGAAATCTTGGCCCATCTGTTTGATATGAAGACAGCAATACTGGGCAGAATTTGGGGTGAGAATGGAGGCGGGTAGGTGTGTAATTTCATGCCGCCAGCTGGCATATCAATTTGGCAGCATCATCTGGGCAAACTTAGCCGAAGCATCATCGGGGGTTGGGGGCCCCTCAAGTGACAGGGAGCCAGTTAAGATAAGCAAAAAGGCCAACTCATGCGGATTACCCGCAGCGTTGGGAACAGGCTAGCTGCCTGGCGCTGGGGGAGGGCAACCTCCTGGTGGCGGACTGGGGGAGGTGGGGGGCCAGGGTGGGGTGGGGGGGTGGGGGTGGGGGTGGGGGGAAGCAGCACTCCAGGCATACTTTGAGGGCCCCCCCACCCATCTACCTGGCCACATCTGTGGCACAGGTTGCTCTATGAGAGGGTGTGCCCGCCTACAGTGGTTTCCCAGCAGTCATTTTTAATTCATTTATTTTTAACTTGTTGTTGGGGTGGGGTGGGGTGGGGGGAAGCCTGAATTGGCCACTTTATGGAAAACCACAGCCAGTTGACTGACTGTTTCCCATGCCCCATCGGCGTGGACATCGGGGTCCTGGTTCAAAACCCGAAATCCCGCCTGAGTTCGCTGAATGAAAGTTAGATGTGTGCCAACAACAGCGTACAACAATCTGAGAGAAAGCCAAGTGGCCGTATGCATATCCGCAGCAGCATGCCACATGACGAGAATGCTCCCTCAGCACCGTTAAGGTGCCATACACCCTACCAAAGGAAGGTGCGTTACCAGAACTGGTCGGAAGCAATCAATGGACAGTTTTCCAAAAATGAAGCATTGGAGGCGGACCTCGTTTCTGATGTGTGTAATTACTAGCCTTACGGCACTCGCACTACAGCTTGAATGAACTTCGCAAAGGAGTTTGGAATACATGGGACAAGTCCTGTGTTCCAGCAGCACCATCTAAAAAGCAGCAGTCTTCCGCCGACTGGGCGGCGGTGCGCTTTGTCCGATGGCGGGTTTCGTTCTGCCTTTCAGAAAGCTTCCTGGCCAACCGGGGTTCTCTTGAAACAAATTGCGATGTTATTTCCAACCAATGTTTTGGGCGGGGGTGTGGAAATCAGCCTCGCAGCCGCGTCCCAGACGTGGATGAAGCGGAACACAAAACAGGGCCAATGGTCTCCCTCCCCACGTGGGTTAAAAAAAAAACAACAAACCTCACGACTTGATCAGTTGAGTTGCGGCTGATAAATTAAGCCGCTACGCAGCCGGGAGTCGTATTCCAACCTTAGCAACCAAGGTTCGCTGTATTGATTTTCTGCCATTCTTATTAAACTATATTGTCGGATAAGCGCACCGGTCAGGGGGATCGGTTTAACGTGGTAACCGACAAACCCCTCCCGCCCTTCATCCGCAAATTTCCTCTTCTCATTTGGGCTCCCCGATTCTCAAAGTCGCACTTTAAGCGGATCGATAAGATTTGACCAACATGGTGTATCACCGCAGATATAAAAACAAAAAACAAAAAAAACTGCGGATGCTGGAAATCCAAAACAAAAACAGAATTACCTGGAAAAACTCAGCAGGTCTGGCAGCATCCGCCGATGCTGCCAGACCTGCTGAGTTTTTCCAGGTAATTCTGTTTTTGTTATGGTATCAGCGCACACCGTTTGAGCAAAATTTGCTCAGTTGGGACCTTTTGCGGTTTGTTGAAAAGGGGGCAATGCTGAGTAGTCTGGAGCTAGTTAACGTGGCAACCACGATGAAAACGCTACCCAACAAGGGGGTCCGCCTGCCATTCTGCACCCACTCTGCGCCGAACATACACCCCACACCCCAGGAAGTGTCTGCGCGACGGGCGGGTCAATTTTCCACGCCAACAGCTGGCAGTTTGGAATCTCCGACTATCAGCCACTAGTTACACACACCCCCCCACCCCCTCCACCACCCTTTTTTTTCTCTCTTAGCATGGAACGGAACCACAATTTTCCGCTATTCGTCAGCCCAAGACGCCCGAATGATTAACAATGAAACCCATTCATACCTTTTAGGTTCACCACGAGTGCGTTGCTCCATCATCTGGGACAGCGAATTCTGAGGAGGATCATTCAGTCCAAGTACATTTTCCACAACACACGCCTTTCAGGGCCTGGGGACTCGTGTGTTCGTTTCTTCAAATAATCCTACATTGCAGGAAGAAAACGCTTCTAGCCATCGTCCCGTACATATATATATATATATATAAATATATACGTACATAAATCTCCATTTCATGGACTACTAGCTATGTTCTCAAAGTGCAATTGGGTTCATTTAGCTGGCTTAAACACGGAAATGTAACAATAATTCACCAGTTACTCCAGCTAAACTTTATTCCCTTGACAGAAGGGAGGTCTGTGTGTGCTTTCGGCTGAATTCGATGCCGCAGAGCAGGTTCTCAGAAAGTGCAAAGTTCAAGTTCAGCTTTTTTCACCTCGTTGTGTTTGCTTCATTCTTCAGCGGACTAGTTCGTGACTTATTCTGCATTAAGTCGTCTCCGGCGATTGTCGAGCAAATTGTTTCTCTCTGACAATCTTTCACAGTAGTCGAAAGGTGGACCAACGGCAGCAAAAGGTTTCCTCCAAAAATTCACAGTTATTGAGAGGCAAAGAGTGCAGAAGCAAGTTTACATAACAGGGTTACGCCGCTCGACGCCACATGTCAAACAGCTTAGTTGTTTAGGTGCGTTGCTTAAACAGTAACCTCCCTATTTAGAACAGGTAAATGTTATCCTTGGATTAAATGGTACCCCACCCACCCCCTCCCCCTCCAACAAACTACGGTTAACATGGGAGCTCTGTATATGACTATACCAAAGTTCGACATAAATGATTTTGAGAAAGTTTGAGACGAACTCCGGAAGGTCTTGCTATGCACATATTGAGCTTCATTGGTTCTCGGTGTCAGTCACTCAGCCTTATTAATATCCCCTTTTGGTCCACGCCTGTTGTTGAAGCATCCTACTGAATTTCATAACTTTTCAAGAATATGTGTAACGGATTCCACCTGTTGTCAGTAGTTACTGATTGATACAGGCTGGCTGCTCATGATGGAAGTCTTTTTTAAATGCAGAAACTCGTTTCTTTTAGTACCAGATGATGTGTCATTTTGGAGCATTTAGTAAACGCTGATTCCAGGTTAATTCAAAACACCTAAGTAAACCTGCCATGGTAAATACATTTCAGCTTTGGCTCTTATTAAAATAAATGCTGTATTATGATAAGTTATCGGGGCAAATACCAACAGTCTGATCAGAGTAAAAAAAATGGTAGGTTAAATATCCCAAAATGAAAAAAAAGCCTGATTAAACCATTGGTTCAAACTATTAAACAGTATCCCGGAGATCACCATAATGTATAAACCACCTTGGCTATCTAAAAAAAGGGTGATTTTTTTTTGGATATATTACTAGGAAAGCACAGTGCAAAATGAATAACATTCCCCTACAAAATTAGGAACTGTTGTTTGTATGCTGCGTTTGAGTTCAAGAATCTGGCTGCCAAGCCATCAGAAAGTTCACCAGAAAGTGTAAAATTCACCATGTCCTTGTCTGGAAAGTGGATACAGTGCAAGACCGTTCTAGCCACGGGCACTGCAGGCGTTTTACAGTCCCTCCTGTCCGCATACACTGCCGACGTGAATTTCCCTTGATGGTTTCCCTTTTAAGAGAATGAACTTATATCCCCCTTTATTGTTAGTTCACTGTAGTTTCTGCGCACCGCTTAAATGCTGGTTAAAGCACCGCACGGGGAGAGCACACTCCTGAAGTCAAAAAAAATAAAGGAGTGGGGAGTAAGTCACACGTCGGTCTCCACCGCTTTGAGGTGCACAGAGTTGTGTTTGACTGTCTCGGTGCCGTTGCCTTTGGGTTTGGAGCAGAGGGACTCCTTCAAGCCTTCCTCCATCTCCAGGTACTCGGACTTGTTGGCCAGGGACGAGGAGCTGCGGAACTTCCTCAGCAGGTTGACCGGCAGGTAGGGGCAGCTGGTGGTCTGGCTGACCGGGGCTTGCTCCTCGCTCTCCGTCTCCCGGTGGTAGAAGTAGTTGAAGTTGGAGACGATGACGGGCACGGGCAGGGCGATGGTCAACACGCCGGCGATGGCGCACAGGGAGCCCACGATCTTGCCTCCCACCGTGATGGGCTTCATGTCGCCGTAGCCCACCGTGGTCATGGTGACCACCGCCCACCAGAAGGCGTCGGGGATGCTGGTGAACTGCGACTTGGGGTCGTCCGCCTCGGCGAAGTAGACGGCGCTGGAGAAGAGGATGACCCCGATGAAGAGGAAGAAGATGAGCAGGCCCAGCTCCCGCATGCTGGCCCGCAGGGTGTGGCCCAGGATCTGCAGACCCTTGGAGTGGCGGGAAAGCTTGAAGATGCGGAAGACCCGCACCAGGCGGATGGTGCGCAGGATGGCGAAGGACATGGCCTGCTGGCCGTTGCCCGGCTGGTGGGCCAGGTCGGTGCCCAGGGTGATGAAGTAGGGCAGGATGGAGACGATGTCGATCATGTTCATGATGTTCCTGAAGAAGCCCGGCTTGCTGGGGCAGGCGAAGAAGCGCACCAGCAGCTCGAAGGAGAACCAGACGATGCACACCGTCTCCACGATGAAGAAGGGGTCGCCGAAGGCGGTGGCGGCGGCGGCGGCCAGCGGCGGCCAGCCGGCGCGGCGGGTGCCGTTGGCGGGAAGCCCGTCGTCGGCGGCATCGGCGTCGTCGGCGGCGGCGGGAGGGAAGTCCCGGTCGTCGCGGAACTCGGGCAGGGTCTCCAGGCAGAAGATGACGATGGAGATGAGGATGACCAGCACCGAGACGATGGCGATGCCCCGGGCCGGGCTGGAACTCTCCGGGTACTCGAAGAGCAGCCAGACCTGGCGCTTGAAGTCGTCCTCGGGCAGCGGCTTATCCGCCTCCTTGACGAATCCCTCCTCCTCGCGGAATTTGAGCATGGCCTCGTCCCCCAGCTCGTAGAACTTGATCTCCTCGGTGAAGATGTCGAAGGGCACGTTGACCGGCCGCTTGAGGCGGCCCCCGCTCTGGTAGTAGTAGAGGATGGCGTCGAAACTCGGGCGGTTGCGGTCGAAGAAGTACTCGTTCCTCAGCGGGTCGAAGTAGCACATCCGCCGCCCCGGGTCGCCCAGCAGGGTGTCCGGGAACTGCCCCAAAGTCCTGGCCTGGGTCTCGAACCGCAGCCCCGACACGTTGATGACCACCCGCTCGCAGCAGGCGCCGCCGTACTCGCCGCCCGCGCCCTCCCGCGGCGGCTCGCCCGCCGAGGACGTCTCGTCGCCGTCCATCGTGTGATGCCGGTGATGATGATGATGATGATGCTGCTGCTGTTGTTGTTGTTGCTGCTGGTGGTGGTGATGGTGACGGCGGCGGCGGCGGCCGCCCTGGCCGTCCTCCCGCTCCACCTCCTCCCGCCCGCCTCCTCCTCCTCCCGCCTCCTCCTCCTCCTCGTCTTCCTCCTCCTCCTGCTCTTCCTCCTCCTCCTCCCCCAACGGGAGATGCGAGCCGCCGTTGCCCCGGCGGCGGCGGCGGAGACGCCGCCCGCCCCACATCCCGCCCCCGCCGTGGCTGTGATTGTGGGCGGGCTCGCGGCCGCCCGCCCCCGCCCCCGCCGCGTGCTGCATGTTGCTGGCAGCCACCACGGCGGCGGCGGCGGCCGCCGCCCGCGAATTGGCCAGGCGTTCCCGCCGCTGGGCGTAGCCGTAAGGCGGGTGGCTGTTGCACCCGCTGCCCTCCACGCTCACCATCGCCGCCTCCATCTTCCTTTTCCAATGGAGCCAGCCTCAACCATGCAAAATAAGATTCTTCCTTTCTTTTTTTACAGCCACTTATTTTCGCCGGGAGGGTAAGGGGCGGCTCAGCACTCTCCGGGATGTCCCATTCGCAGGCTCTGCAAAAAAAAAAGCACACACACAAAAAAAGTTGCCGCCATAATCACATTCAGCAAATACATATTAATAGATACCTCAGCCTCGCCACCCAAACATGAACCATTTAAGATGGCAATTTGATTTGCAGTGTTTTGCCTTCGTCAAATCATACTTGCATTGAATTCGCACGATACACAGATAAATACAATTAGCACATGAATACATGGGAGGCAAAACATCTCAGCGTTGATCTAAGCCTAAGGTAAAAAAAAATACACATCAATGGTATTTTTTTTTTATATATATATATATCTGAGGCTGTCCTGGTTATTGAGGGGAATAATTGAAGTGCAGATCTAACTGTTTCACGGCCGTCGTCAAGAAGTAGACTTTAACAGGGGGTTGATGCAGAGCAATTTCATGTACACTCCCCCCACCCCCACCCCGCCAATTCCAATGATGTTCTTCTACCTAGCATTTCTGGCTACAACAGACATAAATCCCACAGCATCTAAGCGAAAAGCAGTGCTGGAAAGTGGGGACTCAGTTATTTACGCTGCTAAAGCAGAGATGCAGAAACTTGGCCTGGCGACCGACCCCCCCCCCCCCCAGGCAGACAACAAATCATTAAAAAATATATAATTTTTTTTTTGTTCAGTAGAAACAGTTTTAAGTGCTTATTTGAAACAACACCAACGGGGTCAATGTAATTCTGCGTGCATGTAAAATAGAAGGTGACGAACGAGATTGATTATATTGTAACAGCAACGAACCGGCAACTGCAGACTGTCTCGCAACCTCAGTTATATTCTGTTCAGATAGATCTGCTTTACCAACCTAGACGTGTCGTTCTATTGCAAACTCAAAAACACCACCTTTGTACAGGTGCCTTAGAACGTATAATGAACCATGAGGCTTAAGGCCAATGATACTTACGATTTATCTTTGATTTAAGTAGAATGAAGATTCAAGTTGTGCCTGCAACCCATGGCGTTTTATAGATTCTGTTCGTCACTCTCCAGTCTGCTTGGTTTGAGACAGGATGGCTGTTAACTACTACTGGTTAACAGGACCACAACTAGCCGGTACAGCAATTCCACTATGACCACTTGATCAAGTGCGTCCTAACCGATTTTGCCTGGTCCCCGAATGAAATCTCAAAATACAAGATTTCTGCAAAGAGAAGCAGAGAGTTGTATTTCTGTGCAAGCAGCCGTGACAAAAGAAAAAACGGCCAAGGAACATCATCCGTGCATTTCTAACCTAATGTGTTAGTAAGACGATGACAGGTTTTTGATAATTTTTCTCGAATCGAGGTAAAATTGCGTTTGATGATAAAATTAGTCGGATGCGGCTTGCCGAAACCCGTTTCATATTGACTCTTTCTACAATATTGTATTGCTAGATTTGTCCGCTTTTAGCCAAAACACATATATTTATTAATACAGTTTCATACGTTAGTTATTACTACATTTATATACGTCTTACTGTTGCTGCTTTCAACTCCAGTTGGGCTGTGTATTGTGAAGGGCAAAACAAAGTGCTTTTTAGTGAGTCACCTCGTACATAACAGCCTTATATCCCCTCTTAGTGGTCGGAATAGAAATCGCAGTTGAAAATCCCGATAGTGTAACTTCCAAATTAGCTCCAGCACTTACATAACGTAGTGTATATATTTTGTGTGTGTGTGTGTGTGTCTATTTGTAGTTCTAAATGAAAACCAAGCTATAACAAATACAGAGTTTCGTTCCCACAATAACAAATAGAATTGATGCTTTTGTACTATTTGCGCAAACTTTGCCTACGTGAAATTTGCGACCATACAGCAACAGGTTTTAAAATCTGGCACACAATACCAAATGGCCAAATGAATTTGAATGGAAATGGTGCCCTTATTGTTTAGTATTTGAATTGTAAATATTAAAATTGTAATGCATAGAGTGTCAACTTTATCAACATGTTTTCTTCTTTACATAAATGATCAAATAAATTACTCTGTTCAGCTGAAATAGAGGTAACAATTTCCATTTAGTGGCTGATGACTCATAAAACGTTCAATCATAACAAAAAAACTATATTTAAAGAGTAGAAACTTAAGAAAAGAATGTTATTTTGCATCAGGTTGAAACATTAAGCACCAATATATTTACACAGCACTAATTCATATTGATCTCAGACAGAATTTTGGCCTCTCAGGAAATTAAGGGACCCGGGGAGCCGGTGAGAAAATGGGGTTGAAGCCCAAGATCAGCCAGGATGGTGTTGAATGGTGGAGCAGGCTTGACGGACCATATGGTCTACTTCTGCTCCTGTTTCTTGTGTCTCATGAATGGAAATGGTTTGCCCCAACTTAAATTTTAACATAAACAGATGAGCGATGCCTTTGTCCAAGGTTGCATAATGCTATATGTATTGGAGTTAGAGCCAAACATAGGGCAGGGAAAGCAAAGATTGAGAATTTATAAATTAATTGGACCAAATCTTCCTGGAGTGGGGCATTGTATGGCACATGCTGTTAATTAAACATTTTTCCTGTATCATTGAACTTGCAGAATTTTGTACCATAATTTGTTGGAAGTACAAGTTGAAAATGGTGAGTGGAACCGGGCATCTGGGACCTTAGTGAATGATGAGACCCACGGTGTATCCCTTTAACCAATTAAGAGTTCAGAAAGAAATGGAGGATGACAGGGAATACATATATATTACTGTCAAGTCTGGAAAAGAAAGAGAAATAAAGAGAGGGAAAATCTTTGATTAAGATTTTTTAAAAATGAGTCAGAGAGGAAAAAATAAAAACATTAGCAGTGTAAAATTTGACATTTCAAAAATCTCAAGCAAAAATTGACTCCATAAAAGAATGAGATTCAACAGGTTAATTTGTTGTTTTTTGGGGTGGAGGAATCAATTGGCATTCCATTAACAATTATCATGTTGTTAAAAGAGTGCTGCTGTTAACTTTCAGTGTTTTAGAGTTCTAACTTTCAGTGGCGAGTTTCACATGCAAATCCAACTATTTCTGAAAAAAAATGATGGGAATGTGAAAGCTAAGATGCTATTACTGTGCATGAAATAATGGAGCAAGGTAAATCATAGGCAAATTCTGGAGATTTACCCCACAAGTTGTACCACAACGTGCGTTGTATTAACGTGGTTAATGACATTAAAACAAAGTTATTTTTCCAGGAAAATTTGACCCATTAACTGCCAGAGACTAAATTTCAAAATCCTTTATATAAAAGAACATAACATAAGAACATAAGAACTAGGAGCAGGAGTAGGCAATCCAGCCCCTCGAGCCTGCCTCGCCATTCATTATGATCATGGCTGATCTCATTTCGGCCTCAACTCCAATTTCCCGCCCTCTCCCCACAACCTTTGAACCCATTACTAATTAAAAATCTGTCTATCTCCTCCTTAAATTTATTCAGCGTCCCGGCATCTACTGCACTCTGAGGTACTGAATTCCACAGATTCAGGACCCTTTGAGAAAAGTAATTTCTCCGCATTTCTGATTTAGATCTACCACCCCTTAGCCTAAAATTATGGCCTCTCATTCTAGAATGCCCCAGAAAGGGAAACATCCACTCCACATCTACTTTGTCTATCCCCTTTAGCATCTTATATACCTTAATTAGATCTCCTCTCATCCTTCTAAACTCTAACAAGTATAGACCTAAACTGCTCAATCTTTCCTCATAAGACAAGCCCCTCATCTCTGGAATCAATCTAGTGAACCTCCTCTGAACCGCCTCCAATGCAACTACATTCTTCCTCAAGTAAGGGGACCAAAACTGTGCACAGTACTCCAGGTGCGGTCTCACCAATGCCTTGTGTAGCTGCAACAACACTTCCCTATTTTTATGCTCTATTCCTTCTGCAATAAATGTCTAAATTCCATTTGCCTTCCTTATTACCTACTGTACCTGCATACTAGCTTTCAGCGATTCATGCACGAGGATGCCCAGATTCCTCTGCACTGAAGCATTCTGAAGTTTCTCTCCATTTAAATAATAATTCACCTTTTTATTCTTCAGACCAAAATGGATAACCTCACACTTACCATGTTAAACTCCATCTGCCAAATTTTGGCCCATTCACCTAACCTGTCCGTTTCCATTTGTGAATTTCTTATTTCTTCATTGCAACTTACTTTCCCACCTATTTTGGTGTCATCTGCAAATTTAGCTATAGTACCTTCTATCCCTGAATCCAAGTTATTAATATATATTATAAATAGTTGGGGCTCAAGGACCGAACCCTATGGTACCCCACTAGTTACAGCTTGCCACCCAGCAAAAGACACATTTACCCTGACTCTCTGCTTTCTGTTGGTTAGCCAATCCTCTATCCAAGTCAATATATTACCCCTAACTCCATGTGATCTTGTGTATTAATCTTTTGTGCAGCACCTTATCAAAGGCCTTCTGGAAGTCCAGATATACTACATCTACAGGATCCCCATTAGCCACTTTGCTTGTTACAAAACTAGAATAGTTATTATTCCAAGGCTTTTATAATAGCTTCACTCATAATAAAATGTCAAGGGGAAGATGGTGGCATATTGACAATGTCATTATGCTGTTAATTCGGAGGCGAGCTTTGTGATCTGGGGTCTTGGGCTCAAATCCCACCAGGCTGCTGTTGGAACTTAAGTTCAATTAAGAAATCTGGAATATAAGCTGGTATCACTAACAGTGACAATGACAACTATCATTGATTGTTATAAAGACATATTTGGTCCACTAATACCCTTTACAGAAGGAAATCTGCCATCCTTACCTGGTCTGCCTACATGTGACTCCAGACACATAGCAATGTGATTGACTCTCAACTGCCCTCATTTCAAGGGAAGTCGGGGATGGACAACAAATGCTGGCATTGCCAGCACCACCCACATCCCATGAGAAAATGTATGTTTAAAAAATGCATTACAGGAGGACATATAGCAAATACCCGAGTTCCTTTCATTAAGTATCACCGCTTCATGACCCAGTCATGCATTTTTATTTTCAGATTCCAACAATATTATTTTTCAAGAATGCATGAAAATACTGGTTTAACTTTTTGAAAAGATGTGTTTGAAAAGGTGTTAAATATTTGCATATTTTAATTTTCTTTTGGTTGCACACAACACTTGCTTTATGCAGAAAAGCTATGACATAGTTATACTCAAAGTACTGGTTACAGTGTGATGTTCATCTGGAAATTCCAAGTTATCCTGTCAGCTGCAATTTACCCCGAATGTAATGCCTTCAAACACAGCCTATGTGAAAAACAACAGATTCAAATGCCAGATGAAAACAGAGTAAAGCAGTAAATATGTGAAAAAGTTTTTATTTAACTTGTTTACATGTCACAATGGCCTGGCCTTGCAAAAGGCTGGGGCTTTGATTAAAAAAAGGCCAGGCATTAGTTCTGGAAAAATTCCGTAATCTTTTTCTGCACACTGTCTGCAGGTGTCGGCAATACAATCCGCCATGTCTTCAATGGAGCTAACCGTGTTTTTGGTGCTTTGGTGCTACAGTGTGAAATCCTGGAGCATCTCTACAGACTTTGCAGCATCAGCTAAGGAAATGCAAGCGGGTGGACATTCATCGGACTCTTCAGGGTCATCAGCCTCCTCAGCTCCACGGTTGAAGAACATATAATATTTACGATGGCTGTATCAACTTCACTTTTGCTCCAACACTTTGAACTTTCTCACAGGTTTCAGGCACGCCCACAGGTTTTGCATGTCCTTTCACAAGGAGATCTTGATGTCAAATGATGGCTTGCTCAGTGTTCCACATTTTTTGTGCTCTTGTGTGGTCTAACTCTGCTCTGATTGGTCGGCAATGTTGCATGACAAGCTTAGATAAGTTTGGCTAACCTGAAGTTACCAGTATGGAATTTTGGCTTATCAGGTGCATCATTCTTTGGGATTTGCTATTCTGTCGGCAAGAATGGTTAACGACTTTGACATAACGGGATTTTCTTGTAATCTGAGTTTGACTCATTGTGATTTCACTGCATCACTAAGCTTGTAATGGAATGAGGGAGTCTGGAGAAAGGGTTGTAAACTCTACTAGCAATATAAATTGCAGAACCAAAGAGTTATGTTGAAGTTAAAATCATTTGTTTGCATTTCTGGTTGAATCACGTCATAGAGATAGTGATTCACTATGGAGCATTGGTTACAATCTATTTTGTTTAACTTATGTTTGTGTGTTTGCGGACAAAAGCAGGCAATTCAATTTGGGAACAGATAGAGGCAGTTGTAGCTTTGCTTTGGTGAAGGCTGCATCAGATTGAGAGAGCCAACAAGGGGAAATAGTCAATTAAGCCTGCATTTTAAGCAGAGAAAATACTAACTTAATCATTGACTGCATGGAATATGGGTAGGCCTGTATCTCTGTTTGGATTTCACAACAGAAAAACAGCCAAAGGTTTGCTCTAGCTTTCATCTAGTGGAAGAAATCTACAGTGGTCCTCACAGAGCCTTGTGGCAGAAAGCAATCTGCAAAGTTAACTTGGAAAGCTTTGGGAAGGTCGTTGGATACCTGCCAGCAACCCAAACTAGAATCTGAAGAGCCCACAGTTGTGAGGTCTGTAAAGAAAAAGTGTGGTATCACTTGGCCAAAAACTAATGGAAGGATCACCATAGAATGTGTACCTCGATGAAAAGCTGAAATACTAAGGAGAAATAAAGTAAATGCCAGAGGGCCCAAGCATACCTCTTGGGTTGGTTCCATGAAAAGTGACTGAACCTTCGAGATTTTGTAAGATAAAGGGACTCTTGGAGGAGGGGGAAAGTAAAATGTAGACCTGAGTTCATAGCAAAAGTCTTTATAAACTATAGCATTAAGTTAATAGTGCTTACTTTGTTTAATTATTTTTTTGAAATACAATAAAGTTTGTTTTTGTTTAATAAATGCGAAATTTGTGGCATAGTTCAGTCAGTTAATTGCTGGACATTCAGATTTCTTCTTTAACAATTAACAGTCCCCAACAGGATTATAACAACATTGGAGACACTTAGCTGGATTCCAAATCCACATACTGATATGGGTGCACTGGGATCTTGGCTAAGATGTAAGCTAACAAGATTTCACAGTAAACTTTTATCGTACTTAGAAGCAGAAATAATTGAGAGGTTGATTCAATATTTAAAACTTAAGGAAGCAATTTTGTACTTGCTTCTACTGGTGAAGAACCGTGAAAGTTTAAGTCTTGGAAATGGACTTAAAATAGAAATACACCTGCAGTTGAGCCAGAGGAAGATGAGGTAACTGTAGAATTGGTTGAGACATTCACTTCGGAAGTTGCAATGACAGAAACTACAAACATAGCGAATAGTGAAGTTCAGAAGGTGAGATCAGAATAGAATATTTTAAAAACTGTGCCTGCAACTTACTGTGTGAATGCCAATGAAAAATCTCCTTTTGGGGATGTAAATTGAAATTATAAATACTGTAAGAAGAAAGCTTTCCAAAAACACTGCAAGAGATAATATCTTACATCTTAAAGTGACTATGTTTCCTGGACATGGAATTCAGGCAGTGTGCTGTTATCAAGATGGACATGTGAAATTCATTGGACAATGGAAGATTAGGCTTGTGTGTATTACACGTGGTAAGATAGAAAAAGAAACATGTTGTCGAAGCTTTTCGTCTTGCACCTGGAGAGTGGTGAAAGAATCTAGTTCATGGTTTATATGTTTTAGATAATCATTTTTAGTTTTAGGAATTAAAGTTTTAACTGTAGAAATGGGGAATCTGACTGAGAAATTAATAAGCAACCCTGAAATGAAAGCAAGTGAGAGAAATTTAGAGATTATTGCATTTAAAAAGTAGACTATTTATTTTGAAAGCTCAGAGTTGATGGTGAAAAAACTTGGACAATGATGATCCATCTCTCATCTTGTAATGGAGTAGAGAGTGGGGGGAGTGATTGTATGGGGTCTGCAAGAGTTGGAAATATGGTGGGTGGGGTGACTTAATTCGGCCAGAGCTGAAATTTTGCTTTCCGACAGCAGCTTTGAATTTAGAAATTAACTCAGTGGCATGTTTGCGGCAGGTCAAGCCTCAAGCCATTCTCTGATGGCTTCCTACTTCTAATACATTTGTATGCCATGAATACTCATTACATTAAAAATGTTTGTAATTATGTACTACTTTCACGATAGCGGCGTATGAGAATCCTGTGGCACCTCATTCACATTTGGTTAAAGGTGATGTGCAACAGTAGACTTTGTGCAGCCATGTCCGAGCTCAGCAGTTTTCCTTGTTGAACTCTGCAGCACAAGGGAGGGGAGCAGGAGAATGGCAGCTTGCATGGAGGCTCAGACCAGCAATGGTGAGTCAGTTGTAAGGGGGGGGGGGGGGGGGGGGGGGTGGGGGTGCAGGGGCATGGAGGAGTGGAAGAAGGATAGAAGGATCCGAAGAGGACAGAGGGGGGGACAGGGGCATGGAGGACTGAAGTGGGGAGGGCCTGGCATGTGTGGTGGAGTGGTTGGTGGGAACAGTCAGTCAAGGTAAGAAAAGGAGGGGCCTAAAGGCTGGTGTTAGTACAGTCCACATGTGGGTCTATCTCAGGATGTTGGCTGGCAGAGTCCTTCAGAGCTTTGAATTCACCCACAACATTTCAATTATCCCCACTGAGAGTGATCTTGGACAATGTTCTTTATAGTGAATACAGGGGAGGGCCAGCTGAGCCTGTAAGTTCAGCCATGACCCACAGTGTGTGTGGACACTAACATGAACATTCATTAAAGAGTGAATACAAAAAACAGAACCTTGTTTCTTCCACAATAAAGGAAATGTCCCTAACTCCCCTCTAGCCATTAATGCATGCCAACTATGAGGTGTGCCAATACATTTAGCTCTCTGACTAAGCTAGGGTCTCAACAAATAACAATGATGCACTGATGAATAAAGTAATAAAATGTGAAATGCTTACAAGTGAGATTTAAATGTGAAAAACACCCATCCCACCTTTGTGCTCTCAATAGGTCATGGTAATGGAGTTGAGCAGGAAAGTTGTGGCTCTGATGAAGAGCCTCCCAGTTTCTCCAGGACAGTCTTTCCTTGCCAACCCATATGTGCTGCATTGTCAGCTGTTGGCAGGTTTTACACTGAAAAGCTCCCCTTGGCACTCCCTCGTCTCCTTTGCACACGGCTGACACTTTAAATTTTAACTGTAATTGCATGGGAACCAGCGAAAAGAAATGGAAAAGAAGTTGTCCCACCAAGAGGAATGGTTAGAATTCCACTCAGGGAGTCTGGAGTATGGGCTGTAAACTCCACTAGCAATATAAATTAATCAAACGGGTTGCAGAATCAAACAGATATGTTGAAGGTGAAATAATTTGTTTGCACTTCTGGTTAAATCATCCCAAAGTATGCCTTGCTGCCATAGTGAAAGTGATTCAGGGTGGAGCCTTGGTTACAAGGTCATTTTTTAAAATTTACCTGTGTTTGCTGACAGAGGAGGCGTTTCAGCTTAGGTTTCATGTGGGAAAACCAACTGGAAGTTCTGGCTTGCAGCTGGTGGGAGGTCCTCACAGACCTTTGTGGCTAAAACAGTCAGCTCGAATAGCTATCTTGGAAAAAAAAACTATACAGAAGTCATGGGAGCAGACTGGAAAAAAGCAGTAGAGATTAGTGGAGGCTTTGCCAATTAGAGTCCACTTGCTAACCAAT
Source organism: Carcharodon carcharias (assembly GCF_017639515.1). Taxonomy (NCBI): domain Eukaryota; kingdom Metazoa; phylum Chordata; class Chondrichthyes; order Lamniformes; family Lamnidae; genus Carcharodon; species Carcharodon carcharias. The sequence goes on from NC_054476.1 coordinate 14,793,394, forward strand.
CTGCACTCTCTTCTCATGTAGTATAAATTGTTGTTCCTTTTATAATTTGGTATTCATGCAAATTGTCTGGATGAGTGCAAAATGGAAGCTTTGGCAACATGTGTCTCTTTTCCGCAATGCTCAAGTTTTGTACTATCAAATGACTATATGTAGGTAACATATTTCCTCAAGACACTGGGCTGAATTTTGCCGTCGGCAAGCAGAGGGTGGGGCCCACTCGATGACGCATAAAATGATGCGGGATGATGTCGGGCAGAACCCCCGACGTCATCCTGCCCCATTTAAATCTTCAGGAAGGTGGGGGCGCAGCAAAATCAGCTGCGGGTCCACCAACCTGTCAATGGCCGATTGAGGCCATTGACAGGATCATTAAAACAATTAAAGGACCTGCCCTTCCAACCTTAAGGTTAGTGGGCAGGCCAGGAGCCCTGGTGGGGAATAGAAAAAACATGAAACCTCATCCATTGGTGGGATAAGGTTTCATGTAGGGGTTTAAAAAGTTGAATAAAGTTTTAGTGAAATTTATGAACACGTCCCATCTCATGTGACATTGTCACATGAAGGGGACATGTTAAGGATTTTTTTTCTCTCTATTTTTAATGTTTTTAGAACTGTCAGCGATCTCCCTGAGGCAGCACGTAGCCTCAGGGAGATGTGTGCTTTATTGTGCGCATGCGTGAAAGAGCGCACTCTCACTTTTGGTGAATGCCCCCCACCTCCCGCCCGCATAACATTGCCTGGTGGACATCACGCTGGGCGGGCCTTAATTGGCCTGCCCACATAAAATGGCGACAGGGCCCGCTTGTCCGGCAGCGATAGGCTCCCCACCCGCTGGAGATTGGGTCGAGCCTGCCCACCTGACAGGCAGAAAATTCTGTCCACTATTTTTCAAACTATGAGAACTACCACACGTATCAACTTCTATGGTATCATACACATTTGTTCTGATATATTTGGGATTTTTTTTTAATCTACTCTTGGTTCTCATCTATACAGTACAGCTTTCCCAGGTTTGCAATAATCTTTTGTTTAAAAGCAAAAACACTACGGATGTTGGAAATCCAAAACAAAAACAAAAACATAAATACCTAGAAAAACTCAGCAGGTCTGGCAGCATCAGCGGAGAGCAGCACAGTTAACGTTTCGAGTCCAAATGACCCTTCAACAGAACTAAGTAAAAATAGAAGAGAGGTGAAATATAGTCTGGTTTGAGGGGGGGGACAAAAAGAGCAGGATAGAGGGCCAGTGATAGGTGGAGATAACCAAAAGATGTCACAGACAAAAGGACAAAGAGGTATTGAAGGTGGTGATATTATCTAAAGGAATGTGCTAATTAAGGGTAGAAAGCAAAACGAGCAAGGTACAGATAGCCCTAGGGGGGTGGGGTGAAGGGATCAAAATAGGCTAAAAGGTAGAGATAAAACAATGGATGGAAATGCACTTAAAATAATGGAAATAGGTGGGAACAGAAAAATCTATGTAAATTATTGGAAAAAACAAAAAGGAGGGGGAAAATCGGAAAGGGGGTGGGGATGGAGGAGAAATTTTAGAAATCTAAAATTGTTGAACTCAATATTATTTCAATATGAACTCAATATAAACTCCAGTTGGAGGAACAGCACCTCATCTTCCGATTAGGCACTTTACAGCCTTCTGGACTGAATATTGAGGTCAACAATTTTAGATCATGTCCTCACTTATCACCCCACCAGCCTCCGCATTCAAAGGATCATCCTCCGCCATTTCCGCCAACTCCAGCATGACGCCACTACCAAACACATCTTCCCTTCACCCCCACTGTCGGCATTCCGTAGGGATCGTTCCCTCCGGGACACCCTGGTCCACTCCTCCATCATCCCCTACTCCCCAACCCCCACCTATGGCACCACCCCATGCCCACGCAAAAGATGTAACACCTGCCCCTTCACTTCCTCTCTCCTCACTGTCCAAGGGCCCAAACACTCCTTTCAAGTGAAGCAACATTTCGCTTGCATTTCCCCCAACTTAGTCTACTGCATTCGTTGCTCCCAATGCGGTCTCCTCTACACTGGAGAGACCAAACGTAAACTGGGCGACCGCTTTGCAGAACACCTGCGGTCTGTCCGCAAGAATGACCCAAACCTCCCTGTCGCTTGCCATTTCAACACTCCACCCTGCTCTCTTGCCCACATGTCTGTCCTTGGCTTGCTGCATTGTTCCAGTGAAGCCCAACGCAAACTGGAGGAACAGCACCTCATCTTCCGACTAGGCACTTTACAGCCTTCCAGACTGAATATTGAATTCAACAACTTTAGGCCTTGACCTCCTTCCTCCATCCCCACCCCCTTTCTGTTTCTTCCCCCTTCCTTTTGTTTTTTTCTAATGAATTATATAGATTTTTCTTTTTCCCTCCTATTTCCATTATTTTTAAATATTTTTGAATATTTTATGCTCCCCCACCCCCACTAGAGCTATACCTTGAGTGCCCTACCATCCATTCTTAATTAGCACATTCGTTTAGATAATATCACCAACTTCGACACCTATGTGTTCTTTTGTTCTGCCGTCTGTGACATCTTTTGATGATCTGCTTCTATCACTGCTTTTGCCTACAACCACACCACCCCCCCTCCACTTCTCTCCCCACACCCAACCCCCCCCCCCACCTTAACTCAGCTTATATTTCAACCCTTCCTGGGATTCACCTAGTTCTGTCAAAGGGTCATGAGGACTCGAAACGTCAACTCTTTTCTTCTCCGCCAATGCTGCCAGACCTGCTGAGCTTTTCCAGGTAATTCTGTTTTTGGTTTGGATTTCCAGCATCCGCAGTTTTTTGTTTTTATCTATCTGTACCTTGCTTGTCCTGCTTTCTACCCTTAATTAGCATATTCCTTTAGATAGTATCATCACCTTCAACACCTCTTTGTCCTTTTGTCAGTGACATCTTTTGGTTATCTTCACCTATCACTGGCCCTCTATCCAGCTCTTCTTGTCCCACCCCGCCTCAAACCAGATTATATTTCACCTCTCTTCTATTTTTATTTAGTTCTGTTGAAGGGTCATTTGGACTCGAAACGTTAACTGTGCTCCTATCCGGAGATGCTGCCAGATCTTTTGTTTAAGCCTAGTTTAGGACTGCAAACAATGTTTGCATAATTCCCATTGACTGAAAATGTGGAAAAAAAAGAATGAACACAAATGCTCTATGCATGGGTCCAGGAGTTTGCTGTATTTATGACCTTGTATGTTCAATTTAAGTTAATGCTACAATAAAGCAAATTAGTTTCTAAGTATCTCACATGGAAAATATCAGATTACAGGAATGATCTTGAATCGGCCAGCATCATTGTTTGTGAAATGCGAGAACCAATCATTGAATGATAAGATTTAGCCTGAAGTATATCGTAAACCCAGCAAGACAAACAATGGCTAATGATAGTTTTTTTTAAAACAATTGCAATGAAAATGTTGTGGCTATGTATAATGAAAACCACAAATCTTTTATTCTCATTGCTTTCCAACAGGGAAATATATTCAATGAATTGTATGCAATTCTATATTCCCAGTCTGCAGTGTAGTTTTCTTTTAGCTTTCAGGATTTTGCAATGGTTAGAAAACAATCCAGTTATTTCAGCTGTTAAGTTCATACAAAGCCTATCAAGTTACAACTAGTGGCTATTATGACGTTTCAAATTTTAATAGGATTTAAAAGGAAAGTACCTTTATCAAACATACCATAAATTCTTGCACCCTTAATGAATGCAATCTGCGTATAACAGCAACATAGAACCATAGAACCATAGAAAAGTTACAGCAAGAAGGAGGCCATTAGGTCCACATTGTCCATGCCAGCCCGAGGACACCCAGGTACGCTTTCTAATCCCACCCTCCTGCACCCGGCCCATAGCCCTGCAGTTTACAGCACTTAAGGTGCAGATCCAGGTACTTTTTAAAAGAGTTTAGAGTTTCTGCCTCTACCACCAACTTGGGCAGCGAATTCCAGACACCCACTACCCTCTGCGTAAAAAAGTTCTTCCTCATGTCCCTCCTACACCTTCTGCCACTTATCTTGAATCTATGTCCCCGGTTCTAGAATTCTCAATCAAGGGAAACAATTTTATCCTGTCCACTCTATCTATTCCCCTCAGAATTTTGTACACCTCAATCAAGTCACCTCTCAGCTTTCTTTGTTCTAAGGAAAATAACGCCAACCTATTCAATCTCACCTCATAGCTACACTTTTCTAATTCTAGCAACGTTCTTGTAAACCTCCTCTGCACTCTCTCCAGAGCTATTACATCCTTCCTGCAATGTAGTGACCAGAACTGCACACAATACTCCAGTTGTGGCCTCACCAGTGTTTTATATAATTCCAACATTATATCCTTACTTTTATATTCTATGCCTCTGCCAATAAAGGAGAGCATTTCATATGCCTTCTTTACAACCTTGTCTACTTGAACTGCTGCCTTCAGGGACCTGTGTACTTGTACACCAAGAGCTCTCACTTTATCTACCCCTCTTAGTATATTCCCATTTATTTTGTAAGCCCTGTAACTGTTTGACCTCCCTAAATATATGACTTCAACTTCTCTATGTTAAAATCCATCTGCCACTTTACCACCCACTCCACCAACCCATCGATATTGTTTTGGAGATTATGGCTATCCTCTACACTATCTACTACTCGGTCAATCTTTGTGTCACCTGCATTGTTGTTGGTGCCTTCAACAATAATCTGTACACAACACCAACTTGCATTGATATGATGCCTTCAACAAGTCTGTACAACAACAACTTGCATTGCTGATGGCACATTCAACAACAATCTGTGTACAATAACAACTTGCATTCATATGGTGCCTTCAACATCGTAAAATGTTGCATGGTACTCCATCCTATCTATGTCATTGTTACCCACTGCAGGACTTCCAACTTTACCTCTGGACTCTTTCTTATCTCCTATCCATTTCCTATTTCCCCTTCATTATCCCAGGCGTATGTAACTTCAGCTTTTCCTGAGTCCATTCACCTGTGTATTTTGGCTGCCATTCCAAACCCAAGCAGACTCTATTTCCATTTTTACTCTCTTTATTGACTTTTCTCTTTATCGCTCCTAGACCCTCTTTAATTATCATGCCTCCTTTTCGTTCTCCCCGTTCAGGTACTCTGCCCCCAATCCCTACTGCAACCCTTCAGTGCACCTCAACATTCTTCATCTCTTGCTGCTCTCTCAGGCTTGATTACCTCTTAAATAAGACTCACCCTCTCACTGTGGACTCTTCCAGTGGATCAACACTCATAGCCCCTCTATCCATGACCCTCCAAAATGTCTGTGCATTTGCCATCCATTAAATTATGTAGATGATTTCATCAACATTATCAACATAACGAAAACCTGGCGGAGGGGGGATGGCAACTTTCCCGTTAATGAAGCCTCCCTGTCTGACTATACCTTCTATCAATTGCTTCAACATGGTGGCAGTGTGGTATTTATCTCAAGATTATACTTTGGCTTGACCCATTTACTCCCCTGGCACTTTCTTTTCCTTTGAGCATCTCATCTTGTTCCACCCTCTCACCACTCATTCAAAGTCATTGTTCACGATCACTCTCCCAAGCGTGATAAAAATGTTCTCACCAGCTTATCTTTACTGCTTTCCTCCCTCGACCTCTGTACTGAACGACTTCTCATCCTTGGTTGTTTCAAGCTCTATTTCAACTCATCGTGCTCTCACTCCTTTGAGTTCAGTGCCCTCTTAACCTCTCCAAACTCTCCCTCCATGCAAACTTCCCAACTCATATTCATGGCCCATGACCATGCCATCTCATACAGTCTGGCTAAACAGGTCACTAAAATCTCAAATAAGGCCACTGGTCACTTCCTTGTACCACCCTCCAACCACATCCCCCTTCTATGCTCCAACCCAACCTCCTTTCCCACCATCCTGCAAAAACTATTCTCTTAATTCACTTACAACTGCACTAGGCTTTGGCTCTCCATCAGCACATTCCTACAGCTGTTGATTGGCTCAACCATACCCTCACCTCTGTCTTTACTCTAGTGCCCACTCAAAGCATTACTCATTCTCACCTTGGACATTCCACCGGGCTGAACCACATTTCTTTTTTTTTTATATTCATTCCTGGGATGTGATTCAGTCCTTGACCCTGGGAGGCTATATTTTGTTACCCATCCATAATTGCCCTTGAGGAGATATTGATGAGTTGCCTTCTTGAACTGCTGCAGCCCATCTGATGCAATACACCTAGTGTGCTGCGGGGAAGGGAGCTCCAGGATTCTTATCCATTGATAGTGAATGAACGGCGATATCGTTCCAAGTCAGGATGGTATGTGACTTGGAGGGGAACTTGCAGATGGTGGCGTTCCCATGCATGCGTTGCCTTTTCTGTCTGGGCCGTGAGTTTGGAAAGTGCTGGGAAGGGAGGCTTGGCAAGTTGCTGCAGTGCATCTTGTAGATGGTACACACTGCTGCCATTATGCGTTGGTGGTGGAGGGAGTGAATGTTTAAGGTGGTGTCAGGTACTGATCTAGAGTGTTAACACTGCTCAGCATTCAAGGATCATCCTGGAATGCAAAGATAACCCCCAACTTCTTTTCTCTACTGAAAACCATCTTGTTAAACCCCTGACTGCTCTTCCTCACCAATAACAATAAGTGGGAGGAGCTCATGAACTTTTTTGTCACCAGGATTGAGACCATTGACTAACAGATCAGCTGCCTCTGCCACATCTGTCCCTTCCAGTAGCCCACCAGGCCAAACCTACTTTACAGTTCCACCCTGCGGGAGTCCTGAACTTGCATCTTCCTCTAATTTCTCCCTTAGCTCTCTTCTTCCCTCTTCCTGCTCATCTTCTCCATGAGACCCACCTCCTTCTCTCTTGACCCTATTCCCACTAAACCGCTGACCACTCAACTTTATTTCCTGGTCCCCATGTTATTCGATTCTCTCTCTTGAGTGTTGTCAAGCTCTCCTTTGCATCTGCTGCTATCACTCCTCTTGAAAAATATAACCTTTGACTCCACGGCACTTGCAAACTACCGCCCCCATCTCCAATCTCCTTTTCCTCTCCAAAGTCCTTGAAGGTGTTGTCACTTCTCAAATCCATGTCTGTCTTTCCTTGAACTTAATGTTTGTACTCCTCTAATCAGTATTCTCCCCTGCTACAGTACAGTGACAGCTCTCATCATTGTCACAGATGCCATCCTATGTGGCTGTGACAACGGTAAACTTTCCCTCCTCATTCTCCTTGGCCAGATGGGTGGGACTCCAATCACCTTGTTCCATTTTTATCTTTCTAATTTTAGCCAGAATATCACTTGCAATGACTTCTCATTCACCGCTACTTCTCGTATCCCCCAAGGATGTGTCTTTGACCTCCCTGCCCCACCAACTATTGTTCATCTATATGCTGCTTCTCATCATCCAAATGCTCAAGATTAATTTTCACATATATGCTGATGACACCGAGCTCTACTGTACCACCACATCTCTCGAGTCCTCCACTGTTTTTATTTATTCTTGCAAGGAATGTGAGCATCGCTGGTGAGGCCAGCATTTGTTGCCCATCCCTGATTGTTTCTTGAGAAGGTTGCTAAATGACCAGACTGTTTATCTGACATCCAGCACTGGATAAGCAGAAATTGCCTCCAATTAAATATTGGGAAGACTGAAGCAATTGTTCTCAGTCCCTGTTGGAAACCCTGCTCCCTAGTCACCAACTCTATCCCTCTTCTTGGCAACTGTCTGAGACTAAAGCAGACACTTTGTACCCTTGCTGTCATATTCAAATCTGAGATGAGCTTCCAACCACATATTCACCATCAGTAAGACTACTTATTTCCATTTCCTTAACCTCCCAACTTCTTCCCTGCCGCAGCTCATCTGGTTGTGAAATCCTTATTTAAACCTTTTGTTACCTCTTGACTATTCCAACGCACCTCTGGCTGGTCTCCCATATTTCACCCTCTGTATACTTGAGGTCATCCATAACTCTGTTGCCCGCACCCTAACTCATAACAAGTTCACCTATCATCTCTGTGCTCACTGGCCTACATAGGTCCCTGATTAAGCAACATTCTCATCCTTGTCTTTGAATGTCCCCATGGCCTTGGGACTCCCTATTTCTGTAATTTCCTCTAGGCCTATAATCCTCCAAGATACCTGCACTCGTCTGATTCTAGCCTCTTGAGCATCCCTGATTTTAAGTGCTCCGCTATTGGTGGTCATAACTGCAGTTGCCTGAGCCATATTTGATGGATTTTCCTCCTTAAACCTTCCTTTCCTCCTTTAAGACACCCCTCAAAACCTACCCCTTTGACCAATCTTTTGGTTATCTGACCTAATATCTCCTGTGTGGCTCAGTGTCATATTTTGTTTTATAATGCTCCCATGAAGCGCCTTTGAACATTTTATTACTTTAAAGGCACTATTTCAATTCAAGTTGTTTTTTTTTTGTAACCAAGCATTTAATGGCTAAGTGCTTGATAAAATTTGATGAACAACAGAACCTGAAAGATTGCTTTTGTATAATTTATTTAATTCTGGAGTGCTGATGTGGCGCCACGGTTAGCGCTGATGCCTCACAGTTCCAGGGACCCGAGTTTGATCCTGACCTGACCTCGGGTGTCTGCCCTTGTGAAGTTTGCACGTTCTCTCTGTGTCTGTGTGGGTTTCCACTGGGTGCTCTGGTTTCCAAAGACGTGCTGGTTAGGTGGATTGGCTAAGGTAAAATTGTTCCCCATTGTGCATGCATGTGAGCGTGTGTCCTGTGATGGATTGGTGTCCCATCCTGGATGTACCCCACCTGGCGCCATTGCCTGTCGGGATTGGGTCCAACTCCTTGTGACCCTCAATTGGATGAAGTGGTGGTGAAGCGTGAGTGGAGCGCTGATAAATGGAGACCATTTCATGCCTGATAAATGCACACTACACAGACAAGTTTCTAGACAATTACTTGACCATTTGTTTGTGGGACTGTGCTGTTTACAAATTGGTTGATATTTGCCTGCATAACAAAATTGACTGCACATCAAAAATTATACATTGATTGTGAAGCACTTTGAAATATCTGAAGGACATGAAATGTGCTCTATAAATAAAAGTGCTTTCTTGCTGCAGTTTGTGATTAGGCAGATTATTTCTTAATACAAAGTCAATTTCTTATTTTATCTTAATATAACAGTGATTTCCAAATGTAAAAATGATTAGTGATTTGTTTATTGATAGATTACAGTGTTTTGTGATCATGGAACTTATATTACAGTGGCTTTGTGTAATAATTGCAGAATGTGGCTTGTTTTCTATAAATTAAGCACCAGATCGGGAGTGAAAAGTAATAAATATTGTCAACTTTACCCACTGGAGTTCAATTTTTTTTTAAAGTTGAAACTTGAAACTTCACTTCACTAAACATAAAAGAGCACTGCATTACTTATAATTGTCACATGATTTAATATAATATATAAGAGTTCCATTTCATGCATTGTTTTATTCATGAGTAGGATTATCAATTCAGTTCTGATGACAGTTACACTTGCCAAATTCCTGCTGCTCCTTCTGTGAACCTGACTCAGCAATAGCTGCACAAAGTAGCATTTATGGGAACGATAGGCACGTACTGATTGTTTCTTTTTAAAGCTATATTTAGAATTGAGACAACATATTGGCTGAGGCAGCGAATGTAACCTGGTTCAGGAATACAGAGAAATTAGGAACTCCGCTATTTAAATACAGACCTGTACATATTATTCTCTCTCACACCCTCTCTTTCTGAGAGAAAAACAGAGAGAGAGAGACAGCATTAGTTATACCCGTTACTTGTGGTTTTCTGAGAAAATACTCATTTTCAAAAACCTTATTTAATATTGCAGGTGGCAATGCTGCCTTAGCTTTGGGGAATGGCCTCTACGCCTGAATAAAATTAATTGCTGTAACTAAACCTTATTTAATCTGATACGTAACTATGTGCACCTATCTGTATGTGGTGTGTATGTGCATGTGGTATGTAGCGTGGGCATATGGTATGTGCACTTCATGCATGTGTGCATGTGTCCCTGATTTTTATACTGGGGCAGTTTTGGGCAGGTGAGTTTTGTGGCTGTTATGAAACTTACTTGTTGAAGCTGAAAACAGGCTCGGGATATTTTAACTCCAATGGCTTAGTAATTCTATCTGCATCAAGGACTCCAGTAGTTCACCAACAAGTGCAGTACTAAAAAAATACTTAATTCCCTGAGAGACCAAAAATTTGATAAGATCTGAAAGGACCTGATAAGATCGAGCAGTTAGGGCCTACAGTATGCAGCATTTGCCATGAACACTTCATTTAGTAAAACCTAGTGGAGACCCAGCTGAGTAAGTTTAAAACTTACTTTGTTGGATTAGGAGCAGCAGAAGTGTGCCCACAAAGAAAGCTTTTTCCCCTGACACCATCTGACGCCTAACATTCTCTCAATCCTTACTCACCACCTGACTCCTGCCTGATGGTTTGCAGATCACCTGATCCTCACAGGTCCAAAGTCAGCCAGCCTCTACCTCTAGATTCTCATTTTGAAAAATCAGCCCCTGGATTACTAGTCTGGTGACATTACCAGCACACCCACTGTCTCCTCATAAATCATGTCAAAGGAGACAGAGAGGTGAAAGATGGCAGTTAGCAGATATCATTTGTGAATTTAGATAGTGCAGTTCCAATGAAGTGGCAGGGCAGAAGTCTGAATGAGGAGATTAAAACATCCAATGGCTGGAAAGGTTGCCTATTGTAGAAGAAACATTTTGACTGAGAAAAATTGTTGAATAATATTTTTTAAAGCCACACCCTTCTTACCTTAAATGCTTTCTTCCTCTCAGTCCATTTTTCAATAACTAACATTGACTACAATCATTGACCTATTGTTGATTGATGCTTCTTTAATGTGTCTACAAATTACTTTTGTACCATTTGATGCTTTATTACAGACTTGCAATAACATTTCCATTCCTCAGACCAATCCAAATAGATTCTGTTTACCCTACTTCTCCATTTAAATATTCACATTCTAGGCCACATTTTCATTGTGGGGAATTGTGAGTCAGGAGATTTCCTGACGTCACAATCCTGCCTCCTGTCTGGCATTGCCTGCCTATGCTACCTTATTGGCGGGATGGTGGGGACGGGCTGGAGTCAGGCTACTCCCTCCCAGAGCAGGCTCGGGGGAGAGATGAAGGTGGGTGGATGCCTAGGCAGCCAGGTTAAAAGGCCTGCCTCTGTTTGCTGGGACATCAGTCCAGTTCTGGAGGTGACTGTGGGCCACCCTAATCTGCATCCCCCTAACCACCTCACCACCCCATATGCCACCCCATATCCCTCATGGCCACTATCACCCCTTCCTCCCCCTCACCCTCATACTCACAACACCCTGACCCCTCACCCCTCATCCCTTACCCTCATAATCCCTTCATGCCCCCTCAACCCTCCATACCCAGTCACCCAGTAACCACTATAAACAGAATTCATGAGCCCTATAAAACATTCAGAAGCCTTTGAGAAGCTCCAAAATCTGTCAAAATAAACAAACAGTACTGAAAACCTACTTTTAAAAAAACATAATTCTCCTAACTGCTCATAAATCTGTCAAAATAAAAAAATGGGTTTACAATCCACTTTAAATACCATAATCCTCCTAACTGCTCATAAGTCTGTCAAAATAGCTAAGCTACACTTTGAAGCTTGGTAACAGCTCCTACTAAATTGAACCCAATAGTGGGTTTGGAACTCAGCCAAGCATTCCGAATGAGTTTCCCCTTGACAACTGCATAAACAACCACCAGTAAAATGAATCCATCAGTGGGTTCAGATCTCAGCCAAGCATCCATAATAAGATTCAATTGAACAACTGGGTTAATGAAAGCTCCAGATTGAGTACATTAAAGCCATTGAAGTCAAGTAGCAGCTTGGCCATCTGTCAAAGCTTTGAAGCAGCCAAACAGGTGGCTAAGCTTAAATTCAAAGATAGTGAAAGTTCAGCATCTGTGCAAGCTTTGAAACACCTAAGAAGACGGCTGACACAGTCAAATTTGAATTTCACTGTTATACAATACAGAACAGCACATTATCCAGTCGATAATGTACTCAAATGCATCTGAAGACTCTTCCACTTTTACAATGCAGTTAAATGTAATGGTCACTTATATCTTCAAAATAAAGCCCGGTCATCAATTACTGAGTTAAAAACATACATAAAGAACCATACAGCATTTCATTATGGCAAGTTGGCAATACCTTTTCATACGGTTTGTGACTCCAAAACATGGTTCCCCTATGGCTCCTGACACCTCTGAGCTGGTGTCAACCATGTCACCTTCAAAAGCCAGCCCAATTCCATCAGAATTGTAGGAGGGCCCAAAAGGCACAATGGAGCTGGAATATCGGGACAGCTGGATGTGAACTCGCTTACCTACCACTTGATCCCACATCGATCAAAATTGCCCGAACTGGAAATGGGGTGGGAGTCCCAGAATCCAGCCCGCATTGTGTCAGGATGGGAAAAACAGCATAATGACTAAAATAATACTGCTTTTTATCCCTCTTCATGCTTTTTGAAAGTTTTGTACTAAGATGCATTCAATTGTGAATTCAGGCTCAACTGCTGCCAAATTTTAGTTATGGCTAAAACGTTTCTTCTGCTCTCTGTATTAACGTGTGTACATTTCCATAGAATCACGACAGCATTCAGGCATGGGGTTTATAAGTAGCAAGGAATATTCGCACCACACAAATGCCAGGCAGTGACCATCTCCAATAAGAGAGAATATAATCATCTCTCCATGATATTTAATGGCACTACCACTGCTGATCCCCTGCTCTCAACATCCTGGGGGTTGCCGTTGACCAGAAATTGAACCAGATCAGCCATATAAATGCTGTGGCAACAAGAGCAGATCAGAGACTGGGAATTCTGTGGTGAATAACTCACCTCCTGACTCCTGAAAGCCTGTCCATCATCTACAAGGCCCAAGCCAGGAGTGTGATTGATGAGTGCAGCTCCTACAACATTCAAGAAGCTCGACACCATCCAGGACAAAGCCTGCTTTATTGGCACCCCATCCATCACCTTAGACATTTACTCCCTCCACCACCAACGCACAGTGGCAGCAATGTCACTGGGCCAAAATCCTAGAACTCCCTTCATAACAGCACTGTGGGTGTACCTACACCACATGGACTGCAGTGATTGAAGAGGTAGTTCATCACCACCTTCTCAAGGGCAATTAGGATGGGCAATAAATGCTGGCCTAGCCAGCAATGTCCACATCCGATGAAAGAATATTAAAAAAAATGCCTTTCCATATTCTTACTTATCTTTTGTTATCATGAACCAGCTTGCTGGGACTGCTTTTGCTTGCTTCCTCTTCTGGAGTTTCGTTGCAACCAGACCAACTCCGCCACTGGTTTCTCTTCCCAGATCCTCAACCTCACCTCAGAAGTCCCCTGGCATCCAGACCTCAACCCCCTGTCTTACTGATCAATAGGCTGTCTCCTAGCAGCATCATCCACAGTCACAGGTCAGATCCCACTTGTGCAAGATGTCCAGAGAAGGGGAGGCATCATGTATCTACAGGATGTGGAGGTGGGTGCTGGTCAATAGGTCCTATTTGCTGAGAAGGCAGTGGGGAGAAGTAATGGCAAAGGTCAATGCCAGGAATTTAACTCCAAGAGCATATATGCAACGTAGGAACAAAGTGACGTGATTTAGCAAGGCAAGTGAGTTCAATTTTTAAAATGCATATCCTACAAACTGTGCCACTAGCATCATTCGCTGCTCAAAATTTGTTACATCCCCATCACCTAACTACCAAGAGTCTCTATTAATCAGTAGCCAACCCTTCATTTCATATACTTTACCTCATTCTCACGTGCTTAGCACTATTGCAAGTCTCACACTCACAATGCACTGTTTACACAAACTGGCAGTTATTTAACTATGACAGCTACGCTGCACAAGGATATTGCAGGACATGTCCTGACTTCCATCTTTCCTGATGGAAAAGATTAATAGGACATTAATTGGAGGCAGCAGGAAAGATCTGGATCAGGATAAGCTCGCCTGCATGTTTGAAAACCAGTGGAGGAGACCACCATGTTAAGCATCATGGGAAGCGCGTGTGCTGTGCCAGCATCTCTGGTGAGTCTGCCTGTAGGACAGGACATACCCAGGGATGGTGATGGAGGAGTCTGCGATGTTAGCTAATAGATAGGATTCTGTGAGTAGGACTGTACTTGCTCAGTCTGTGGGCCAACTCTCCCAACTTTGGTTCAAGTGAGGATGGTTTTACAGGCTTGACTGAGTTGGGTGTGCGTTTGTTGTGTGTTATCATTGTCATTGGCTTGTCATTGTCAGCTACCCCTTGATTCAAGGATGACATCTACTCAGTGCTGCAAGCTTCTCCCAGGGGTCTTCATGACTAAAAAGGCCGATTCTTGGTGTGCGGGTCATTGGGCACATGGGTCAGGACATCCCATGAGGTGGTGAGATCTGGAGTGCAGGGTTTGCTTCCTTTCCTATTCTGCCACTGCTCTGCCTCTTCATTTCGGTGTTTGGACGAGAAGCCTGATGCTTATTGATGGACAAGTTGTCGCCATTTTGAACGATTGGTGGCAGACTTCTCCCAGTCATTGAGGCCAATGCAGCCAGCCTAGGTCAATACCAGGTGAATGCAGTTGTAACCTTACTGTATGGGCAGAATTTTCCGTTTACCGGTCGGGCGGGACCAACTGACTTGGTGGCGGGTGGGTGGCCGATTGCCGCTGAAGAAATGGGCTGCTCCGCCATTTTCCGCGGGCGGGCCAATTAAGGCCCACCCCATGGGCAAGTGACTCCTGTGGAGAACGGGAAAATAGTCGTGGGTGTGGGCGGCCTCAGACTGCCTGTTCCAATGGGGAACCAGCAGCCTGTATAAAGAGCGGCCAGGCAGCCTGCTTGAGGCATTGCACCATGGCCACTCATGGAGAGAGGGAGGGAGGTCCGAGTGGACAGCAGCATGAGCAGGAGGAGGAGGAGTAGTGCACACTGGGTGGGCAAATGGGTACTGACCATGCTTAGTGGTTGAGGAGAAGAAGGGCTCCCCCCCACAGCATATGTTGGTCTTTGTGGCATTTCAGTAGTCTGGGGGCAACCTGCAGGGGAGGCCACACGACACATAGTCAGAACTCCAACAAATGTCATATTAATGGTGATGAGATGGTGCAAGGGGTGCCTCAAGGTGTTTTGGGAAAGTGCCATCTGCTAGCATCGGTGCCACACCTAGTTGCGCCTCCTTGCCATGGGGGCTAAGAGCTGTGTGCTATTCAAAGTGATGGATGCCGAATGTTGGAGGAGGGGTTTGGGACCAGACGTACTCTCTTCGGGGGACTGATCACCAGTAGTGTGGACAGGAGCCGCTGGAGGCCTCAGAGATGGGCCACTGTAGTTGGGGTGCGGCGTTCATGTGCAGAGTACATGAGTGATCAGCCCCAATAAATCCTCTTCTCTGTTCTGCAGGCAAAAACATACCACAATGCCCGGGAGCACCAGAGGACTGGAGGTGGGCGCGCCCTCCTGCAGTGCCCCACGTCTTTTGAAGAGCAGGCCATGGAGCTGGGGAGGAGGCAGGAGGCCAGGGCGGCCGGGGGCGGCGAGGCTGGGGTCCAGCGGGCAGGTATTTGAGGTCCACAGTCCTATCAACTCTGTGTGCCCACCATCCAAACCACTGATGGTTGCTGCAATCGTTAATGCTGCAACAATGCTCATTCACTGACTGAGGCATTCTGATGTCTGGGTCATTCAGGAGGGACCCTTGTCCCCTTGAGGAATAGCCTCTCCACCACCTTCCAAAGTCACCTTATCCCATTTGTGACCACTATCACCATGGTCTCACATGCCATTGGATTGCTGCTGCACACCCAAGGTTTTATTTCATTTTTGGGGGTTTGAGACCTCTTGCACCCTTTCAGCCAGTGCGCCCCACATTACTCTGTCCAGAAGGTCCTCAGCACCTCACCTGTGAATCTCATGGCACTCAACTTAGATGAATGCCACCATGTTACTCATCCCTGTGCCAAGGGGAAATGTTGCCTTCTGGCCAGCCGGTCTATAGCCCTCCTTACAGAATGAAGGGCAATAATATGACCTCTTAATCTCCTGAGTTCAGCGGAAAATGACACAACTGTTTGAAATGTTTCCTCAGCCGCGCAACTATCCAGGCAACAATGCATCCACAACAGATACCTCTGCACTCTCCCCACTCCTCTGGCTCTTTACAGGCCATGTGCCATTCATGAGGTCATCTAACCAGCCTGTGGTGTTTAATGCTTCCGGCCCATCCTTTTGGACCTCACCAATGTTCTTCTTTTAAGGGTCTTTAAGGGTGAGCTACATATGAGGGTGGAGGGGAAGGGGATGAAAGATTGAAGTGAATGCACGCTAACTGATGCATGTCCTTGTTGTTAATTTCAGCATCACCACAAGACCAACCCACACATCCTCAACGCAGCCCCCCCGCCCACACCTGAGGGGCAACATGTGCAACTTGTGGCACATCATTTCCGCCAGCCAAGCACCAGCACAGATACACACACCTCATGGGGGGACTTTACTGTTGGCTAGTGTCCCTGGTCACAGCGGAGAGGGCACATCACGATCGCTGGAGGATATGGTAGGGGCAGAGAGTGCCAATGGCTCCAGCAGCCGAAAGGCTGCAGGGGACGAGGCACATGCTGAGTCCGACACTGATGACGTGCCTCTGGAGTTGACCCCATTGCAGCAGCTGTAGGAAAGGCAGAAGGAAGTGCGTTTGCATCTGGCAGGGTTGCATGAGGGAATGGTTCAGTTGCTCTCTGAGACGGAGGAGTCTAGGCAGAGTGCGTGCAAAGAATCCGCCCTCAGATCAGGATTCCTTCAATGAGAAATTGGCGACTCTCGTAGAGAGGGGCTTCCACCAAATGAATCAAAATATGATTGGGTCATGCTCTGACCTGCAAGCCCTCGCAGCGGTACTGGCCACATATGGTGTTTACTATTGTGGGAGATGTTGTGGACACCAAGCGCTGACACTCAGTGCCCGTGCCTCTGCAGTGAGCAGGGAGGTCGAAATGGACCTCACGCCGGCGCAGCAGCTGCCTGTCGTCGCTGTGAGCTCCTCTCATGGTGCTCCAGATGAGGGCAACAGCTCCTCCGCCCCTCTGCCAGTCAACGTTGCTTCCGTTGAGGCTGCGACAACTGGGGAGGTGCTAGTTCAGGAGCTGGCCGCTCCCTCTCAGGCAGGGCCATCACAGGCTCCACGGGCCAGAGGACACCCGCCAAGGTCATCGAGCCCAATAGGACAGCAGAGTCAGCAGGCAGTCTCTCAAGCCACTCCAAGCGATGGGGCGGCACCTAGATGTAGCACCTGGAAACAAAAACATGAGGCACCTTAGGCACTCCCCGGGTATGTCACTGGTGATTTTCTGTTGGCCTTGGAATAGGGCCCCATAATTTTGTGATCACTAACAAGTGGCGTGTGTTTTTGTTTTGGACAAAATACAGTGCACATTTGTAACCATGGCTGAGGGTCTTCTGTTTGTGGTGCATTTTTCTTTTTCACAGATTTATCATGAGTGTTAGAGTGGAGATTGATGTTTCTGTACTAAGCCCTTATTTGCAGCTGATAAGGTGGAAGATGTGGCACCTAAGTGCTACGTGTGGAAGTGCCAGGCAATGCTGGTCCTGCTGATCCATGTGTGTGGAGCTGGCTGAAGGTTCTTTGGATTAAATTGTCCCGGGTGTCCCTGCCTCCTTGGTGTAAATGCAGGTCGTCGTTGTGGCCCTCGACATCGCCCTGTGCTTCCTCATCCTCTGAGGCACTGCTGGATTCATCATGTGCAGCCTCATCCAGGGCTTCAAGGTCTTCATCATCAACTGCATCCCCCCTTTCCAGCGCAAGTTTGTGCAGAGCACAGCAGACTACCACTATCAGAGAAATGCGATCTGGGGGGTACTGGAGTGCAACCCCTGGGCGGTCCAGGCAATGGAAGTGCATCTTGAGAAGACCGATGGTTCTCTCCACCGCAGCCCTTGTGGTGCCCTGGCTCCTATTGTACCGCTGCTCAGCTTCTGTTCTTGGATGGTGGAGAGGCGTCATGAGACACCTTCTGAGGGGATAGCCCTTGTCACCTAGCAGCCATCCATCCAGCCGGGCTGGAGCACTGAAGATCCCCAGCATCTGAGAGTGTCTGAGGATGTAGACATCATGGGAGCTGCCTGGGTACCTTGCACAGACTTGTAGAATCAGCATCCTGTGGTCACACACTATCTGCACGTTCATGGAGTGGAATCCCTTCCTGTTGATGAAGGCACCGGGCTCATCTGCTGGCGCCTTGATGGCCACATGTGTACAGTCTATAGCACCGTGGACACGGGGGAAGCCAGCAATGGCCACGAAGCCTCTGGCTCGCTGTGTCTGAGTTGCCTGGTCACAGCGGAAATGGATAAAGGTGGATACCCATCTGAACAGAGCATCTGTAATCTGCTTGACACAAGTGTGGACAGGTGATTGGGAGACACCGCAAAGATCACCCACCGAGCCCTGAAAGGAGCCAGAAGCATAGAAGTGGAGGGCAACTGTGACCTTCAGAGCTGCTGGCATGGGGTGTCCACCCACACAGTTAGAGGAGATCTCAGGCCCAATCATCTAACAGATATAGTTGACTGTCCCCCTTGAGAGATGGAGCCTCCTTCGGCACTGCACCTCAGACATATTGAGGTAGCTGCTTCGCTGCCTGTATACCCTGGCAGCAGGATAGTGGTGTTTTCTGCAGCCCCTTCCACCTTGGACAACCTCTTGGCCCTGCGCCCCTTGTGCCTGTGCCTGGCCTCCCAAAGGTGGCTCCCCTGGAGGCTGATTGTTCAGTCCCGGCCTCCTCATTATTCTATCTCTCCCTTCCTCCTCAGGGGAGCTACCTCCAGTGGAGAGGTCAGAGCCCATACCCAGGCTAAATGGAGGCCTCCAGAAAGCTGCAGGCCCGAGAAAGATAACTGTCTGCAGATTGGTTTCAAAGTACACAAGAAGCTCTTGGACATCGATGTGAGCTGCTAACAATCACACAGGCAACTTTTAAACACTTTCATCAATAATAACAAAAACAGAATTACCTGGAAAAACTCAGCAGGTCTGGCAGCATTGGTGGAGAAGAAAAGAGTTGACGTTTCGAGTCCTCGTGACCCTTCGACCGAACTGATTGTTTTCATCAATAATAACTTCATCAAAAACATGAACAACCCCTCTGAGTCCACATATCCCGACAATGCAAAAGTTTTCTTAAATAATCTCCTACCCACCTTCCCGTTGGGCCCGTGCTCCGACCCAGTGTTCACACAGGGCCCCTCAAAATCCTGGACAATTGGCAAGTTAAGGGGCTTAACGAGCCCTTCAGTTAATGGCGGGCGAACTGATCGCACCCGCCCACCAAAATATCCGCACGTCAGCTGGAAAATTCTGGCCTATGTGCTCATACTGACTTGAAACAAAGTAGTGGCTTGCTAGGCTATTTCAGAGGGCAATTGAGAGGCACCCTGACTACTGTGGGTCTGGAGTCATTTCTAGGCTAGAATGGGTAAAGACAGCAAATTTCCTCCCAAGGAGGATATTAGTGAATAAGATATTTTTAAAATAATAATCCAATAGTTTCATCATTATCACTATTCTGCTGCCATCGTTATTTAATGCTGCCATCATGAAGTATTGAATTCTTGTCACGAGTCTCTGGATTACCCTGTTGAAGGTGGTTCTTGTAACAGGGGGCCTATCCATCACAAATGGTTATGGTACTTAAATCACACTGCACAGTCCAATAAGCTCAGAGCTGATACGCTGAATGTTGACAACACCAAAACTGGCTACAGTTGACGAATGAATTTTAGAGCCAGACCAGAAACTACAATGTGACTGTCACGGGAGTGAGTTTTTTGGAAGACTGAATGGGTTAAATTAATACTTCTACCGATCCAAGGTAATATTTCACTGTTAAGGTGGCCCCAGTTGGGAAGCTCCCTTTCAGGTTGGTGGAAAGTTCCGATCGATCAACATTCTGCTGCCTAATCTAGATTCATGTCGAGATCTTGAATTCACTCATCAGCAACGTAACCTTTCCACTCATGTCTCTTAGGAGATGTTACTGAGGATACAAAGGTTTCAGATCCAGCAATTAAGATGCTCTACAACTGGATGTAATTTAGCAACCTGCCACCATGATGGTAGATCTGATTCAATTTAAAAACAGATTGAAATAAATAGCTCCAGCAGAGAGAGAGAGGGAGTGAGTGCTCAGCTTTGCTCCAGCAAAAGGCAAGAACCAGCCATTAATCACCAGCAGAGGGAGGAAGAGTGCGGCCAGATTCAGCACACAGTCGAGTGGGGAATTGGAACATGATGGTTTCAAATTATAAACATCGAAGAAGGCTGGGGCGAACAAGTTGTCACAGATTGGCTGTAATGTGGAACTGCTGATAGCTGCAGTGCGGAGCACAAGTCAGGCAGAAGTATCATCAGCCATGCTGTAGGCAACAGCCAACAGCACAGGAAAGCGTTTGGACTTGTTTGTGAAAACGCCCGGCTTAGACCATAAGACAAAGCAGCAGAAATTAGGCCATTTGGCCCATCGAGTCTGCTCCGCCATTCAATCATGGCTGATAAGTTTCTCAACTCCATTCTCCCGCCTTCTCCCCGTAACCTTTGATCCCCTTACCAATCAAGAACCTATCTATCTCGGTCTTAAATACACTCAATGACCTGGCCTCCACAGTCTTCTGTGGCAATGAATTCCATAGATTCACCATTCACTGGCTAAAGAAGTTTCTCCTCATCTCTGTTCTAAAAGGTCTTCCCTTTACTCTGAAGCTGTGCCCTCGGGTCCTAGTCTCTCCTACTAATGGAAACATCTTCCCCACGTCCACTCTATCCAGGCCTTTCAGTATTCTATAAGTTTCAATCAGATCCCCTCTCATCCTTCTAAACTCCATCGAGTATAGACCCAGAGTCCTCAAACATTCCTCATATGTTAAGCCTTTCATTCCTGGGATCATTCTCGTGAACCTCCTCTGGACCTTCTCCAGGGCCAGCACATCCTTCCTAAGATATGGGGCCCAAAATTGCTCACAATATTCTAAATGTGGTCTGACCAGAGCCTTATAAAGCCTCAGCAGCACATCCCTGCTTTTATATTCTAGTACTCTCGAAATAAATGCCAACATTGCATTTGCCTTCCTAACTACCCACTCAACCTGCAAGTTAACCTTAAGAGAATCCTGGACTAGGATTCCCACGTCGCTTTGCACTCCAGATTTCTGAATTCTGTCCCCATTTAGAAAATAGTTTATGCCTCTATTTTTCCTACCAAAGTGCATGACCTCAGACTTCCCCACGTTGTATTCCATCTGCCACTTCTTTGCCCATTCTCCTAACCTGTCCAAATCCTTCTGCAGCCTCCCCACCTCCTCAATACTACCTGTCCCTCCACCTATCTTTGTATCATCTGCAAACTTAGCCAGGATTCCCTCAGTTCCTTCATCTAGATCATTAATGCATAAAGTGAAAAGCTGTGGTCCCAACACTGACCCCTGCGGAACTCCACTAGTCACCGGCTGCCATCCTGAGAAGGACCCCCTTATCCCGACTCTCTGCCTCCTGCCAGACAGCCAATCTTCTATCCATGCTAGTACCTTGCCTCTAACACCATGGGCTCTTATCTTACTGAGCAGCCTCCTGTGTGGCACCTTGTCAAAGGCCTTCTGGAAGTCCAAGTATATAACATCCATTGGCTCTCCTTTGTCTAACCTACTCATTACCTCCTCAAAGAACTCTAAGAGATTTGTCAGGCATGACCTCCCCTTGATGAAACCATGCTGACTTTGCCCTATTTTACCATGCACTTCCAAGTATTCTGAAATCTCATCCTTAATAATGGACTCTAAAATCTTACCAATGACCGAGGTCAGGCTAATCGGCCTGTAATTTCCTGTCTTGTGACTCACTCCCTTCTTAAACAGGGGGGTTACATTAGCAATTTTCCAGTCCTCTGGGACCCTCCCTGACTTCAGTGATTCCTGAAAGATCACCATTAACGCCTCCATTATCTCTTCAGCTATCTCCTTCCGAACTCTGGGGTGTAATCCATCTGGTCCAGGTGATTTATCCACCTTCAGAGCTTTCAGTTTTCCTAGCACCTTCTCCTTGGTAATGGCCACCATACTCACCTCTGCCCCCTGACTCTCTTGAACTTTGGGGATGTCACTTGTGTCTTCCACAGTGAAGACTGACGCAAAGTACCTATTCAGTTCCTCCGCCATTTATTTTTTCCCCACTACTACTTCTCCAGCGTCATTTTCCAGTGGCCCAATGTCCACTTTTACCTCTCTCTTAACCTTTTATATATCTAAAGAAACTCTTGCAATCTTCTTTTATATTACTGGCTAGTTTACCCTCATATTTAATCTTCTCCCTTCTTATTTCTTTTTTAGTTGTCCTCTGTTGGTCTTTGTAGGCTTCCCAATCCCCCAGTTTCCCACTGCTCTTTGCCGCATTGTATGCTTTCTCTTTAGCTTTTATGCTGTCCCTGACTTCCCTTGTCAGCCATGGTTGCCTCGTCTTCCCTTTAGTATGCTTCTTCTTCTTAGGGATGAATTTTTGCTGTGTCTCCCAAATTACTCCCAGAAACTCCTGCCATTGCTGTTCCACTGTCTTTCCTGCTAGGCTCATCTCCCAATCAATTCTGGCCAGCTCCTCCATCATACCTCTGTAGTTGCCTTTATTCAACTGTAATACCGTTACATCTGATTCCAGCTTCTTCCTCTCAAATTGCAGGGTAAATTCTATCATATTATGGTCACTTCCTCCTAAGGGTTCCTTCACCTTAAGCTCCCTTATCAAATCTGCCTCATTACACATCACTTACTACTTAGTGGGGTGTGGGACACATACATCAAGCAAGACGTGTATGAGAAGTTATCAGGCAAAGTTGTTGCCATGCAGACCCTACATGACATATGCTGAAATATAGTTTCACAGAGCAGGAATGCAATTATAATTATGCGGACATGCATATATTCACCTCCCCTAACCTGTATTTCAGTCCTGCCTTTGGATTATTTACTGTGTAAAGAGCTCCACGATCACAACTTTAAAAAGAGTGAAAGGTTTGACATTCTATGTCCAACTGCATTTTACCATCTCTTTTCAAGCAGCTGTGCTGCTTTTGCAACAGTGACACCAGCAAGGTAAACTGAGCCAAAGCGGAGGCAGAGAGAGGAGGTGTGAGGTGGGAGGGTGAGTAAGGAGCGTGTAGGGATGGACGAAGACCGGGTGACAAGGGAGAAGAGGAGGCACGGAAGGGATAATGTGAGTCGGGTTGAGGCAAAGGGGTCTCCCAGCAGGTACCTGGTCAGCCCCCTAAGTGGCTTAAATATGATTGCATAAAGTTAATTTCTTGGAAAGGTGTTCCAGTAATTTGCTTCGCTTGTGTAAGGAGCTGTTGAGAAGCTAATACACTGGAGCGAGGGGTATTTACAGCCCAGAGCTGACTGCCAAGTGCCTACGATGCTGGCGCTGGAAGCACAGCTCAAGATGGGCTCCTGAAGTGGGAAGGTATAATTACAGTGTGACACTTTCGCATGAGCAATTTGCATTAGAAATATGGATATAGGAATTTCTAACTATATAAATAACAGTGTGACAAAATGTGTAACAAAAAGGTGCACAGGTGGGAAATGCATGCAAGTACAAGATTTCAATATGACCAGGTTTTGTTGTATCTAGCTGCAGATCACTCACCTCAAAAAGACAGTGTCGCACACTGTTACTTGGTTTTGTCAAGTGCAAAAAAAACCACTGGGAAACTCCAATCACAAAGCCATCTATAGATGTCACAGGCAAAAGGGGCACAACTAGGACTTGTGACTTGAACAGGTGGCAGGAGATAGATGATTTCACAAAACCTAGAGGAACATGTGCACTCCTGAAAAACACACACCACATATCAGCTTAAAAAGACTAAATAAATTCAACAGACCTGAATGTCCACAGGGTTCTTATTCTGTTGAATCAGCCCATTGAGAACTTCTTGCTGTCGACCCTGTGGGAGGATCTGTGGTTGGGGCAGGCTCTTTATTTGAAATATTGTTGGCAAAGACTGACACCACAGCAGGACAGCCCTGAATAAAC
Source organism: Carcharodon carcharias (assembly GCF_017639515.1). Lineage (NCBI taxonomy): Eukaryota > Metazoa > Chordata > Chondrichthyes > Lamniformes > Lamnidae > Carcharodon > Carcharodon carcharias. The sequence goes on from NC_054476.1 coordinate 14,817,606, forward strand.
AAGTCTATTTCCAAAAGGCCTCACCATTCCCTTGTTGTTAGATATCCCAGCCCCACCAGAATCAAGTTCTGCATCATGTCTTGTTGGTTCAAAGGTCTGGCTTTCTGGCCAAGGGTTTGTGTATGACCAGCAAATCGCTCATGATAAGTCAATGTGATACACTTAGCCAAGTTCTTGTTCTGCAGAAGATACATGACACATTCTGGAACATAGATGGGCAGAATAGGCATACAATTTTAATTAGATAAACATGCAGATATTCCTGTCCTCCAACTTCAATGTCAGCCGTGATCTAGACTGCTTTACCAGTTAAACAGCTCCAACTTTAATAAGAGTGAAGGGCTGGGCCTACTGCATCTGCCTGCATCCTGAGATTTCCCTCGAAGGCAACCTGCTTGGGCAAAGAGAGAAACATTCGTTGAATGAGTAGGCGCTCTGTCCTGTGTATTTGACAGATTCAGTGTGCTGTGCACCAATCATTTTGAATTAAGTATCTTACCCTTAGAAAGTCTGAGACAATCCTAAAAGCTGATTGTGTACGTAAAGGTGTGTGTGTGTGTATGTGTAATTGTCATTCCAGTTCCTATCATCTTGATCCTACTTTGTGAGTTCTCAACAATGTCCACTGCCCCGCTTTGTGCTGAAATAGCAGTGGATTACTGGAACAATTCAGATTATGCATACTGAAGGAAACTCATTTAAAAAACCATTTAACAAGTGTTTAAGCAAAACTATTTCAATGATTGTGTGACCTTAACATTCAACTGGAATAAGAAGTCTATTTATTTTAATGTAATCTCTTCCATAAAATTCCATAGCTTTTGCATATTTGTCAGATCTTTGTTCTGAATTCGAACATTTAAAGTGCAATGTCTTTCACTCTCTATTATTGCTTAGGATTCATGTTAGATTTTGGATTTAGATTGGTATCTGGCTTTACCATTGGAGTGTTTCAGGTTACATTGTAAGTATTAATTCTTCCCCCGCTTAAATGCATTTAATTAATATAGTCCATACTATTTAGTACCAGTCAGTATTTGTACTGGGCTAGTTGAGTTTCTAAGGGGGAGAAACTTGTCTCCGTCCATTATACGCAGCACTTAGTTTCATTTCAGCAAATGAAATGAAAAGTTAGGCACTGTGTAGAACAGGCAGCGATCAGATACTGCCCTCTCTGTGCCATCACCCAAAGACAAATTTCCACCCCCCCCTGTTTCTTATATTTATTTGGAGTCAGTTGCTGTTATATATTTTTAAAAATTTACTTGAATGCTACCTGTCTGGTTCATGCTCTGATATTAACAGACAAGGAGCAGGATAAGTACCCTCTGTCTCCAGGACAAGAGCCAAGCTCTGCCCTGCAAGCTGGGCTATACAGTGGCATGTTCTGAGTGTTATGGCAGAATTTTACGGCCCTGTTTTGGCAGGGATGGGGCTGTAAAATGCGGCGAGACATTCTAAACCCCAGTGACGACAGCGGGAACGTAAAATCCCACTGCTGTAAAATTCTGCCCTTACTTACATAAGTGAATTAGCTCGCCCTTGTGGGCAGTTTTAACTTTACAACTTGCTTCCTTAGTGCGTATTACGACCCCAGCTCAACGATGTGCATTGTTAAAAAATTGACTTGTTCTTCAGCTTACAGCAGTACTTCATCATTCACCTTGGATGTGGATGACCCATCTCTTGGCTAATGGCGTGGAACATCATCTAGAGGGCCCGGTGTTTTTTGTAGCAATGGGAACATATTGATGATGAGCTATAATCTGTTTACTATGATTGGCTGGCCTGGATTTGTCAATCTTGCTTTATACCTTCTTCAGCACTAAACCTAGGCTTACCCTTCAGTGCAGTACTGAGGGAGTGCTGCACTGCCAAAGGTGTCGTCTTTTGGATGAAATGTTAAACCGAGGTCCATAACTGCACTCTAAGGTAGTTGTAAAAGTTTCCATGGCACCACTTGGAATGAAGAGCAGAGTGTTTTTTTCTATGTCCAGGCCAACATTTATCCCACAACGAACAGCAAAAAGCAAGCAGTTGGCCCTTTATTTCATTGCTGTGTGTTGGAGCTTGCCAAGTGCAAATTGACTGCTGTATTTCCTGCAGTACAGTTGTGACTACATACCAAATGCACTTCATTGACTTTAAAACACTTCAGGATGTCCTGAGGTCATGCAAGATATTATGTAAATGCAAGTTCTTTTCTTTTTGCACTCACCCTCCACTTTCCACAGATTGTACGCCTTTCACAACGAAATTGGCCAGCAATATACTATTCAAACGAGCAAAATATTATTCTGGATGCTGGAAATCTGAAATAAAAACAGAAAAATGCAGGAAATACTCAACAGGTCAGGCAGCATCCAGCAATACATTATTTACATCAGTTATCTGATTGTTTAACTGGTAAAGCAACATTCTTTTGGGTGTGTTCTGGTGATGTGGATCTCATTTTTACATAGTAAGAATAGGTTTAAATTTTCATAAATGTTGGGATCAGTGAAATAAGTGTTCTGATTCTTTATCAGGAAAATCATTCTGTTTGAGGATTATTAGAAAGTCTACCATATGTTACATGGTTTAAACATCCTTAAAACACACCCAAGAATGTTTAATCGGTTAAGTAGTTTAGAAGTGTGTTCCCTACATCACAACAAAAGTGTGCCATTGGCTGCAAAGAGTCTCCTGAGGCTGTGAAATGTGCGATATTAATGCAAGTCTTTTTCTTTCATTATATGGTGGAGAAACTTGGTGGCTACAAAGAGGTAGGTAATTAACTATATTCCCTGAAGAACCATAGACAATTCTCTCAATTAGAGAGAGACCATTGATTATACGTAGCATGAGGGGCACCAATCCACATCGAGGATAGGGCAAGCTTCTGCTTGATTGGCACCCCATCCACCAACTTCAACATTCACTCCCTTCACCACTGCAGCAGCAGCTCACCAAGGCTTAGATAGCACATTCCAAACCCACGACCTCTACCACCTAGAAGGACAAGGGCAGCAGATGCATGGGAACATCATCACCTGCAAGTTCCCTTCAAAGTCACACACCATCCTGACTTGCAAATGTTTGTTTTTTATTATTCAATCATGGGATGCGGGCGTCACTGGCTGGGCCAGTATTTATTGCCCATCCCTAGTTACCGTTGAGAAGGTGGTGGTGAGCTGCCTTCTTGAACTGCTGCAGTCCATGTGGTGTAGGTACACCCACAGTGCTGTTAGTGAGGGAGTTCCAGGATTTTGATCCAGCAACAGTGAAGAAACGACGATATATTTCCAATTCAGGATGTTGAGTCACTTGGAGGAGAATTTCTAGGTGGTGATGTCCCATCTACCTGCTGCCCTTCTCCTTCTAGATGGCAGTGGTCATGGGTTTGGAAGATGCTGCTGAAGGAGCCTTGGTGAATTCCTGCGGTGCATCTTGTAGATGGTACACACTGCTGCTACTGTGCATCGGTGGTGGATGGAGTGAATGTTTGTGGATATGGTGCCCAATCAAGTGGCCCTGCTTTGTGCTGGATGATGTTGAGCTTCTTGAATGCTGTGGGAGCTGCACTCATCCAGGCAAGGGGGGAGTATTCCGTCACAATCCTGACTTGTGCCTTGTTGATGGTGGACAGGCTTTGGGGAGTCAGGAGATGGGTTATTTGTCGCATTGTTCCTAGACTCTGATCTGCTCTTGTAGTCACAGTATTTATATGGCTAGTCCAGTTCCGTTTATGGTCAATGCTAACTCTCAGGATGTTGATAGTGGGAGTTTCAGTGATGGTAATGCCATTGAATATGTCAATGTTCCTTCACTGTTGCTGGGTCAAAATCCTGGAACTCCCTCCCTAACATCACTGTGGGTGTACCCACACCACATGGACTGCAGCGGTTCAAGAAGGCAGCTCACCATCACCTTCTCAAGGGCAATGAGGGATGGGCAATAAATGCTGGCCTAGCCAACGATGCCCACATCCCATGAATGAATAAAAAAAAAGGTTATGAAAAAGTGAAAGAGGCATATGGGCAGATTTGACACAATTTGCAAGCTTGGAGCAGGCGGGTTCACTCAGTGTCGCCGCTTGCCAAAGAACATTCATAACAGCTAAAAAAGGGACCAACCACCAGTACTTTTTAAAGAGTCAGGAATCCAACTTGCAAGTAAGGTATTTTTAATTAACTTATGCTGTTGCAAAGTTTCTAGAAGCACCGTGGGTCGCTGTTGGTGGTGTTATGGTGAGCTGCGGGATTTGGCGGGGAGTGTTGTTTTGTCCTCACCTTGAGGGGAGAGGGCTTGGGATCAGCTCTGGGGCAGCAGTGGTAATGCCTCTGGGTCTGCAGAATGGCAGGGAGACGGAGCAGAGAGAAAACTCTGCGTGATGGCCTGTGACAAGTTGGAGTCAGACATCTCCATGCTCCTTGGCAGGGACAGGGAGCTCTCTGGTAGGTCAGCAATGCACCCTGCAGCTTGGTGTGCACCCTCATCAGTGTTTTGCTGTAACCCACCCCATCCAGGTCCTCACCCAATTCTCCTGTAGCAGAACTCATCCGTGACCGCCTTTTGGGGAGCCCCGGGCAAACCATCCTGTACTGTTGGCCTAGCTGCAGCCCCACGCATGTTCAATGACTCACCACACCGGCTTTAACCCTATACTGTCATTTAAGGTAAGCGGAGCGCCAGCATCGGAGCTGGTGAGTGTGCGAGTGACAGGACTGTTTTGTTGCTCCATCCTAATGGGTGTAGCAGGTGAGAGGGGCAGTCCCGTGGCTTGGTAGGTGGCAGTTCTTGGGTGTCTGAAAGCATAACAATCAGAAGGCGGAAGGTTGGGGTGAAGGAAGTGGGGTGGAGTGGGAAGCAAGTGGTCTGTGGTCACAACATCAGCAACCTGCTCATCATAACCAGATAGCAGGAAGAGGGCAAGGTGAGTGTTGTGAAGGGGCCTAAAGCAATAACTACCATCAACCTCCTCCTTTCCTAGCCCCGGCCCTTAGGCCTCCAGTGCCATATCCGTGAACACAGGGGATCTCTCTCTTCCTTGGCGCTCCACTTGTGCAGCTCCTACATGTAGCCTGTCAGTACAGACAACCAGCACAGCTCCCTTTCTTTGAGAATAGCTTCGCCTTTAAAAGGGGAAGACTGTCTTTAAGGGGAGCAGGCGGAGGGCACCGCTTGTTATCAGCGCACGCTGCTCTCCCCCCTGCAGAATGCTCAGGTAGCCAGCTGCACACACCCTGCTCGGCTCAATGCTAAGTCAGGTAACTAAGGAGGCCGCGCCAGTATGCACGCTGTCTGCCTCAAAGTGGAGTGACTCCCGCCCACAAACAGGGGCCTCATTGAAATTTGCATGCAGCGGGCAGAAAGGAGCAATCACACAAATGATCGTCACAGCCAAACTCAGGGAAATATGCTACAAGTGTGCTATGGGACAAAACATTAACCCTTATTTAATACATTCTCTCGCGCCAACTGGAATTTTCCCCCGGAACATTTCTTTTGTGTTGCAGTTTCTATTTTAACCACCGGATGGAGCTGATGCACTTGTATAGCTCACTTGCCATGTTCCTGTGAAGTGAATCGTGGGCTAAGTGTACTACTTTAGATACAGGAATCCTGTGCCCCAATTTATTTGGTTGGTTTGTGTCCTTCCATGTGAAAAATCCATGTTTCCTACCCAGAGGGATTTTTCATCTCACTATTATCCTACTGTTGAGCAGAGCTTAAAGTAACTTGGCAGGGAGCTGGAAAGAAGAAATGGGGTTTCACAATTAATTGGGAGAGGAAGAAAACAGTAAGGTTTTAGGTGGGGTCAGACTAAGAGGGAATGCGATAATGTCTAAATTAGGTTTACGGTGCATGTACATAGACACAGGAAGAGTGATAAATAAGGTTGGCAAGTTGCAGATGCAGAGGGACACATGGGAATATGGTGTTGGGGCAATAATAAAGACAAGGGCAGGACTGGATACTAAATACTCCAGGTGTTCAGAAAAGATAGGCAAGGAAAGAAATGAGGAGGACTATCAACATTGACTGAGGAGAATATTAAAGTGCTGCGGAGAGAGGGTGTTCTGGAGAGGTCAATGACAAAATCTATTCCGTTAGGGTTAAGAAACAATAGAAGCAAAAGTACACTAATGGGTGTATTCTATAGGCCACCAACTAGTAGGAAAGATATAGGGGAACAAATTTGCAGGAAAATTGCAGAAATGCATAATCTATAGAGCAGTGATTATAGGGGCTTTAATTATCCTAATATAGGCTGGGATGGTAACAGTGTAAAGGGCAGAGAGGGGGAAGAATTTCTGAAGTGCGTTCAAGCGAATTTTCTTTATTGGTATATGTCTGGCCCAACGAGGAAGGAGGCATTGCTGGATCTGGTTCAGGTGAGTCAAGTAAATGAAGTACTCTCTAGCACTATAGGGGAACAGTTAGGGAACAGTGATCATAGTAACATAATGTGTAGGTTAGCTATGGAAAAGGACAAGGAGCAAGCCAGAGTGAAAATACTTAATTGGATGAGGGGCAACTTTGGTGAAGTGTTAACAGGTAAATTGGAATCACTAACTGTCAGGTAAAACTGTAATAAAATAATGGTTTGCCTTCAATCAGGTGATAGTTGGGGTACAGTCAAGATATATGTACATGATGGGGAAAGGTAGGACAACCAAAATGAGAGCTCCCTGGATGGCAAAAGAGATGAAGAGTAAGATGAAGCAGAACAAGGGTACATATGACAGATGTCAGGTTGATAATACAATGCAAACCAATTGAATATAGCAAGTTCAGATAGGACATGAAAAAGAAAACAAGAGAGGCAAAGAGAGAGAATGACAAGAGGCTGGCAACCAACATAAAAGGATTTTTAAAATATTGCTGAAATAAGAGACATGCTGTCAAGTCTTTTTATTTTGCACTCATCAGGACAAATGCAAGAATGCCAAATTTCAAAGGGAGTAACAATTTATACAGCATGAGAAAAGGGTGATAATTTGTTGGCAAATCAGCTCTGATTGCCATGAAGAATGCACCAGGAAGCCTTTGTCCCCCATGTTTATGTTGAATTCAAAAAAGGCATAATGCCAGGACAAATTCCTTTTGCCTTCAGAATACAGGTAACTGTAGTTTCTAGCAAGCATAAATGAACTACATTGCGAGGCCAATTGATAATCTTAAATTGGTTGTTTGTGTAATTTTTAGCAAACTCAAGATTGTTCAGCAAACGCTGCTCAATTGTGGAATCACATCTAACGTTAGACATTATGTTCTAAATTTTGCATGCACTGGCTGCTTAAGTACAGTCAGTACTCTGCCTATTGTGAACAGCTGAAAGTATGTGCTGTTTGATATGATCCAGCAGTCATGTGGTGTACAGCTTATGTACCTGGCATAGCACTGGCACTGAAATTCAAATATCACACTACTCATTTGTGTGGTAGGTAGAACGTGTTTTTGGACTGACTGCAGTATCCTGTTAGTGGAAAATACCACTTGTGTAACCACTGCATGGTAGCAACATGAAATGGTTAGCTTCACCTGTTCCTCAAAGGTTTGCAATACCTTACCCTTCCAGGGTAATGTGAGGTAGACTGAGCACTTTTGAAAGTGGCAACCTTAGTCCCATTCATGAGTTTGTGCGATACACAGTGAGCATTGATCTGATTGGGGTAGCCATTATCCCACAAGATAACTTTGATACACCCTATTTTGCTGTCAAGCTTGCCTGCTGAACAAATGTTTGGGTCCAAATTACAAGAATGCTGATAAGACTAATCTTACAGTGCATGGAGCTGATGAAATCCCAATGTGTATACTGACCAGTGAAGGTGGGCTTGAGGTAGACAGTAGTAGAGAACACATTAGCGGATTTCTCAAAGAGCATGTCGAGAGAAGGAGCTCATTAGACTTCTCCATTTCAAAGGTGAATTTGAGTGCAGGATGGAACAAATTAAGATGTATAAGGAAATTCTTACATGCAGCTGCAGATTCAAACATAGCCAATGTATCATCTACATATTGGTAATATACAGGACTAGGAGGTTGGAGTTTCTTGTAGAAACTGACTGAAATGTTAGCAAGAGCTAGGCCTAGAAGCAAACCTATGGCAACCCCATCTACTTGGGCATATATAGTGTCATTAAAGTTGAACTCAGCTGCGTGAGTTGCTAAGTTCCTTATTTCAATGACTACAGATTCAGAAAATGGTGGCACATGAATATTGTCTTTATATAGTAATGCAGTGCAAATGTCTATGGTTTCCTTGAGTGACACATTAGCAAATAGGCTCGTAATGTCAAATGAGCACATAGGCACAGAATTGCTATCAATATGCAGGTCACATATAGACTTTGCGAAGGTGAAGGAAGCCTTCACCCTGTACGTGGAAATCTCACTCAACCATTTGGCCAACTCATGTGCAGTACCAGTCCTATGACTATAAGATAGGGCATAAGGGGACAACCCTTTTGTATGATTTGGGCAGCCCGTACTTATGTCGACTCCGTGAAACAATCCTATCAAATACACCACAAGGCAGCTCATTGCACTTACACAAGATTAACAAAAAAGCTTTTGACAACGTGGCTCTCCTTCAGCAATATTTAAGTTCTGTTTTACCCAGCAACAATTCTAAAAATTTGCTATAGGCATATAAATAGTAAAACGGTAGTAAGCGGAGGGGTCGAGCTAATTAGAGACCAAAAAAGGGATCTACAAATGGAGGCAGAGGATGCTAAATGAGTACTTTGTGTCTGTTTTACAAAGGAAGAAGATACTGCAAAAGTCATAGTGAAAGAGCAGGTTAGCTGAGACACCGGATGGGCTAAAAGTGATAAGGATATTAGATATAAAAACAAAAAAACTGCGGATGCTGGAAATCCAAAACAAAAACAGAATTACCTGGAAAAACTCAGCAGGTCTGGCAGCATCGGCGGAGAAGAAAAGAGTTGACGTTTCGAGTCCTCATGACCCTTCGACAGAACTTGAGTTCGAGTCCAGGAAAGAGCTGAAATATAAGCTGGTTTAAGGTGTGTGTGTGGGGGGCGGAGAGATAGAGAGACAGAGAGGTGGAGGGGGTTGGTGTGGTTGCAGGGACAAACAAGCAGTGATAGAAGCAGATCATCAAAAGATGTCAATGACAATAGTACAATAGAACACATAGGTGTTAAAGTTAAAGTTGGTGATATTATCTAAGCGAATGTGCTAATTAAGAATGGATGGTAGGGCACTCAAGGTATAGCTCTAGTGGGTTTTTTTTTTTAATAATGGAAATAGGTGGGAAAAGGAAAATCTTTATAATTTATTGGAAAAAAAAAGAAGGGGGAAACAGAAAGGGGGTGGGGATGGGGGAGGGAGCTCATGACCTAAAGTTGTTGAATTCAATATTCAGTCCGGAAGGCTGTAAAGTCCCTAGTCGGAAGATGAGGTGTTGTTCCTCCAGTTTGCGTTGGGCTTCACTGGAACAATGCAGCAAGCCAAGGACAGACATGTGGGCAAGAGAGCAGGGTGGAGTATTAAAATGGCAAGCGACAGGGAGGTTTGGGTCATTCTTGCGGACAGACCGGACTGAATATTGAATTCAACAACTTTAGGTCATGAGCTCCCTCCCCCATCCCCACCCCCTTTCTGTTTCCCCCTTCTTTTTTTTTCCAATAAATTATAAAGATTTTCCTTTTCCCACCTATTTCCATTATTAAAAGAAAACCCACTAGAGCTATACCTTGAGTGCCCTACCATCCATTCTTAATTAGCACATTCGCTTAGATAATATCACCAACTTTAACTTTAACACCTATGTGTTCTATTGTACTATTGTCATTGACATCTTTTGATGATCTGCTTCTATCACTGCTTGTTTGTCCCTACAACCACACCAACCCCCTCCACCGCTCTGTCTCTCTATCTCTCCGCCCCCCACACACACACCTTAAACCAGCTTATATTTCAGCTCTTTCCTGGACTCGAACTCAAGTGCTGTCGAAGGGTCATGAGGACTCGAAATGTCAACTCTTTTCTTCTCCGCCGATGCTGCCAGACCTGCTGAGTTTTTCCAAGGATATTAGATAGGCTGACTGCACTTAACATTGATAAGTATCCAGAAACAGAAGGGATGCATCCGAGGATAATGAGGGAAGTAGGGGTGGAAATTGCAGAGGTTCTGGCCATCGTTATCCAATCCTCCTTAGATAGGGGGAATGGTATCAGAAGACTGGGGAATTGCAAATTTTGCACCCTTGTTCAAAAAGAGGTGTAAGGTTAAGCCCAACAACTAAAGGCCATTTGGTTCACCTCTTGTGATGAGAGAGCTTTTGGAAAGAATAACCTGGGACAATATTAATGCACTTGGATAAGTGTAAAGAAAAGCCAGCACCGATTTGTTAAAAACAAATTGTGTTTTAATAACGTGACTAAATTTTTCCATGAGGTAACAGAAAGGATTGATGAGGGTACTGCAGTTGATGTGGTATACATAAACTTCCATAAGACATTTGATAGCAAAGTTGAAGCCCTTGGAATAAAATGATTAGAGGAAACATGGATATGAAGTCCACAGAGTGACAGAAAACAGAGTATTGGTTTATGGTGCTTTTCAGACTGGAGGAAGGTATACGAGATATATATATTATATATATATGTATAACTGATAATGACTTTGGCGTATGCAACATTTTACAATTTGCAGATGACACAAAACTTGGAAGCATTGTGAACTGTGCAGAGGATGACGATAGAGTTCAAGAGGACATAGGTCGGCTGGTGGAACAGGATGGCACATGGCAGATGAAATTTAATGCAGAGAAATGTGAAGTGATACATCTTGGTAGGAATAAGCAGAGGCAATATAAAGCAAAAGATACAATTCTAAAGTGGCCACAGGAACAGAGAGAGGTGGGGGCATGTGTGCAGAAATTGTTGACAGTGGCAGGACAGTTTGAGAAAGTGCGAAAAAAGTGTCAGGATCCTGGGCTTTATAATTGGAATTGCGAGAACAAAACCAAATCCATGCTGACTTCTTTGATTAATCTGTGCCTTTCTAAATAATGATTTATACGGTCCCTCTGAATTTTTTCCAATAATCTGCCCACTGCTGAGATTAGGCTGACTGGTCTGCATTCACTCAGTCTATCCCTTCTTCCATTTTTAAACAACTGTACAACATTAACAGTCCTCCAGCCATGTGGTACTGTGCCAATAGCCAGGGAGGATTGGAAAATGAAATTCAGAGTGTCCGCTACTTCCTCTCGTGCTTCTCCTAGAGACCTGGGATGTACTTCATCTGGACTCGTGATTCATTCACCTTCATCCATGCTAAACCTCTCTCACTTTGCTTATACTATCCAATATTTCACACTTTAACTGCAATATTTGCATTGCTCCCCTCTTTTGTGAAAACTAGCATAAAGTATTCATCATGAACCATGCCGACAACTCGCACCTCCAAACATAAGTTCCCTTGTTTTCCTCTAAATGTCTCCCCTCTTTCCTTAATTATCTTTTTGCTCTTAATGTTTTTATATTATGATGGTTGTTGTGTGTTAGGGATGCTATGTATGGTGGAGGATAGGGAGATGCAGGTGACCTCCACCAGAGAGCATTGTGAAGGGTTAGTAGTAGAAGTTTCTCTTTATGAGGGTAGAGTGTCCAAGATAGGGAAGGAAGAACAGGGAGAGTATGTTGCCTTGTCTGCCCTACTGAGGCTACAAAGCTTCTGGTGGCACTATTCACAGAATCACAGAATTGTTACGGTGTGGAAGGAGGCCATTCAGCCCATTGTGTCTGCACCGGCTCTCTGAGCATTGTCATAACTCACTAGGGGTAGTGCGCTGTAATATCAAGCCCCACTGTTCCTGAGTCGCAACAAATGTGAAACGCTTGACCAAACCACCAGATTGCCCAATTCTACCTAACTGTTTAATTTAGGTTAACAGAATATGAGCACCAGGTTTGCAAACTTAATAAGTAAATAACTGTTTATTGAACAAATTGTCTTTAACTAGTGGCAAAATAAAGAAATATGAACTGCTAACTTCTAACACTACAGCTTAAACTCTTAACCCTTCTTAAATCCCTATACCCAAACACACACAAGACGCATAAGACACACAAAATATTTTAAGAGTGGGATAAAATAAGTTCAATAGCACCAATCTGGAGTACAGGGTTGATTTTGATCAATGTCTTTCATAATCCTTTTAGTTCTTGTTGATGACATGAGGTGGTCTTCCAGCACTTTCAATGTTTAGTTCACTGATTGAGAACTTGCTTTTCGATGTCTCTAACAGTGGTCTTCCCTTTTTCCTTTTTAAAGGGGTTTCCTCAGAGAGAGAGCAGGTTATAGACATATGAGGAAGAGAGATTTTATGTGTTTTTTATTTGCAAGCCAGGAGCTTTCTGCTGCCCTGCTTTTCAGACAAAACTTTGATCATCTGGTCAGGAGCCAATTAAAATGCTATTGTCAGGCAGCTCCCTTGGTCCATGACCCCTTCCTGGCACCATCCTGGTCTTTCATTGCACACTCTGTTCCAGGACTGCAACTTTGTATATATCTCTCAACCTGTTCCAGTGGTCGTGTCTTTCAACCTGCAGCCATTGTAATTCTAATCCAAAGTCCAAGAGAAAATAAAAAAAAGATATGTTCTTTACAACAGTCCAACAGAAATAAAAAGATTTGTTCCTTGCTTGCCTCCATCCTTAAAAGAGGTGAAACGCCATTTCAAAAATGTGTTTCATCACAAGGTATGTGACACATGGACAAGAAAATACAATACTTACTTCTGTTCATCATTCCTCTTTATACAATCTTATACAAACTTTAACTTACTTTAGTATTTTTCACCCGGGAAAGTGCATGCTTAATCATATTATCTTTACCGGCAATGTGAACAACCCTTACATTGAATGGCTGAAACAATAGACTCCATCTAAACAAGCAAGTTTTAACCTTTTCAATGAATGCCAGCAGATTATGGTCAGTGTAGATTAGTGTTTCTTTGTTATCATGTCAGACTTAAACTTCAAAAGTGTTGAAGAGACAACAACAATGCTAGAGTTTCTTTTTCTATTGTAAAGTACTTTCTCTGATATTGATTTAGTTTCTTGGAAAAGTACTCCACCAGTTTCTCTATCCCTATAAATTCCCTTATACTTCCTAAGAAATCTTAATAGATCTTCCCTTGGTCCTTCCTCTAAATATGAAAACACAGTGTCTAACTGTCCCAGTATTGTTGTATTGGCTAGTCGAATTGTAGAAGGTTCACTTTGGGCACTGTCTATTTCTCCCTCTACTTTGCCCTGATTGTCTCTGTCATCCTCCACTTCTCCCACCACCTGACATACTTGCTCTGCCTTATCATCTTCTCTGCAATGGTATTACTTCGACATGTTTATGTGACATATCCATTTCTTCTTTCTATGCTCAGGAGTATCTACCGGATAAGTCGCTTTGCTAACTCTCCTAAGTTGTAGGGGCCACTGAATTTCACTTTCAGGGGTCACCCTGCAAAGGCAACATTACTAATACCTTGTCTCTTGCTTGGAACATTCTCATTGTAGCATGTTTGTCTGCCCATTCTTTCATTTTGGCTTGGGAAATTTTTAAATGCCGTTGTGCTACTTTACATGCTCTTATGAGTGTTTCTAGAAACATGGACACGTAATTCAGCATGGAGAATTCATCTTTCTGCTTTAAGAACTTTTTCTTAATCACTTGTAATGGACCTCTTATTTCATGACCATAGATCAATTCAAATGGACTAAATCCAATAGATCCATTTGGAGAATCTCTTATAGCAAACAGTGAGAAATCTAATCCTTTGTCCCAAAACTTCGGATATTCATGACAATAGGTATTAATCATAGTTTTGAGAGTTGGATGGTATCTCTCTAAAGCTCCCTGTGTCAGTTGGTGATAGACGGTAGACTTTAGTTGTTTGAAATCCAAATTGCTGACCATTTCCTGGAAAATTTTAGACATGAAGTTAGAACCTTAGTCAGATTGTATTTCAATTGGTAGGCTATAACGTGCAAAAAACTGAGTTAACTTTTCCACTACCACATTAGATGTAATTGACCTAAAGGAATAGCTTCTGGAAATTAGGTTGTCGTATGCATGATTGTAAGGATAGGATGTCCTGCTTTCGTTTTGGGTAATGGTCCTACACAATTTACTAATACATGACTGATTGTTTCTTTAAAAACTGGTATGGGCATTAAAGGTGCTGGTTTGATTACATGTTGAGGTTTATCTACTACTTGACATGTATGACACGTTTTACAAAATTGCACTATGTCCTTATGAAGTCTTGGCCAGGTAAAATGCCTACTTATCAATGTTTGGGTTTTTTGTATTCCTACGTGTTCTGCCATAGGGATTTCATGTGCTACTCACAATATCTTCTTATGATATTTGGGCGGTACCACTATCTGCTGAACAACCGTCCATTCCTCACCCGCAGGTCTGTCAGGGTGTCTCCACTTCCTCATCAGAACTCTGTTTTTAATGTAATAGCACTCTGGAACTTCTTCCGCCTCAGCTTCAGTGTGAGCTGACTGTGCTAACTTGTTTAACTCTGGATCTGCTTTCTGAGCCTCAATTAATGAAGACCTGCCAAACACTTCCTTTGAATTATCCTTATTCTTAAAGAAAGTTTTGGCTACTCTAACATCTGCTCATAGTATTACTTCGACATCTGGTGATGGACTTTGTTTAGTCATTATTGCTCTGGTCACCACACATGATGGAAAAGTACCAGGAACTTGTTCTTGTAACTGTTCCATCCCTTTGGCCTCTCTCAGACATTCTGTAATTATGAGCGAAGCTATAACCTTTACTCCTGCCAAATTATTCCCCAAGAGTAAATCCATTCCATCCACGGGTAATTTCTTAACCACTCCTACAATCACCGATCCAGACAACAAATCACACTCAATTGCACTTTGTGCAATGGAACCGGGATATACTCTCCACTTATCCCGTTTACCAATACTTTAGCTTTCATTGAACTCTATGGGGGGAAATCTAGGTCCTTCTCCAGCAAAAGAGTTTGAGTAGCTCCTGGGTCCCTCAATATAGTTATGGATTTAGCCGCATCATTTGATGAAAAGAAGGGTTATCTTTCCTTTAGTCAAAGACCCTTTATGTCTCTCATCTACCTCATCCACTTCACCTGCATTTACAAGTGTTTACCTCCAGACCCTAATTTGTAGCTAAACCTACAATTTGATTCGTGGCATTTTTCTTTTTGAGTTCCCTTTTTGGACTCACTCTTATGAACTCCAATAAGCCCCATGGGCTTCCCTCGCAACATCCAACATTCTGAATGAACGTGTCCCACTTTATTACAGTGGAAACACTTAGGCCGGCGAGTTTCACCTC
This sequence comes from Carcharodon carcharias, assembly GCF_017639515.1. Lineage (NCBI taxonomy): Eukaryota > Metazoa > Chordata > Chondrichthyes > Lamniformes > Lamnidae > Carcharodon > Carcharodon carcharias. The sequence goes on from NC_054476.1 coordinate 14,832,970, forward strand.
CACCCTCAGGACCTTCCTTCCTGATCTGGGGAGGAGATCTCAATGTATTCCCAGCTATCTATTCTTTACCCTGCCTACTTGCCTTCCTTTCACTCTCCCACATTCTATCCTTTTCAGATTTAGAGGGGTGGTGGAAAAAAGTTTCAGTTTTATGGATCAGCTCATTATCGTCAGCCATTACTGCTGCCAGTCTAGGAGATGCAACCCTTTGGTCTTCAACATGGATTCTTATTACAGAAGATAGGGAGTTTTTAAATTCTGCCAAGAGAATGGTCTCTCTGAGAATTTCATAGGTAGTTCCAACCTATAATGCTCACATCCACTTGTCAAAACTACTTTGCTTAATCCTTTCAAATTCAGTGTAAGTTTGCCCAGGCTGTTCCCTTAAATTTGGAAACTTTTCTCTGTATGCTTCAGGGGCTAACTCATATGCCTTTTTCATCACATCATAACCCCTAGAAACCTCTTCTGACAGTGAAGCATAGATTTCCTGTGCTCTATCTGTCAATTTGCTCTGTATGGACAATGTCCAGTTTTTCTTTTGTCCAGTTCACCTGTTTGATCTACCTTCTCAGATGAAATAAAGAATGCTTCAACATCCCTTTCCTCAAAGTTTGGAAGAGCCTGTACATATGTAAACATCTCCCCACTGGGTTCTGATCTGGAAACAAGTCCTGCCTCACTTACTGGTATCTCCTTTTTAACTGTTAGCATTTTAAGCTGGAATTCTCTCTCTTTTTCTCTTTCCTCCTTTTCTAACTTCGCCATTTCTAATTCCCTTTGGAATGACCTTTCTCTCTCCTTTTCTGCTGCCTCTGGTTCCAATTTTTTTTATTTGCAGCTGAATTTGAGTCCATTGCAATGAACCACCCCTTGGAGAACTCGGTCTCTCGGGTATTCCTTCCAATTTTCAATGCTGTGCCGTCTCTTTGATTACCTCTACCTTCCTAGCTTTGGCAAGCAATCCTACTCTTAATTTACTTGCCAATTCAATTAACCTGGCTTTTAGAATCGTTTGTTAAATTATCAGGGACATCTCTTCCACTTGCAGGAAAGCTTTAGCAATTTCCAGTATCATCTTATTTTGACAGTACAAACCTAGTGTTTCCTTTTAGCTTTTATTACTTACTAAATCTACACCCAATCATCGTTATCTTTTGTTCCAAAATATCTCAGTCAAGCCCCCAAACTCTGTCATGACTCACTGGGGATAGTGCGCTGTAATATCAAGCCCCACTGTTCATTCAGCCACAACAAATGGGAAAGGTTTGACCAAACTGCCAGATTGTCCCAATTCTACCTAACTGTTTAATTTAGTTTAACAGAATACGAGCAGCAGGTTTGTAAACTTAATAAGTAAATAACTGTTTATTGAACAAATTGTCTTTAACTTGTGGCAAAATAAAGAAATATGAACTGCTAACTTCTAACACTATAACTTAAACTCTACCCCCTTTCTAAATCCCTACACATACACACGCACACGACACATAAGACATGTAAAACATGGATTTTAAAGGTGGGATAAAACAGTTCAATCGCACCAATTCCGGAGAACAGGATTTGATGGGTTGATGTTGATCGATGTCTTCCAAATTCCTTTCAGATCTTGTTGATGACATGAGGTGGTCTTTCAGTGCTTTCAGTATTTAGTTCACTGGTTGAGAGCTTGCTTTTCGGTGTCTCTAACAGTAGTTTTCCCCTTTTCCTTTTTACAGGGGTTTCCTCAGAGAGAGCAGGTTATAGAGATATGAGGAAGAGAGATTTTATATGTTTCTATTTGCAGGCCAGGACCTTTCTGAGGTAACGCATGAAACATGATTTCAACGCTGAGAATGATGATGGTGACTGGCCTGAAGTAATTGCATTGCCAATGGGAGTTTGAGTCCAGTGATGAGCATTTTGGTCACTGATTTGTTCAATTGCACAGCGTTGGATGACAGTTGCATTTCCACAGTGTGTGGGGAGGATTGGCTCAATTGCTACTTGGAACCTCCTGACAAGGAAGATCAGCATAAGGTCAATGAGTATGAAAGCTCCACCTGCTTTTGTGGATGACAACACACTAACATCTTTTATAGAAGTAGTCCTCCCATGCTAGGTAGCTGGGATAAGTGTCTTCATTAGAACTGATGTGGTCTCCAGTGAGATACTTTATTGTTGAGCAAATCTTCAATCAATAAAGCACTGATGAAACTAGATATGAAGAATGACAAAGCACTTGTAATCGGGAAAGCCATGGATTTACAATTCATTCGATCAGGGCATTACTGCATACCAATGAGGAAGCCTGATATTTCTCATGAAGGCGTTCAGGCAGTGCTGATGACTTTAGTGGATAAGAATGTGGTTGACAAGGGGAGAATTATTTGGAAGTTACATTAACAATTCACACATCCTTCATCACAGAAATTAAAAGCTCTACTGCAGAATGCTTGAATTATAGGTGAGGAATATGACACTCTTATTCAGCAAGTTATGACTCAATGTGACATTTGTGTCAAATACCAGAGGACACCAACGTTTCCTGTTGTGAGTCTTCCACTGGTCAGAGAATTTAATGATGTAGTGACAATAGACTTAAAAGTATGGGACAAGGATTAGGTTTTTTTTTGCTACACCTTGTGAATGTGGCGACTAGATTTAGCCTATCCATGGTGATAAATAGCAAGGATAAACAGACCTTTATAGACAAGGTCATGGAAAAAAGGGTTTGTACTGGACTAGAATGGCAACACAATTTTTGACGGATAATGGAGGACAATTTGCTAATGATGAATTCCGGGACATGTGTGAGAACTTGAACATTATAGTCATGAATACTGTGGCTGAGAGCTCGTCCAGCAATGATATATCTGAGGGGGATCATGCAGTAATTGATGAAGTGCTGCATAAAAGACTGGCCGACCAACTGGATTGCAAGGTGCAAATGGCGCTGGCATGAGCATTACATTCTTAAAAACTCTTTGCGAATGATTGGGGGGCTGTACCCATACCAGTTGCAAAGAATCCAAAGTTGCCTTCAGTGCTGTTGGATGCTCCCCCTGCTCTCGAAGGAACTACCATTAGCTCTATTTCCTCTGCCCACTTCAAAGCCTTACCTGCAGACAGGAAGGCTTTTATCGAGGCTGAAGTTTCGGAAAGAATTACGGGAGCATTGCAATATCACATAAGACAATTTGATGTTGACTTTACTTCAGGTGATCTGGTTTATTATAAGAGAGAGGGGCAAACGGAATGGAAAGGTCCAGGGAAAGTTAAAGGATTTGAAGGGAAAACGTGGGAATCAAACAATAAAAGCCCATTCCTCACAGGTCATCGCGATGAATTATGTATTTGCAGATACTGATAAGGCAATGGAGGATGACAAAGAACCGTGTGCATCCTATACTCATATATTTTGTGGGGCAGAGCCTGAAGGACAAGATATGATAGATCAGGGGTTAGATATCAGTTGAAAATCTGATTGCCATGAACAGGAAAAGGCTATTTTGACTAGAGGCCAGCTGCCCAAAGTGGGTTCCCGGATGTCGTCCCATCCAGAAGGATGCAACAATAGTGGGATGGGCAGGAAAATCTATTGGAAAATTTAAGAATTGGTTGAATGTCCAGGACCATGGATGAGTAGAGTAAAGGCCACAGACTGTGAGACCGGAGTAGGAGAATGGAAATAAGAAAGCATGGCTCAAGTTACAATAATGAGTCGGGTAATGAATCCCGGGTGAGGAAGTGTTCACATAAGGGTAGATCTAAGGGATCTAACAGTGGCAATCTGGAAAGACCTCAGCAGACAAGCAGGGGTTACAATTTGATTAGACAATATAGTAGAATGGAAAATGCAGAACCGTCGTGACAAAAGTGCAGAAGCAGAAGCCCCCATGACCGAGAGGTTTTTGTAACAGCCAACAAATTGGGGCATAAAGCTATATGGGGGGGGCTAAACAGCAGAAGTTGGACAGTTGGACGGACTTTGGCATGTATTCAGGGGTTCCAGATAAGGGTCAGCCAGCGCTGTCACATAAGCGTGTCTGCATGGAAAAAGTCCTACTAGATGGGACCTATAAGGCCAAGGCTAGGCTAGTAGCCTGGGCTTTGAAGAATGCTTCACAGATAAAGAGGTCAGTGTGGACTCACACACACACCAGGTAATGTAATTTTGAAAATTGCTTTGGCCTTTTTGGTGACATTTCCTTGGCAATGTAAGTCAATAAATGTAAAAACTGCATTTCTGCAGGGGATCACTTCCAGAGGGAAGAGTTTCTCAAATATCCTAAGGAGGCAGCAGAGGTAGAGGCAACATTGGAAGTTGGATAAGTGCATCGATGATTTAAATGGTGCTTCCAAGAAATGGTACTTTTCAGTTCAATCAGTGTTGTTAAAGTTGGGTTGTCTTCAACTGAAAGCAGATTCTGCCATGTTTTACAGTTATTATGGTGGGAAACTTCTGGGCATCTTTATAATGCATGTTGATGACTTCCTAGGGGATGGCGCTAGTGAATTTCAAAACAATAGTATTGGGAGGATTAGAACAGTCTTTAAGGCTGGGAGTCAGGCTTATGGGGTCTTTAAATATATTGGATTAGAAATAAAACAGTATGGGCCTGAGGTTACTTTACACCAACAATCATATTTAGAAAGTGTTAGCCCTATCACAGTCAATCAGGCTAGGTCCTCACAAAAAGATGTAGATGGTTCTATAGATGAGACGGAGCAGCTACGAAGTCTAATTGGACAATTAAACAGGCTGGGCACACAGAAGAACCTTGAAGCAGGCTTCAATGTCCTTGAACTGAGTACTACAATGAAACATCCCAAGGTCCAGGACAGTTTATGGGTGAACAAAGGTTAAAAAAATTAAAGATGGAGAAATGTATACTGAAGTCCCAGTCTTTGGGGAGGCCCTAACAATATAAAATGTATTGCCTTTAATGCTGTCTTTCATGCAAGCCTTGTCGATGGGTTTTCAAATGCAGTGGCTTTCATAATATTTCTTATGGGTGAAAATAGGAAAAGTTGTCCCTTGGCTTGGGAAGCGAAGAAACAAAGGCGAAAAGTAAAGAACGCCCTGGCTGCAGAGACTCTCGGATTTGTAAAGGCGGTTGTCATGACTATCTTTTTATCTAAAATATTAGAGGAAATTCTACATGGGGGAAATGATGAAGGAAATGTCCCAATAGAATGTCATATTGACAACCGATCTCTTTGGGATAACATACACTCCACAAAGAGTGTAAGCGAGAAAAGATCGCAAATTGATATTGCAAGTCTAAAAAAATGGTGGAGAAAGATTAAATCTCTAAGTTCCAATGGACTGATAAGAGCCATCAATTATTGCATCGTTTCACCAAAAGGAACGTTTACAGTGAAAAATTATTGGGGGTATTAGAAGAAGGAAGACTGAAAATGTGAGTCTTGAAGTTTGTGATTTATTTCTCTGTCTTCAGTTATTTTTTCAGAAAAAATGCACAGATTTTTTTCTTTAAGAAATAAAGGATTCTGTTAATGTTGGAATCATGCTGCGATAGGGTACATGCTTTCAGTTGGTAATAAAAAGCAGCTGCCCCGATTGGGGAAAGATTAGGGAATGACTGCAAGAGGATAAAGGTATGTCGGTCAGGTGTTTCTCACGTGTCGGTGCAGACTCGATGGGCCGAAGGGCCTCTTCTGCACTGTGATTCTGTGATTCTGGGTGATTCTGTGAAAAGCCAGCACATATTGGGCTTTGGGGGGAACAAGAGCAATTTACGCCATTGCTCTGTAGTCTTGGAAATAAACCTGGCTCAAGGAAAATACTGGCTCCAGATTCATCCTTTCCTCAACATATGATTAATGAAATTAACACTGGGGGCAGAATTTTGCCCTTGGTGGGCGTGCGGGCCCCACCAGCTCGGCGATGGGCAGACAGCCGACCCCCGCCGCTGAAACGGGGCCCACCGCCATTTTGAGTGGGCGGGCCAATTAAGGCCCACCCAGCAGCCTGCCCAAATCGCCGACGGGAAAATTCTGGCCTGGGTTGGAGCTGATGTCAGGCCAGCTGATCTGCAAGGAAGTGCAGAGGTAGCCACAGGGGCTGCCGGGTGCAGACAGATGCACTCTGACTTGTCCCAGTGAAAAAAGCACAAAAGCCCCTCCGTTCCTCACCCTCACACCCCCTTCATCTTACAAACACTCCTATTCCATAAGACCATAAGACCATAAGACATAGGAGCAGAAATTAGGCCATTTGGCCCATCGAGTCTGCTCCATCATTCAATCCTGGCTGATAAGTTTCTCAACTCCATTCTCTCGCCTTCTCCCTGTAATCTTTGATTCCCTTACCAATCAAGAACCTATCTATCTCGGTCTTAAATACACCCAATGACCTGGCCTCCACAGTCTTCTGTGGCAATGAATTCCATAGATTCACCACTCTCTGGCTAAAGAGGTTTCTCCTCATCTTTGTTCTAAAAGGTCTTCCCTTTACTCTGAAGCTGTGCCCTCAGGTCCTAGTCTCTCCTACTAATGGAAACATCTTCCCCACGTCCACTCTATCCAGGCCTTTCAGTATTCTGTAAATTTCAATCAGATCCCCCCTCATCCTTCTAAACTCCATCGAGTATAGACCCAGAGTCCTCAAACGTTCCTCATATGTTAAGCCTTTCATTCCTGGGATCATTCTCGTGAACCTCCTCTGGACCCTCTCCAGGGCCAGCACATCCTTCCTGAGATACGGGGCCCAAAATTGCTCACAATATTCTAAATGTGGTCTGACCAGAGCCTTATAAAGCCTCAGCAGCACATCCCTGCTTTTATATTCTAGTCCTCTCGAAATAAATGCCAACATTGCATTTGCCTTCCTAACTACCGACTCAACCTGCAAGTTAACCTTAAGAGAATCTTGGACTCGGACTCCCAAGTCCCTTTGTTCTCCAGATTTCTGAATTCTATTCCCATTTAGAACATAGTCTATGCCTCTATTCTTCCTACCAAAGTGCATGACCTCACACTTCCCTACGTTGTATTCCATCTGCCATTTCTTTGCCCATTCTCCTAACCTGTCCAAATCCTTCTGCAGTCTCCCCGCCTCCTCAATACTACCTGTCCCTCCACCTATCTTTGTATCATCTGCAAACTTAGCCAGAATGCCCTCAGTTCCTTCATCTAGATCATTAATGTATAAAGTGAAAAGTTGTGGTCCCAACACTGACCCCTGCGGAACTCCACTAGTCACCGGCCGCCATCCTGAGAAGGACCCCCTTATCCCCACTCTCTGCCTCCTGCCAGACAGCCAATCTTCTATCCATGCTAGTGTCTTGCCTCTAACACCAGGGGCTCTTATCTTACTGAGTAGCCTCCTGTGCGGCACCTTGTCAAAGGCCTTCTGGAAGTCCAAGTAGATAACATCTATTGGCTCTCCTTTGTCTAACCTACTCATTACCTCCTCAAAGAATTCTAACAGATTTGTCTGTTAAAATAAAATAAAAGAAAAACACCCGCCTGCCACCAGGATCTTCTGATCCCGCCACAAGTCAAATGACTTTGGCTGGTAAGCACCTCGCCTGCAGCGGGTCACGCCCGCAACGAGGCCAGAAAATCCCGGCCCATGTTTCATTGCTATGAATAAAAGTTACTGAAGGCAGTGCCAAATGGACCACTGCAAGAGTTGGCTGAGTTCTTCATTTCCAGCAGTTTGGTCCAAAGGACAAGGGCACAAAGCCAAAAGAAATTTAACAATCTGGAAGAGAAGTATAAATTATAAACCTTTGCAGATATACAACTGTTTGTGAGACCTTGGCAACAATCTTTTGAATTCTACACAGACAACTATGGCTTCATTCAAGTTGCATAATGTCAGCCTGCATACAGACTCATACAGGAATAATCCCCTGATCACAAGCTGCATACACTCCATACAAGTACTTGGAAGGCTCTAATGCAGTGAAAGAACATTAAAGCAATAGCACCTCAATTTCACTGTAGCTCCTTAAAGTGTAGGGATATGTCTGCTGGGTATCCAGATAAGACTGCCAGTAATGAAAATCTTGCATCTCAATGCAAGAGAAGGCAGGCCTCTATCACCAGAGGAGTACCTGCTAACAATCCAGGATCATCGCTTTTTGAGGAAAGGACTCTAATGCTACAGAGATAGAGCCAGAGAGAGAGAGCTTGCCGGAGATAGTAAAGATGGTGAAGAATTCCCTGCTAAAGGAGTTTTGTCCCATTTGTTGCCTCCTAAATGCTAGTAATTGCCACAGGCTATAATTTTCCAGCCCCTCCCACCAATGGGATCTGCTATCCCACTGAAATCAATAGGCCTTTGAATGGCTCGTTGCTTTTTCCAGCCCCACCCCCCCCACCTCCCCCGCAACGGGGCCATTTTTTGGGAGATGAAAATAAAAACATAAGCAGATGAGTATATTCTGAAATGACCTTCTCTATGTATTTGAATGGCACAGCCAGCAGATTCCAGGCCCTCCAGAAAAATGGCAGGAAACTGCTCACTTGACACACTACCACAAACCCAAGACTTGGTATTAAGCAGCCCAGTTACATCCATCTAGGGTGATATGGGTGGAAAGTAAGAGTGAAGCACCAGGAAGCTATCACTCAAAGCAGGAAAAGGAGTCCTTGTGGCAAAGACAGAGAGCCTTTTTTCCAGCAGCTCTGTAAGAGCAGATTCAGATTTTCTGTGACCCTGTTCTCAAAAGAATATTTCCAGAGCACAATGGGCTGTTGCAGTCATTGGGTGATGTGCCCAACTACTTCCACAGCATCATGGCAAATGTGCAGGTGACCACATCCTGCATGGGATCCTGATGCACTGAGCAGAAAGCACGCAAGTCCTTGGAGCGGCCGACAGCTGCCATCTGCTGAGCACCACCCATCCCCATGTCCAAATGCAGGGAGACTTCGACAATAAAGACTTGGGCTGACAAGTGGCAAGTAACATTGCACCACATGAATGTCAGGCAATGACTATCTCCAACAAGAGACAATCTAACCATTGACCCTTGATGTTCAATGGTATTACCATAGCAAAATCCCCCACTATCAACATCCTGGGAGTTACCATTGACCAGAAACTGAACTGGACTAGCAATTTAAATACTGTGGCTACAAGAGCAGGTCAGAGGCTAGGAATCCTGTGATGAGTAACTCACCTCCTGACTCCCCAAAGGCTGTCCACTATCTACAAAGCACAAGTCAGGAGTGTGATGGAATACTCCCCACTTGCCTGGAAGAGTGCAGCTCCCACAATACCCAAGAAGCTTGACACTGTCCAGGACAAAGCAGTCCGCTTGGAAACCTCATCCAAGGGTGGGATAGGTTTACGATATCAATTTAAAAAAAGATAAAAATGCTGGGGCAGAATTTTTATTATCGGCATGTTTAGGTGAGTGAATCCAACATCTGGACATATCTGTCTTGAATTTTTACATCCTTGTTTGCTGGTTTTAAATTATTCAGCTCCCTGAGGCAGCTCCCCGGCCTTCAGGGAGCTTTCCTTGCGAACTCCCCCGTGCCCACGCTGGCTTCAGCGCTTGCTCTCTCCCCACCCCGGCAGCGCCGAGCCTTTCAGTGCGCCTTTCACGCTGGCTGGCCAACTAACAGCCAGCCAGTGTGAAATCAGGGTGGGGGCCAATCGCAGGCAGTGACCCATTTCCCGGCCACTCCTGGGCCCATCCACTGCCCCTGACCAACGACTCAAAAATCCTGCCCACAAACTGTATAACAGTGGTACCGATAGCTGTTAAAATACGGATCCAGTTTGCATTAATGCCATTTAGTCAAGGATTGTTTGTCTAAGAAATCTTACATTTCATATTTAGTTTTATTTTCTAAGTGCTACTGTGGATCGACGCCAACTACTTTTTATGATAACTTCTGAAACCCTTGATTCAAGGACAAATGATAACAAAACTAATTAATGAATTGAATCGTCGTATTTCAATGGTGAGAAATGATCCCGGCAGGAAACATCTTATTTTCTAAGCAACTAAAGAATTTAAAGGTTGATCTTAAGACTGCTACTTCAGTCACTCTGCTCCACTGCTACCTGGTCAATGTGTTTTTAATCCAAGGCTAATTCATTCTTTAAGCCTAACATTTACACTTATGAATGTGTTTTCTTCTTTTGACTTTGGCTGTTTCTGCTTTGTTTCTCATTAGTTGTCACAGATCCTGCTAAAATAAACTATTTTAAAGCATTGCTGAGTTTCTTCATGAGACACAGAGTGTATTTGTGTGGCTATAAAGTGCAAAGTTAAGTTTATCGTTCATGAAATTAATAAGGATAGTTTTGGAGACACATACAGTTAAGTAAAAGGTGATTTATGTTTGATAAGAACCAATAATTTTCTTGTGCCCCCGGAAGAGAATAAGACTGTGAGGGGGGTGAGGTTGGTTTCACTGCTACAATGCTCTACTTGGCATGTTCTTGACAGAGAATGATCCTTCTGCTGTAAAACTATCGGGATTAGGAAATATTTCCTCAGTCTTATTTTTTAGTTTTGACATAGAACCAATCTCCCTGAATAACAATATGGAGGTTGTGAAACTGTCTCATGTAGCACTGGTTGTAATGGTGCTATGGAGGTCTGCACTGCTTTTCATGTGCATCCCTGTCTGTGCCTTAAGGTGTTATCCTAACGTCACACAGACCAAATGGCTGGTGTGACACCAGGATCCCATATTTGAGTATTTATGAGAAGGTAGCCTCTTGGTTGCTAATGCAATGAAAAACAAACATGAAGCTCCGAGATGGGCCCTGCATCAGCCTTCCTTCAAGGGCCAGGCACCCTATTTGCAGGTAAGGTAAATTCTTGGAACTTTTTTGTTGCAATGCATCTTCATGTACTCGGCAATGTTTTTGGAGGTCTTTTCATGAGTTCTTGGATTGGCCAGAGAGTGTTACTGCATCCTCACAGGAATTTCAGAGGAGTGAAGTGACTTGTCCACACAAGGATAGCAGGAGGTAGGGGGGCTGCAGTGGCAGTGTCCCTACCAAGGATCTTCAGTCAGCAATTCTCCAACATCCACCTCAGTCAAGAGCAATGTCTGAGACACTTACGTTTCACCAAGGAGTTGATGACTGAAGTGTTTCCAGGCCTCCTGCAATCAGACTTGCAACTGCACAGCAGAGTGAAGACATTGCTGCCAGTGGCTGTGAGGATCACCACGGCCTTCAATTTCTACACCCGTGGATCCTCCCAGGTGTGAACAGGTGGCATTAGCAATTTTTCACAGTTCGTTACATGTCACCGAATCAGGGAGGTGCTAGATGGCTTGTACACCAGGAGAGGGGGCTTCATCATTTTCTCTCTTGCCAGAGAGAAGCAGGATTAGCGTGCGTATGGTTTTGCAGGGTAGTGGGATTCCCACTGCTGCAGGGTTCCATTGACTGCATGCATATGGCTCTGCAGGGCCCTACTTAATAACAGGAAGATGTACAGCAGCCATAAGGCCTACCACTCCCTGAATGTGCAGTCCGTATACAATCATGCAGAGTACGTGCTGTCGGTGAATATCCACTATCCTGACAGCAACCACAATGCATTCATCCTGCATCCAGCAGCCATGGTAGAGTCACAACAATGAAACTGAGGCTGGCTACATGGTCACAAGGGCTACCCACTCTACATCTGGCTCATGATTCCTCCCTGTCACCTGACCAAACAAGGACAGCACACCTAACAATGAAATCCATGCAACCACCACGAACGTCATGGATCAAACCATTGGCATCCCGAAACAAGGGCTTTGCTACCTGGACCACTTGCATGTGCCCTCTGTAGTTACCAGAATCTGCCTCCAAATGTTTGGTGGTCTGCTGCGTACTCCACAACCTCTCACTCATGAGGGTGACCCCCATGACACCAGACCTTCGTAGGGCATCTCATTGTGGGAGGACTGGAGGGGGGAGGGTAGTGGACGTGGTGGTGGGAAGGAGGAGGAGGAGGAGCAGGAAGAGCAGGAGGAGGAGGAAAGGGGGATGAAGTTGGGAACTGTTAGGCACACATCAACCATTAGACACTGAAAGTTTCATATTAAGTCATCACCGGAATTAATTACAGTTAAACATGCAAACAGGAGAAAATTAAATAGTTCAACTGCTGTCAGTCAGCAGGGGTATCTTCTACACTTTTGGTGTTAGGATTTATTGACACCAGTGCTCTTTGCGTTGTCAGATTATTCATGTTTCCTGTTAGGGTAAACTGTTCATCACTTTGGCAAAAAGGTTAATTCCAGTAGTTTAACCTATTCCGATTTCTTCTGATTTTCCCAGTTTTGCCCTGCTCACACAACTGATCTAATCTATGTGTGTACATTCCGAATTACTGTCTTAGCCCACTGCTAGCTTCTATTAATATTTCACATTGGATGGACTCATCCTGCATCCAGCGAGCTTAATTGCTGGACCATTGTGTTGCCTCATGAAGTGTTGGTTTACAAATGGGTTTCTGTCTAGACTTGCAGATTGGATCCTGGAAAAGAGATGGGATCTTTTCATGGGAACAGGGGTCCACAGCAACACACCAGCGACCGGCACACTGGGAATAAAATGGTAATTCTCCAGATTACAAGCAAAATCAGGAATAAGCTCAATGACTTGCATAGATGTTTAAAGGTAAACCAACACCGATATGTAAAGGAAAGTTACGAATTGTGAGGATATATATGGCCAGCTGTTTGTAATGTAAGAATCCTGTTGCCATCTCAACATGAGCTAAACATGATATAAAAGTTGAAATTAATAGGTCAGGTGCGAGGTGGATAATCTGCTTCAAGATCTCTAACAATTCTACTCTGAAATTGTCCTCTGTGAAGTGTATCTGAGTGATCCAAGATAACTCCCTCACTGCGCTACTGCCTGGACTCTGTACAGCTTTTCCCCATGGGACATTGGTCCGGACTAGCGTGGCAACATTGGGAAAGAACTGGCACGACATTTTACTACTCCAGTGAACTATAACATCACACCACCAAAGTGGCTAGGTTGGCTCTCACGTTAATCACAGCACGGCACAAAATCAGCACAAATGATAATGAACGTGCCCCTGACCCTATGGTTAAAGAGGTAATAACATCAGAAAACACCTGGGGCTGACGCTAATGGAAGAATGTCGGTCACTATTATATATTTTATATTTCAGGGTTATGCAGAGATGACGCTAGTTTCTATGTGTGTAACAGGTTTTATTCACAGTGTTTTAAAACGCCTACTCCGTGCCTCAGCTCTGGCTTCCAGCTCTTTCTATAGTTTGTTCACTTTTTTCTGAGTCCACACCCCAAGCTTAACTAATCAAGCAGTATGAGCATAGATCAGTTAGCAGACTCACGCAATCAAACACAGGAAAATTGAACAGTTGAGTATTACAGACACAAATAGAAGAAACAAAACTTCAAAAATTTGACAGCCACAGGCCCCAGTATGTCTTTGGGAAGCAAAATGCATATTGTTAGTTTATGATGCACAGGACTTAGAAAGGGCCATTAGGACCACACAGTAATTCATCTCATCTGCCGATTCAGAGGCATTCAGTTCCATTGTATTAGACTTGGATTTTGCAAATAAATACACCTTTCCACACATCACAATTTTGTACAGAACACTCCATTCATGTCACAAAGATACAAAGCTACATTTATAATGTAGCTACTGATCTGAGACCTGTACCTAAGCATGGGTTCCAGTCAGGCAGTGTCTTGTTTATTATGCTTGGTCCAAATTTTATTTCGGCTGCTAAAGAGAGTGTTTAGCACACAAGCCCCGACAGGTAGATCGATAAGCTCCTCTCTCTGCATTCATGTTTTCATAGAAGGTGAGTGGCAAAATCAGTGTGCTCTAAGCATTTCAATTAACCACTAGATATGTTTAAAATTACTCAGGGTCCTACAACATCCTCAAAATAACTCCAGCTTAACCATGCTGCCAATGCAACCCATCAGTGTTATGCCCAAGCTTTAGCTGCATGGGCTGGTGTCAGGCAAGAGTGGGGGGAACCTCCTCTGTGGGTCCCCTGTGCCCATGGGAGGCACTCCTCCACCCCACCCCCACCCCAACCCCAACCAAGATCACACTTCCCCCTTTACCCTTCCCCCCCACCTCTCAAACCCCAACCCCTCATCCTCTCATCCCCTCACCGGGGCCGTCCAGCCTGACCCCCGCTCACTCACCTTGGTGTTTGGCCCCAGCCATGACCTCCATTGGGACTGCCCATGGCCCCTATATGCCTGGCGCTGCTGGGACGATGCAGCTTTGTGGTCAGCAGCTCTCTGAAGTGGGAGCTCCTGTCCCTCAGGGGCAGAAACCTCTCCTCAAGCCTATTAATAGCCAATGGTTGTTAAATGACAGCAGGGCAGCTATTCTTGCCCTGGGCAGGCTCCCCACCAAGGTTTAAGCTTGGGGGGTAGGGGTGTGGGGGTGGGGAGAGGCAGCGGCCCATATAATTCAGCTCCCAGACCTTTTGGCTATGAAAGACCCCAACCACTGGCGCAGGTTAGCCAGCGAACATTGGTGCTGGTCCCCAGCTCGGATAAATAGGGAAGATCAGCGGCAGGAGGAGAACCCAGCGGTAAAACCATCTGGCAAATCCAAAAACAAAATGATGGTCAAAATGAAGGAGTGACCAACCAACATTTTGGCAACCCATGAAAAATGGGAACAGCCAAAAGAAAAAGGAAGGGTCCTGTTCAGTGCTCTGGTGGAGACAGGAATGCTCAACTCACTTAAAAGATACCTGGATCAGCACCTGAAGCGCTGTAACCTGCAAGGCTATGGACCAGGTGCTGGCGGATGGGATTAGAAAGGTGGGGGGGGCAGTTTTTTTTATTTTTTATTTTCCAGCTGACGCAGGCATGATGGGCTGATTGGCCTCTTTCTGTGCCATAACTTACCTGTGGTTCTGATTCTTGACTTCAAGCCCTGAAACCCCACCCTGGTGCTCAGAAAAGCCAAGCCTCTGACAGGTGCTCTTATTTTGTCTGAAGTCCTGTCAAGACTTTTAAAATCCTGCTGGCAATGTTTAAAGTGCTAATACTTAAAAAAAAAACCTTTACGGTAAAAGTTAGGAATCCAGTGTTTTTTTTCTCAGTGCGGAGAAAGTAAATAGGAGAGTTCCTAAAAGATTTTCCCTTGGAAATCTGTATCATTTAAAATCGATATATTATGTATTTTAAATACTAGATAAAGCTGTTCACACCAACACTAGGATTGATCTTAAGCATGTCCCTTGCACTGCCATCATAATCACACTCAATCCATCCTTGTATCTTCATTCCATTGGCAACCCCAGAATACTCCAACACCTCTTGGCTCCCACATCCGTGCATTCATCCTTCCTACCCCAGCACTTCCCTTCCACTCCAGTCAAACCATGGCAACATATTTCCCATGCTCCCTGCAGTCAGGATCACCTTCTAAATTGCTCCCACATACTACAGCCACACCCTGCAGATTTTACACCCCTGAAACACTTCCACACTCCATACCTCTGCTTCAAAGCTGGCCCATCATCCCAACTGTCTGGCAGCCTACAATAAACTTGATAAGTTAACTCTTTTTCTCTCTCCACAGAAGTTGCCAGGCCTGTTGAGTATTTCCAACATATTCCGTATTTAATCCCCCGATAATGAAACCCCAGTTTTCTGCAGCCTGCTTCCTACTGATCTAGAACCTTTTCCCTATCATCTTCCTCCATGTCGTCTGATTTTAATAAAGATAGCAGATAAAATGAATTACAACATTAAAGAAACATTTAATAATAGGCAGGTCCTGATTATAGTTTCCATACAATTATGCACATAGCCATGAAATCTGAGCCTGAAAACATCACCAATGCTCTTTCAACACAGTAATAAAAATGCAATTTCAGTGCTTTACTTAGCATAAATCAATAGTTTTGATACTGCCTTGCATGTAATGTATCATAATACAACATAAACTCACCGTGAGCAAACTATCTGCTAGTTACAGATGCCAAATAATCTTTAAAAACGGATAAATGGCATTTGGCATTTACAAACAAATCACTGACCTCTTACTGGCTTCAGCTACTAGTGCTCACTGCAACTTAAAACTACTAAAGAATTTCTGATTTCCAAGCCTTCATCCAAGACCAAGTTATCAACATTTTATTAATTGTTAAGTATTACAACGGATGTGGCTTTCACCCTAAAAGCTTGTTTCCTGTGTGTTAAACATCACTCACTTAATAACTATGTACTTCTTTTGTATGCTTAGCCCTTTTTGCTTCTCTTCGCTTTGTTCAGACTATCTTTGGGATACTGAAGTCTCTAATCCATATTGCTCCATAATTCTCTATAGCCTCTCTTAATTGTCTAATAGCGATTGCCGATTAGAGTTTGTATTTTCAAAACAAATTTCTAGCATATTGCTTTATCTAGATCCCTTTTAATGGTCGCATGGATCATACATTATGAAGTATAGAACTAGATTCGATATCACAAGGTTTTTCTTCATGCAGAAGGATTTTAGCACTTGCAAAGGATAAGAGACCGGATGTCTCAAAATACTTTTCAGCCAATGAAGTACTTTCTGAGATGTAGTCACGCTTGTGGTGCAGTGGTAGTGTTCCTATCCCAGGATCAGAAACTTCTGGTTCAAGTCCCACTTCAGGACTTGTTGGCCAACTGTTCAAACTGTGGCCAACCAGGCTGATTATCAGCCTATACATCCTTCCAATATATCTGATCAGAGTGGGAGAGTTTCCTGGCCAGCCAAATGGCAGAAGGCAGTGGCAAACCACAGCAGTACTCTACCAAACATAATGGAGCAATCCAATGGAAGTCCATGGTTGCCAATGCCCTCTTAGGGAAGGTACCTGAGGGAAGAGTTACTGTTGGAAATGTGGTAGCTGTTGTGTGCACAACAATCTCCTGTAAACAGCAATGTGATAATGACTCAACAGGTGATAACTCCCTGCTCTTTCTTTGCTGCACTGGAGTTTCAGCTTTGATTTCTGTACTTAAGCCTCGGATTGAGGCTTGAACCAAACACCTTGTGATCGATGAATGAGAGTGCTACCAACTGGGCCATGACAGACACTCTAAACCAGTTGCCTGGTTTTGTGATGAATGCGGATTCATGGCAACATTTCCAAAAAGACCTGTGTGTGTGAGTTCTATGTTGTGGCTAATATCCCCGCATTACAAAAGTTAGCTCAGATTTTGGATAATGTATCTCATAGCCACTGCGATCTCCTGGATCACCTTTTGAGCTTGGAAAGACATTTTCCAGTTTTTTCCCCCCTTAATTGGTCTAGGGTTACTTTATAAGCAATTCTATTTTGCCTCTCCCAGAGCATTATATGAATGCTCATGGAAGAGAACACTAGGGGCCATGATGCTTGGTTGCATCCTCATTTTTTGAGACAGCTTTGAAGAACTAACCAATCTTTTCCTGTTCATCTTTTTGTATGTACCTATATTTCCTTATTATCAATAATGCTAATCTAGCCATCTGAATGGATTTAGTCTAACCACCTTGTCTCTTTTCATTCAACTTTCTATAGATCTGATACTTTATCCTCTCCTTACTCCATTTCTAAAGGCATGAGCTTGCTGCCTGGCTATGATCTCAGCAATGACAATTGCCCTGTTATGGACAACCAATTACTATTCCCTGTGTGCATACAAATGGACTTGAAGTGGCACTTCCAGTTTGGTGGATAGCAACCAAGCATCAGGGTCCCAAGTGTTCTCCCCACAAGAATTCATGTAATCTTCTGGTTAGCAAACAGGAGCTTTCCCTCCCTAATCTAAAATTGACACTGAAGCTAATTAAACAACAACTTGCATTTGAATCGGGTTTTTTTCCATAAGAGAATATCCCGATGAGCTATACAGAAGTGTAATAGGAGAGAAATTGAAGCCAACCCAAAGAACAAAGTATCAGGCAGCTCTTCAAAAACTTGGTCAAATGGATGGGTTTTTGAGAAGAGATTTAAGGGGATAGTGCGCCCCAAGCTGAAGGCATGGCCACTGTGGAGTGTTATGCGCCTTTAAGAGAATGTAGTTAGTTGATCAGGTAACTGTATTGACCAATCACGTGTGCTTCTTGGGTAACTGGAAGTCTAGAGCTGGAGGTGATTGAAGATGCACACATGGTGTTAGTGCTCTGTTCTTAGTTCCAATAAACTGCCAGTGTTTGTTCAGTTAATCGGCTTCTCTGCCTAAATTGTTTCAAGCATCAACTAATGTGTTAATATCAAGGACGCAGCTAGCGTTTACCAGACAAAGCGAGCCTAATAAACAAAAACATAAAACTAGCGACGAGGATAAATGGGATCAATTGACGGCAATCAAGAAAGCCATGGTAAGCTAGCTACGTTACTTCGCCACTACCCTGAAAGCTGTTTGAAAGTGCAGTCTCCTTAGTCATCGAGTATGCTGCAGTTTGGGCATCTTGAACCATTCGACCCTGTTTCTGATGACTGGTCTTATTATGTCGAACGCCTAGCGTCCTTCTTTACTGCTGGCTGAGGACAAAAAGAGGGCGATTCTTTTGTCCACATGCGGGAACAACACGTATGAGCTGATCTGCAGGCTCACGTAATCAAACACCCCCGATACGAAGGCTTTCGATGAGTTAGTAAACATTGTAAAAAACTACCTGAAGCCAAAGCCCTCAGTCACTATGCAGCATTTAAAATTCAATTAGAGGAATAGGCTTCCAGGAGAGACAACCGCTGGCTATGTGGCTGCTTTAAAGGAATTGATGGAATATCGTGAGTTTGGAACTTCAATTAGTGACATGCTTGGAGATTGATTGACATGCGGAATCAGGGACAATGCTATTCAAAAATGATTGCCATCTGTAACTAATCAAGACTTCAGTAAGGTGTTAGAATTGGCAACAGCCATGGAGAGTGCTGCCAGAGACTCGGAGGCAATAAAAGATACACAAAATGGTGCGGTCCATCTTGTAGGGAGGGAAGGGACGGTAACAAAAGGCGCAAAAACATCGGACTCCACAGAAAGGCAGGGAACGTCCACTATGTACAGACCATTGAAGAACAACAGGGCTACAGTGAAAACCCACGACCTTAATGAGAGAAATGCATCCAGGCAGCCTGTAGACAATCGACAGTTCAGAAACATCGAATGCTTTTTCTGCCACTTCAATGGTCACATCACATAATGTGGCACTGTCAAGACAGGCTGAGACAGGATTTTAGAAACAAAGGTAAATATCGTGAAATCTGTCTCGTTAAATAACCAGAGGAAGCAAAATCTGACAACTATTCATTATACAACCTGAAAGTGGGTAGAACTGAGCCAATCCAGGTAGTCATTAGTGTCAATGGACAACCCATCAAGATGGAGGTCAATACTGGGGCATCATTGCCTGTCACAGGAGAACGTCTGCAAATTTACCCCTTACTGCTTTCTCTGGCTATAGCTGGGGCGGGCCCCCAGTTTAATTGGTCGCAATTAGCTCAAAAAGATTAAATTGCAATGGACCGAGATTTTTCAAATCAGAATGAGAAACTTACAGGAATTCTTAAAAAAGCGTGCTTCCATTTTTAGTGACGAGCTAGGAAGGATTCATGGGCTACAAGCCAAAATCTACATAGACACTAACGCAAACCCCAGATTTATCAGAGCCAGACCAATCCCTTATGCCTTACAGGCCAGGGTCGAGACTGAGAGAAACAGGCTGGAAAAATTGGGTATCTTACAACTGGTGCAATTTTCCAAGTACTGTGCCAATTACCCGTACTGAAGCCAGACCAAAGTGTTCGCATATGTGGGACTATAAGTTAACCGTAAACAGAGTGGCCAAACCTGATACTGAAAATCGATGAATTATTTTCGAAATTGGCAGAAGGTATCACATATTCAAAACTGGACATGAGCCATGCTTATCAGCAGGTAGTGTTGGAAGAAGGCTGTAGGGAATTCATGAATTCATGACCATCAATACACATCGAGGATTGTATCAATATACTCAACTGCCCTTTGGGGTCTCATTGGTGTGTGCTATTTGCCAGTGTACCATGGAAAATCTGCTTCAGGGACTGTCCCATGCCGTTGTTTATCTGGATGATGTCTTAGTCATTGGACGAAATGACGAAGAACACTTCGCTAATTTGGAGGAGGTGCTGAAATGCTTCTCACAAGCGGGGGTGCACTTGAAGCGAGAAAAATGTCTTTTCCAAGCCAAAGAGGTAGTTTACTCAGGCTATAAGGTCGGCGTGCAGGACCTGCTGCCCTTGGAAGAAAAGCTCAAAGCTATTCACGAGGCACCTGCACTGAAAAACACGGCATAACTAAAGGCCTTCTTAGGCATTAAAAAATACTGTGGACAATTTCTCCCAAATCTATCAACTATACTGTCTCAGTTATACGCATTGCTTAAGAAAAACCATAAATGGGTTTGGCAAGCTCCACATCAGGATGCTTTTCTGAAGGTAAAGCAATTGTTAAGATCATCGGCCCTACTGGCCCACTTTGACCCAAAGAAAGAATTGATTTTAACTTGCGATGCATCCCCTTATGGAGTAGGGGCTGTACTTTCACATCGGATGACGGACGGCTCCGATTGACCCATTGGTTATACATCTCGCACACTCAGTGCTGCAGAGCGATGATGTTCTCAAATTGAGAAGGAAGACTTGTCAGTCATGTTTGGTGTTCAGAAATT
Organism: Carcharodon carcharias; assembly: GCF_017639515.1. NCBI lineage: Eukaryota > Metazoa > Chordata > Chondrichthyes > Lamniformes > Lamnidae > Carcharodon > Carcharodon carcharias. The sequence continues at coordinate 14,853,617 of NC_054476.1, forward strand.
CCATAAAACCTCCATGGTCACCATTTTCACATTATAACCAACCACACGCCTCTGCTGAGATTATTTGGAGAGGATCAGGCGATACCCCCCATCACACCTGCTCACATCCAGAGGTGGGCACTGATATTGGCTGCTTATGAATACGCTATTATTCACCGATCGGAAATCTATTTCACACATGCTGACGCCCTGAGCTGCCTGTCCCTGCCAGATAACAATGTGAAGGTCCCCATTGCCCAGGAACTTATCTAGGTACTAAATTTTTGGGATTCACCCCAGTCCAGGCCAAACAAATCCGTGAGTGGACAAGCCAAGAGCCACTTTTATCTCATGTCTGGGAAAAGGTCTTGAATGGATGGCCAGGCGTACCAAACTATGAATACATGAAGACCTATTTCAATCGCAGATATGAGTTCACTTGGCAGGATGACATATTGCTCTGGGGAGCAAGGATTATCGTGCCCCCGAGAGACGTTACTGGCCAAATTGGATAGCGCACAACTGACATTTTTTTAAAAATTAATGCGTGGGATGTGGGTATCGCTGGCTAGGCCAGTATTTATCACCCATCTTGTTCAGAGGGCATTGAGTCATTGCTGTGGGTCTGGAGTCACACATGTAGGCCAGACCAGGTAAGGACAGCAGATGTCCTTCCTGAAAAGGAAGGACATTAGTGAACCAAATGGGTTTTTACAACAATCAGCAATGGTTTTACAGTCACCATCAGACTTTTAATCCAAGATTTTTATTGGGTTCAAGTTCCACCATCTGCCAAAACAAAATTTGAATCCAGGTTCCCAGAGCATTACCCTGGGTCTCTGGTCTAGCGACAATACCACTACACCATCACCTCCTCATTAGTAGGATGAAGATACTTGCGCACAGCTACTTGCGGTGGCCAGGAATGGACGTGGACATTGAAACCCTAGTCAAAAGTTGTCTTCAGTGTCAGGAGGTACAAAAGCCAACCCCCCTTAGCTTCATTGAACCCCTGGGAAAGGCCGGGGTGGCCATGGGTGCGCCTCCACGTTGACTACGTAGGGCCCTTCTTGGGTACGATGTTCCTTTTACTTATAGACACCCATTCTAAGTGGATGGATGTCTATGAAGTCCTGTCCCTCACGTCTGCTGCCACCAGAGACTGTTTGTGACAGAGTTTTGCAGTGCACGGGTTACCAGAGATGCTCGTGTCAGGCATTTGCCAGCAGGGAATTCACAGGTTTACAACCCACAATGGGATAACTCAAATCAAACCTTGCCTTACCGCCCTGCCTCTAAAGGTTTGGCTGAGCAGGTGGTCCAAACTTTTAAGTCTGGGATAAAAAAGCTGGATGGGGATTCCATCAGCACCAGATTGTCACGGTTCCTGTTCGCATACCAGACGACGCCACACACGACCACCGGTTTTACTCCTACTGAATTACCAATGAAGAGATGTCGCCGCACCCGTCTAACTCATATCAGGCTGAACTTAGTGGGGAGGGTAGAGAGAAGCCAAGAGGCCCAGAATGCTAGAAATGACAGCCATAATCATGAAAGAAATTTCACAGTGGGAGTGAAGGCTTTGGGACCACACAAAAGGCCAAAATTGGATGAACACAGCCATATCGGAAGGCTGGAGAATCTTACAGAGATAAAATGGCTGAAGTCATGAAGGAATAATAACACAGCAACAGTCATGTTAAATCTGAGATGTTAAAGAACCAGCAACCAACCTAAATCAAGAAGTACAAGGGTGATGGGTAAGCAGCACATGGTGCAAAGATTGGGCACAGCCAACAGAGTTTTGGATGAGCTGAATTGTGGTGGATGCGAGATTACCAAGAGAGCATTGGAACAATCGAATCTGGAGCCAAAAAATACACAGATGAGGGCTTTTTTCATAACGTGGTCAAACAGGTTGATTAACAACCCTCAAATCCTTCCAATATGCCTGCGGTAGACAGCAAGAGCGGGAGAGTCTCCTGGTCAGCCCCAACCATGTGGTAGCTGCATTGTCACGACCTCCTCACATTACAAGTCACAACACTCAGGTTCTTGCCGCTGGCTGTACTCTGTGGCAAATGTCCTCCTCACTTTGAGGAACTACCAGAGAGAGAGAGAGTTGAGGGTTTTTCAAGGAGATTAGCTGAGGTAGAGATGGATTGAGACAATATGGAGATAGCAGTAAATGGAGCGGATGTAGAGTCATAGTGCAATTCAAGGTCAGATAGGACAACAAGGATGCAAGAAGTTTGTTTCAGTGTGAGTCAACAGCCAGGGAGGGGATGCAATCAGTGGTAAGGGTCCAGAGTTTGTGATATGGGCCTTCCAAGTGTTAACTGGAGGACATTGCAGCTCATTCAAGAGTCGATGCCAGACAAGCAGTCCCAACAACTCTGAGGTAGTGAAAGGGTGGAGTTGTCTAGAGGAGAGAAAGTGCTGGGTGTCATCAGCATTTATGTGAAAGTGGATTGCATGCCTGTGGATGCTGTGACCATAGGGAAGTATGTAGATAAGGAAGAGGAGCCAAGGTTAGATCCTTGGCGAACTCTAGAAATAACGTTGCAGGGGTGGGAAGAGAACCCTTTGCCGTACCCCTGGTATTTAAGGGAGAAAAGATGAGGTCAATAATAGTGCCTCTACAACTTTAGTGGCAAGAGCCAGTGTGGTAAAATGATAAATCAGCACAGACAGGGGAATCACACTTGGGGCTTTGCTCGTCTATTTGACTTATCTGCTCACTAGATAAGCTCACTGAGCCATCAGTGGAGGTTGTAACATAAATATTATCATTTAACTGTGTATACCTCTAATACCAATAGTTTAATTCTAATGCTTCTCGAATTAGTACAAGAACATTTCAATTTCTCATTCAAAAAATTCCAATCCCCTATTTGAATGTATCATATTTCCACTTCTCTTTTAGCTGAAACATGTTTGTGGGAATTTTATCTTTTAAAGATGATGTAAAACGAGCGATATCACATTGGCTGCTAGTTATACAGCCCATCCAAATTTACTTCCCTGTACAATAGCAGGCCAATTCGCCACCGCCTGTTTCATGGCCATGCAGAAGCTGAATCTTGCCCTCATTATTTCCATCTACATCTGAGCAATAGTCAATTTGTCATCCAGGTATTAACCATCCCATCCAGGTCTAAGGTAAATGAAGGAATTGCTCTGTTTGCAAAACTGAACTGATCTTAGTTGACCTTCAGAGACCTTCTAACAGAGACATCCCTCATGGGCCAACACAGGAAACACAATCTGTAAACACTAATGAATCACACTACAGCCAAATGGTTGTACATTTCATAGTCCTAACATGAACTTATTTCTTCCCTCTGTTTTCTTCGTCATATTAGTTTGTAATCAAGAATCTTTCTAAAAATAAATCTCTTGCGTTACGGCTGAGACTGAATTGAATCACTGCAAAATCCTAAGAGCTTCAATTACTTCAGGTGAGGAAATGCATAACGCAAACGACTGGAGTGATTGGTTCAGGTAAAACCATAAATCCTCTGATCTGGAGTTGATAGCGCTGATTCAGTATAAAGGGGAATTCAGTTTGTGATGCCTTTAACATTACTGATGCACTGTAGCTCGAAGAAAACCTCTGTCATGTGTGCATACATAAAGGTATTTATGACAGTTTTTTTAATAAAAGTGCCGAATAATAATATGCTGAACATTTAACTTCATCAGCTTTAAAATGTAGTTTTGTGATCTGACGTGGGTTATATGCCTATCAATGTATAATCTTTGATATTGAAAGAATGGAAGAATGTCGCGGAGAATAGCATGTTTAGTATAATTTTGCACTAACATGTGGACTTGGCTGAATGTCACAGAAATCTCTAAAATACAGTTACATTGGTCAAAATTTCATGTACATCATGATGTTGACTAAACATGTATTGGATTTCTGTAATTTGTGGGGACTATGAAGGGTCAATATGCAGGTTAGATATGAATGTATTTTATTTAATATCCATTTTAATCAGATTACATCAGGAAGCTTTGTGATATATTTGACTTGAAAATGTTCAATTCATACATAAAGAAAGCTGATAGAAATGCACATTGTTTATTATATGTATTAACTGGACAATGTTCATTTATTTTTTTTCTTCAAGATTAGCCTCATGTTCCAAATTATGGTGACCAAGATCTCTACAATCCACATATTTCTCTTTTTACTGTGCTGGATGTCTGTCCAGTCACTGAACAGATGTCAGCTGAGTAATATTACGATTGCAGTGGAAAAGGAAGAGTGTGGGTATTGTGGCATGATCAATGTAACTTGGTGTGCTGGGTACTGCTTCACAAAGGTGAGGAATCTCATGTAATTATTGATAAGTAATTATTTTTTATGTACATTTGATATACAGTATTCTGTGATGTTGAGAGAAGCGGTCAAAATCTGTTACAGAGGCTAGAGCAAACATTTAAACTTTTGTAAATGAAATAAGTAGCAACTGCAAATGCTGGAATTCTGAAAAACACAGCAGCTCTCTCCCATTTCACAAAATATAAACGACAGGTTTAACATGTTAACATCAAAGAAATGAACATGTCTTCTCTGTTTAAGAATGCTGGCAGACCTATTTTATGTTCCAAACATTTTCTGCCTTTATTTTAACTTTCATAACAATTTTGGACCTCAAGCAAGAAAACTGCATGTACTGGAAAACTGCATGTGCTTTTTGGGATGACTGTGATATAATATGTTGGCACAGGCTATAAAAGGCTGTTAATGTGGATAATGCAATTAATTATAATCACATTGCACAATGAAAGAGCAAATGTTCTGATATCAATTTCTTGTTCTGCTTAATTCATAATTGTGGCACTTTCCTGAATTATTTTTTCAAATTTTGTGTTTCAGGATCCAGTCTGCAAGCACTCCTTGGCCTCCATCTATCAAGATATTTGCAGTTACAAGGAAATAATCTATGAAAGTATAACCATTCCAAACTGCCCCCCCAATGTTGACCCTTACTATACTTATCCCGTAGCAATAAGCTGTCAATGTGGGATGTGTAACACTGAAACCACTGACTGTACAGTTTCAGCTATGGAACCATCACATTGTTCCCTGACACAACAAAGGACAAAGGACATTAATAAAACATAGATAACTTCCTTTCCATCCAGTGGGTCCTCAATAAAGGGCATTTGATGCACAGGCATGGTATTCTAACCTGATTTAGGAGCAACAACCCTCTATTAATCAATGTAGTCTAAGTTAATATCTAACAACTGCAAATATATGTCACTCATATTTTGTGCCAGCTTATTGTAAGACACGTGTAAGTTATGTGTTATCTTGTTTCAGTACATTTTTAAGAATTTGATTGAAAGAAATCAACCACCGACAAAAGTCTTAAACTAACGTATATAAGGCTAAGCAGCAATTCTACTTGTCCATTTGCACTTCATGCTCGTTTTGTACAGTCTGTTCAATAAGCTACAATGTAATTTATACGGACCCACAAATAAAGACATGTTGACTACTGAGTTCCAGCTGTTATTTTGTTTTTATTTCACAGGTATCCTGTACTTCCATAAAATGGTAAATGCACATTAAAATAAAATGCAATACTTATATTTAAAGACAGTTTCTATATTCATGCAAGAGGCTCAAATAATGTGTGTTACTTCAAGTATTCTCATTTAAGAATAAAACTGAAAGTGGCAAGAATTGAAGTGGAAAAAGAGAAAAAAGCATGTGGTGGTGCTGTTACAATTTATTCCGAACCTGGGTTGCTGTGGCAACATGCACTTTTACATGCAAGACCTGGACAACATTCAGGCTTGGATTGATAAATGGCAAGTAACATTTGCACCACACAAGTGCCAGGCAATGACCATCTCTAACAAGAAAGAATCCAACCATCTCCCCTTGACATTCAATTGCATTATCATCACCGAATCCCCCACTATCAACACCCTGGGGGTTACCATTGACCAGAAACTGAACCACCCATATAAATACTGTGGCTGCAAGAGCAGGTCAGAGGATAGGAATTCTGCAGACAGTAACTCATCTCCTGACTCCCCAAAGACTGCATATATGTAGAGCTTCTGATGATTCATTAGCTACCTCAGCTTTCTGCTATGGTAGTCATCAACTATTGGAGCAACTACTATTAGCTGATTGACAGATAACTGCAACTTCAGCCTGTAATGGCACAGCCGATGGTAAATGCTGAGCTGCACAAATCCAGGAACGAAACTTGAAACAACTGCCATAACTGTTTTGCAATTGTATATGTATCTCGAGATGTGTGCCTTGAATTCAGTAGTAATAAGTCCACTGAGTCTTATTTTACAAAACTAAATTAAACATTTATTAATAAAAGAAATAATTTTAAGCACATACATAGGTCTATAAATTACAACTATAACTCCTAGATCCCTAGATAATCTAAATTCCAGTTACACCTCCATTAAGGCAACAGTGAAACACATAGGGGAGAATTTTCTCCCTGTCGGGTGGGCTGGGCAGAAGCAGGAATGGGCGGGCGCGCAGCCGATTGCCACCTGCGATCAGCTGTGTGCCGCCATTTTATGTGGGTGGGCCAATTAAGGCTCACCCAGCATGACGCACACCCGGAAGAGCTCAGCCCCACTTGTGCAGGTGGGGGTAGGAGGGAGAGTCGGTGCATGCGCGTAAAAGAGCGTAGAAATCTCCTTGAAGCACGGAGCTGCCTCAAGAAGATTAAGAAAAGGCATAAAAATGTAAAAAATAAAAAAATAAAATTATTCAGACATGTCCTCTCACGTGACATGTTTATGAATTTACATTAAACATTTTATTAAATTAATGAACCCTTCATGAAACCTCAACCCACCCGTGGATGAGGTTCCATGAAAAATGCGAAGGCTGCCTGGGCTCTTTGCCTGCCCGCCGCCAACCTTAAGGTTGGACGGGCAGCCCTGACAAGTACTTCAATTAGTTGATTAATGGCCTTAGTAGGCCTTTGACAGTTCGACGGGCGCGCAGCTGACTCCAGTGCGCGCCTGCTGAACTGAAGACCGGAGTGACGCGCGGTGACATTGGGACGCATGCCTGATGTCGCCGCACGTCATTTTACCCATCGGCATGCAGAGCCTGCCCCCACATGCTGAACGGAGGATTCAGGTCATAGATTTTAAAAGACCCAGGCAAAGTAACACACTGAACAGTCGAATTCAAAGTGAGTTTTTCTCAACTTCGATTCCTTGTAGGCAGCAGCTTAAGGTTTGATTCAGGTGGCTTTTCACACTTGTGTTAGATCCTAAAGAGTTTGCCCTTACACACAGCCTCCTCTCCCTTATACATATTTCCCCCTTTGAATGCAAATTCCCATTGTTTCACTGGGCAGAAATATCCCCCCACCGGGGCGGGGGGGAGTTTAAGAGCGGGCACGCAGAGGTGCAAGTCCAATTGGCGCCCCCAATTAAGGCCCATCCAGCCTGACATCTGCCAGGAAGCGCTAGGTGCTCCCTCTGCGGGCGGGGGAGGATTCCCTGAGCCGAGAGTGAGCTCTTTTGTGCATGCACACGGAAGAGCGCATTTCATCTCCTTGAGGCCACGTGCTGCCTCAGGGAGATCGGCTCTACAATAAAAAAATCTGAAAAACAGAAAAAAAAATTTCCCTGACATGTCCTCTCATGTGACACTTTCACATGAGTTAGGACATGGCCATAACTTTTATATACACTTTTATTACATTTTTAAAAACCTACATGAAACCTCATCCCGCCCGTGGATGAGGTTTTATGCTTTTTCTAATGCCCGCCAGGGCCCCCGGCCTGCCCGCCAACCTTAAGGTTGGACGGGCAGGTCCGTTAATTAATGATTCCGCTGAGCCCCTGCCTAACTGAAAATTGAAATGAGGCGGGGGTGACGTCGGGAGTTCCGCGTCAGTGAGCGGACCCCACCCCCCCAGCTCACCAACCGGGAAATCCTGGCCACTATGTCTTTGGACTTTACCTCTCTAAAAATAAAAATCTAACATAGTACTAATTTTACCAGTAATATTTGGGAAAAATAAACAGACTGTTTCTTAATTTCTTCTGGCTAGGAGAAACATTTCACACCCTCTTTTGACTTCAAGCTACTCTAGTTTATTTAAAAATACAAATATTCCCTTTACACCTCACATTCTAAAACTTCATCCATGTTTACCTATTCAACATTTCAAACCTAGTTTTTCTTACATCAAAGCCTTCAGACCAGCTGCCTGTAATTCAAATAAAACCCACCCAGCACAGCCACCCCCCCACCACACACAGAGCCATAGACACAAACCCCACTATTACACTACAATAAATTCCAATAACATTATGAAAATTATTATATCTTCCTGACAAGCCAGCTCCATGTTTATTAAATTAACAATGTTTGAAAGTAAGAGCCTAACACTGAATCTAAATTTAAACACAGGAAAAGCTTACCAGAACTTACCACCTGAGCCAAATTCCCAGCAAACCACTCAATCTATGTCTCACACAGGCATAGACTCGTGCCCACTTGCCCCTCTCTCCATCCACCATCTGCAAGGTACAAGTCGGAAGTGTGATAGAAAGCTGTTCACTTTCCTGGATGAGTGCAGCTCCAACAGCACTCAAGAAGCTTCACACCATCCAGGACATGGCACCCCATCCACCACCTTCAATCTTCACTCCCTCCACAAACGATGCACAGTTACAGCAGTGTGCACCATCTAAAAGATGCATCTCAGCAACTCACCAAGCCTCCTTCAACAGCACCTTCTAATCATGTGATCTCTACCACCTAGAAAGACAAGGGCAGCAGATGCATGGGAGCACCACCACCTGCAAGTTCACTTCCAAGCCACACATCATCCTGACTTGGAACTATATCACTGTTCCTTCACTGTCCCTGAGTCAAAATCCAGGAATTCCCTACCTAACAGCACTGTTGGTGCATCTGTTGTTTTTTTTATAATGATATGAAAACAACAATGACTCATAAGGGATTGGGTAAACATGTTGTGGACTCATTTATTTTGAAGAGGCAGATAAGAACATATAAACATGGATAAAAAAAATGAAGATATCAGCAGCAGGGCTGTGTGTGCTTTTCCTGCTCACAGGCCAAAGTGAAACTGAGATTGAATCACATGACACACTTCCCTTCTAGTGATGACATGCTGCTATCCCTTAAATGTATATCATAAAATCCTCCTTTTAAAGATACTTTCCCCCATTCCAAAAAAGCATTACTATCTACAACACATGTTCATCTTTAGTTAGCATTACATTAGTGAATAGGGCCGGTGAATCTATGGATGGAATTGTCCCAGATTTGCACTAAGTGCAGCAGCAGGAGGAAAGGAGCACATTTTACCTGCCAGCTGCAAAGTTGGCTTTTCACCCTGTATCGTCCCAATCTCGCCTCATTAATCATGCATTCCTGAGAAACACGCCATTTCGATGGCAGGCGGGTTCTCATTCACCGGCCATGCCATCACTTCGCCGCTTCCTCATGCCAGGCACCTCTCAGTGCTTCCAGTCCAGGGCTGCTGCAAAGAAGACATGACCCTGAAAGACAAGGAGACTGCAGCACCCTGATTGAGTGACATGTCCCTGGAATGCATTTTGGGTGCTGTGGAGGCCCGCCGTGAAGTCCTCTACCCCCAGCCTGGTTGCAGGAGGGGCAGCAACACCCCCAATCTGGCATGGGAGGCATGGTGGTCAGTGCCAACACCCTGCAAAAGAAAAAAGCCACCCAGTGCCACATGAGGATGAATGATCTCCTCCGTTCTGCCGGGGGAAGTCACTCTTCTAATCACTCTCAACTCTCACACTCACAATCCCATCACACATCCACAGGGACCTCACTCGCTGTCAGTTCAAGGGACATCACCATTCACTCTCTCAAACACACCTTCTATATCCTCACCTCATCCATGGGACCACTCATCACACACACACATGCCAGGCATCCTCATCATCTGGCCTGGCAGGCGTCCTGCTTACACTCTTTCTATCTGTATTCATGCAGGACAAGCTGGCACACAAGGGGGAGAGTTCGCAGACTGGTGGAGGAATGCCCGACTTCAAGGTTCTAGCAGGCTTTGAAAATACAGTCATCCAGCTGGTCGGTGAGGATCTGGATTATTCCTGTGCTGAAGGTGATGTCAGCGCTGCGAGGGTCCAGCAGCGCAATGTCTATCAGACAACCGTGATGTGAGTGAGTTCCCCTGCTCCGCAGTCCCCTGCCATGCGCTAATTATCTCTCCTTGCTTTTGCAGGCACATCTGGGAAACAGCCGTGAGGGTTCATGACCCATGTCCTCGATTCAAGCGCTGAAGACACCTTGGAAGAGGAACATGATGAAGCTCCAATTGAAGACCCATCATAGTGCTCACCCACACCCTCCACCAGTGCAGAGACACATACCTCGGTGGGATCTAGTTTGGAAGAAGCCTCAGGGACACAATCTGGTGAGCACATCGCACTGCATGATACACAGAAGGCGGCAGCAAGGACTTCGCAGGTTTCCAGCACATGGAAGACTGCTGGAGGCCAGAAATCTGCTGAGTCTGAGTCAGATGATGAGCCTCTGGACTCGGTCATAACTCAGTTGCTGGACATGTGAAGGTGAGCATGGGAACATCAGGAAGGGATGTCTGCTGCACTCCTCAGGTTGCAAGGCACGATGGAGGAGTGCGTCCACCTTTGGTCTGAGGTAATAGCGCCGGCATGCCAACGCTCCATGGTCAAAACTGCTAGAATGGCAGCAGCCACGGGGACCTTGGGTCCTGCACTGCTGCGTGGGCTGAACTCCATCACTGATGCCCTAGTTGGCCTCCAACAGTGTCAGCGCAAGAGGGGTGCTGAGCAGCTCGATCTCACTCCATGTGGCCCCTTCCCCCGAGGGAGTCAGCCGGAGCCCTCAGGCACCCATTGGGAGGATGATCAGTGGGTGCACATCCATCCAGGTGAACCCGGGAGTGTCCAGCCCATCCGAAACCCTTCTTCCTGTGACCCAGCAGATCCAGCTCCATAGGTCGAGGAGGGTGCTACTACCACACAGCAGGACACTGAAAACAGGCTGGGGCCCTCCAGGTCTCGGCCCTCCAGAGGACGCCCACCAAGGTCATTACAGACAGGGTGTAGCAGTCAGCAGGCTGCCTCTACCTCCACTGTGGATGTCGGCGGAGCACCAAGATGTAGTGGCAGGGTTAGGAAGGTTAAGATGATGTAGTTGCATAGCCTGGGCACAAGTGTTAATCACATGTACATAATGTTCACTGTTGCCGATTAACTACCAAGAATATTGCCTTGCCTGCGGCTCCTTGTTATGATGAGCAGTGTTCGTGTCCCTCGAACCCTTGGCTCCTACACAGGATAAAGGCAGGTGTCTCAGTCCAGGGCCTCTTCCCCGTGCAGTTTGTAACCTTCAGATCAAAGTGATGTTCCGGCTTCACACTCATTGGACACATTACTGATGTCTGCACCTTAGTGGTGCTGGTCATTGCTGCCAGAATGTCGTGGGCAGGCATCACAGAGTTCCGTCATTCTCTCTGTGTGCTCTCAGCACCTTTGAGGTGAGGTTGCCACCCCCTCATCTCTTCAGCATCTGTGCCACTGTGCTCCTGAAGGGCTCAGGTGCTGAAGGGCTGAAGGCTGACAAAGGATCAGGTAAGTCAGACATTCACAGAGGCTATGTGAAGATCTACAGATTGTCCTCGCTGCATGTCATCATCATCCTCCTGGAATCGAACAACTATTAGGGCTTCCACTACATCTCCATGACAGGAGCATTACCACAAAGGGTATGCTGTCAGCCAGACTGCAATGTGAGGATCTATGGAGCCTCCTCACTGCATGTCATCATCATCCTCCATGAATCTAGCAGCTATGAGGGCCCCCCGAGGGCACATGCCTCATCTGGCCAGTGTGATGGATTCATCACTGGCATCCTCGTCATCGAGGACCTCCTCACCCTCATCCCCACCAACGCCCTCTTCATCAGAGGAGACGTACAGCTCCTCCATGTCCTCCTCATCTAGCACATGTTGCAGTGCCGTGAAGGGCGTAGCAGGAGATTTGAGCGCCAGGTGAGTGCAGTTGATCACATCCTGCACCTGTGGGAAACCTGAGATCTGGGCAAAATCCCAGCGCTCTTGCATCCTGGCTCTCCAGGTCCTGGGCAAAATGCACAAGGTTGTGTGCCTTCATGAAGACGGCATCCATGATCTCGTGGATGCATTTGTGCATGGAGGCCTGCGATATCCCACAGATGTCGCTTGTGGAGCCCTGAAAGGAGCAGCTGGCGAAAAAATTGAGAACCATGGTCACTTTCATGGCCACTGGCAGTGGATGCCTTCCATTTCCTCACGCAGCATGTGGCAGATGTGATGTGACAGACCAGTTCTTTGGACATGCGCAGTCTTTGGCGACACTGGTTCTTGATCATTTGCAGGGATGAAAAGTGGTGTCTATGGACCCTGGGTCTAGCTAGGCACCAACCAGCAACCTCTCACTGTGGCTCTTCAGTGCTGTGTGCCAGCTGCCCCTTCATGCTGAGGGTTCTGCTCCTCGACTTTGCCCAGCCAGGGACCTCCATTGCTCTCTTCTCCTCCCTCTCCACTCTCTGTATGCCATGAGGCATACACAGAACATCACCAGACTCCATGTTCCTGATGTGCTCTTCCTGCAGGGTGAAAGAGAGATGCATTGGCTTGCTTGGGTGCTCTAAGAACCTCTCTTTGTTAAGTCTGAAGGCTCCTTAACGCATCCCAGAGGGTGCTGGAAACCGCTTGGATGGCCAGAGTTTAGTGCGCTGCACGGCTGCCCAAAGCCCCACCCACCTCTGCCCCACCTGACTGATTGGCGGCAGCTTTGCTCACTGGACTGCATGCTGTGCTCTCAGCTTAGACGCAGGCAATCTCCTTACCTGCAATGCAAGGCTGTACTGTTAGCCTGAACCATGGGGAGGACTGGTCCAAACCGAGGTGATGACATTGCAAGGGGCTGTGAGTGTCTCCACTAATGACTGCTCCATGCCCAGCTTTCGCAAGGAGATTGTACAACGTGCGCAATCATCCAATTGTTCTGCAGTCCACTAAAATGCTCATTATTCTGTATTCTGTGCCCAAGGGGTGAAAAGCTCTGGAGCATTTGCTGGCATTTTCAGTCCTCTGCATTGCTTGAATGAGCAAGTAAGCTAGAGGCCTAACTCCAAGCATGTCAATGTGGCTGCACCTGAACTGTCTCAGCTGCGGAGGGATGCTTTAATACAAGGTTTCCCTAATGTGTGGCCGCTTCTCTCCACCCGCGCCGCCCCTCCTCCCGCACGTGCTTGTGCACTATCATCAACCAGAGTGCAGCCCTTGCTCCCAAACCCCTCCAACTCCCCTGCTTCTGGAGTGTTGCACTTGCCCCACCCTCCCATCTCACCCCAACTGGAGTGCTGCCCTTGCCCCGGCACCGGACTGTCAGCCAGCCAGGAAAAAGTGACTTGCCTGTGCCCTCGCCTGAATGTGCGGCACCTCAATCTGAGGTCCAACAGGCGATCCTCACAGATGCTCTGCGACATTACTGTGCACTCAGTGAGCTGGGCTTATAATGATATGCAGATGTATTACAATGAAGTTCCCGATTGTCCTGCGGTGGGAAATGCAGTCCATCATTGACAGGCGGAGCTATTTTATGTGTGAGGGCCAATTAAGGCCCACCTTGCGTGACGTCCGCCAGGAAGCACTATGCGCTCCCTGTGCAGGCCCGGGGGGATTCCCTCAGCCGGGAGTGCGCTCTTTCGTGTATGCGTGCGAAAGAGTGCGCAGATCTCCCTGAGGCAAAGTGCTGCCTCAGGGAGATGGTCTCCGATTTAAAACTTTAAATAAAGAGGTTTAAAAAATTTCCCTGCCATTTCCCCTCACGTCGGTAAGCTTAAATTTTTCATTATCATCGTCTTCATTGTCAAAAAAAGCAGCATCTTGTTTTGTTTCCTGTGATTCATCTGTCACCATGGATTCACCGGTCTCAGATGCTGCTTTCTCCAAAATGGTTGCCATGGCACCCACCACTTCTTTACAAAGCCTTTTTCAATTTGATGCTTTCACTGTGTTCTCCATTACATTCAGAGCTCGGCCCAAGTACCCTGGGGTCCAGATCAGGGGCATTTTGGTGTAAACAGCACGGATCCCCTTAGTTAGTTCAACTTTACCAAGCAATGCAAGGCCCAGAAGCTGAGAGCTAAAGCCAACCATATTGTTCTGCTGTACACTTTCACATGAGTTGGGACGAGTCCATAACTTTTACATACACTTTAATTACATTTTTTGAAACCTACATGAAACCTCATCCAGCACGTGGATGAGGTTTCATGTGTTTTTCTGAGGCCTGCCTAGGCTCCCGGCCTGCCCTCCAACCTTAAGGTTGGACGGGCAGGTGCATCAATCAGGTTAATTAGTTTTTTTAATGGCCTTAGTAGGCCAAACTGAACATCTAAATGACGCGGGATGATGTTGGGACACATGCTCAATGTGTGCCCGCATCATTTTACAGGTTGGTGAGTGGGCCCGGCCTCCGCTCGCTGGAAGGAAAAGCATGCCCCTTGTCTGGAAAATTCTTTAATTTCTCACAATGATCTATGCGATTATCATTCCCAGATGTTGTTCCTGGTCACATTTGGGATCTTGTCCAAGATGCAATTGGACTGCGAGGTGGTTCAGAAGCTGGAATGGATCTGATCTGTCCTCGGTTATGCCTCACCATTGCACCTTTGTGTGTAATGGCTTCACAGGGCCTTGGTTCCGAACAAATGCTTGTCGCCTCGACTGGTTGCCATGTACCTCCTGTGGGATCCTGGATGCAAACTTGTTGTTCTAACCGTAAACTTGGCAATTCTGTGCCCGCATTTTTATCATGCATTTGGTCGTCTTCATTTGTAGTTTCAAATGTTGCTCTCTAGTTTCTGAGAGAATAGAAGAGCTAAGAGTAGGTAAATTGGTATGCACTGATCTGTCAGCCATGAGCTCTGGCAGTGATGGGGTAGTTGTACTTAAAGGTGTTGCTCTCAGATGTAACATTGTAATGGGTGGATCTTGCTTGGTCTGTCTACATTTGAGAACTAGGGATTTCACTGGAGAAGTATTTGTTAATCCCGGCCGTTTGATCTAAGCTAATGAGAAGAAGTAATGTGATTGATATTTCACTTCTCACACACGTCCTGAAATGGCTTACCAATAAATTGTAAACCATTATCCGTAATGATCTCTCCAGAAACACCAATTAAACTGAAACTAGCACTTTGAACATGCACGATAGTTGTGTTTGACATATTGTGCAATTGTCAAATAATGGGGCACTTGGAAAAGTAGTCGATGATGACAAAGACAATGCTATGGACTGAAAGAGGTCAGATGTGATTTTTAACCAATGATGGGTAGGAATTCCATGTGGAATCAATGGTGCTGTCTGCTGACTTGGCACGTGCTTGTAACATGCCTTGCACTTCTTGATGACGACTTCAATGTCATTGTTCATAACCAATAGGCTGTCTCTCTTGCAAGTCTTGCCATCCAATCTATGCCCATGTGTGAGTGATGAGGTTGGTTAAGAATATCAGGTCGCAAAAATTCCAGTGTGATGTCCTGTCTGCCTTCAAAAATGAGAGATGCCTAGCTTGTCCTGGTAAGGTCAAAATGGTCTCTTGTGTTCATAGGCATGCTAAATTAAATCAGGTCCTCCTTCAATGATGGTTTTCAACAGTTTTTGTAATGTAGAATCGTTCACTGTTTCTCCTTGTAGCTGCTGGCATTTGTATTGTACAAAATGTATCAGATCAGTTGACAGGCTTGTATTCTCCTGCAATTGTAATTTTGCAGCTCCTATGAAATTACCAAAGTTGCCGAAGCACTCTGGATATTTCGATGTTAGTTCATGAATTGAGGTGATAGGATCTGGTTGACCTGCCTTGTGATGCCGGACTAATTCCATGGATTGCTGGTTGTGCAAGCTCATGGCATACTGTTAGACCTGCCAATGCCCGGCCTTTAGTCTCCACTATGTGGAACATCTGTGACACCGAGGAGGATTGATTGTACCTGTACTCCAGGATTATGGACCCTGCACATGGAATTAGTGAACTGTTGTACACTGAATGTTGCGCAGCAGTAGGTTTCGACATGGCCTTCCATGTCTGTGGCTACATGTCTTTTAGAATTCACAGAAGTATAATGTTGGCCCTGTGTCAATTGTGACCAATAATGAGTAGCTACCAACTTTCTTAGGTCATTTATATGTTTTTGATGGGATACCGGATGGTCATTCTTACTGCTTGAAGGTACCTGTTGTGTCTGTTTGGATTGGCAAACCAGAAAATGATAATAGTGTGCACAATGAGAGGAAGAGCGGTGAAAACATGTTTCACGTCGTCACTCTCATGGAGAACATAGATTCCATCTCACCGTCCCAAGTGTTTGTCACAATTCAAATTATCTGCCCTAAGAAAGTTGGCTCTTTATGGCTGCACCAGCCTTTGCTCTGGTACACTGCCACTGCTAATGGCCTTTTCTGCTTTACAGAGTTGATGGAAAGCTGGGCATTTATTTGGTGCATACAGAAGGCCACACCTTCTACATGCTTTACAGGGTTCAGGTGAGTGCACAACACTTGGGGCTATACTTAGGATCGCTTCATACTTGTATCCATCCTTGAGTAGCTCTTCAATGCTATACGTTTTGGGTTTGTCCAGCAGATCTTTTTGGAATGCTTCCATGGAAGTGGATGCGATCACCAATTCAACAATTCTGTCTGCGAGCTCTGTGTTTGAAAAATCACAGTACATATCCTTTTCTCTGCATCTCCTGACATGGTGGTCTATGAATTCTGTAGAGTTCTGTCAAAATGACATGAACTCTAGTCGTTGAATACAGAAGTTGAACTTGGTTCTGAACTGATCTTCCAGTGTAGTCCATATCTTTTGGGGGTCCTTAAGCTGATCTGCTTTTAACCCTGATGCGTTCAGTCTGTGTAAACCTTCATTCCCAATTGCTAGGTGAATTTTTATGGTAGTCAAAGGGTCCAGTGGGGGGTGTAATTGGGAGGTCCAGTGAGTAGTCACTGGCAGAGTCACCCAGGAGTTAGAAATGGTTTTAATTCTTCTCATTTTTCCTGGGTAACTATTCTCTATTCTCATTGATAAAAACAAAAAACTGCGGATGCTGGAAATCAAAAATAAAAACAGAAATACCTGGAAATACCTAGCATCCTCTAGGCCCTGAATTCCTCTTAGTCCCCCTAAGAATTTTTTGTAACTTACATTCAGTGGCCTCATTGATTTTTCAACAGCTTTACCTGGAAGGGCAGTTGCACTACTCAGGAGTCATCTGTGGGCCCATTCAGGTTAAGGGGTTCCAATTTGTATTTATTAATCCCAAAAAGATTCAAAAGAATGATATCAGAACTAAAAAGATGGACTTACCAAGAAAAGCTGAACAGGCTTCTCCAGAACAGAGAAGGCTGAATGGAAAACTGATAGAGGTCTTTAAGGTAATGAAAGGCCGATGCTGCCAGACCTGCTGAGTTTTTCCAGGTATTTCTGTTTTTGTTCTCTATTCTCATTGTTCTGCAATTTTAACATCATTGGTATTGATGGTGATTGAGACTGCAGACTGGGTCAGGCAGAAGCCTCACTACATCAAGTTGTATTCAGTCCACAGTATAGAATCAGGCCATTTGGCCCAACTGTTCTATTTTGGTGTTTATGCTATGCATTCACTTCCTCCCACCCATCTTCATCTAACCCTATTGGCACATCTGTATATCCTTTTCTTCTTTATGTTCTTATTGATCTTCCCCTTAAATGCATCTATGCTATTTACCTCAACTTTTCTTTGTGGGAGAAGGATCCGCATTTTAATTATTCTTTGGGAAAATAAGTTTCTCCTGAACTCTCTATTGGAGTTATTAGTAGTTATCTTTTATTTATGGTCTCATCCACAAGTAGAAATATTTGCTCTCTATTTAACTTATAAAACCCTTTCATTACCTTAAAGACGTCTATCAGTTTTCCATTCAGCCTTCTCTTTTCTGAAGAAGCCTGTTCAGCTTTTCCTGGTAAGTTCATCCTTTTAGTTCTGATATCATTCTTTTGAATCTTTTTGGAATTAATAAATACAAATTGGAACCCCTTAACCTGAATGGGCCCACAGATGACTCCTGAATGGTGCAAGTGCCCTTCCAGGTAAAGCTGTTGAAAAATCGATGAGGCCTCTGAATGTAAGTTACAAAAAATTCTTAAGGGGACTAGGAGGAATTCAGGGCCTAGAGGAAAGTGTCGCCCTCTGGCCTGGGCTCTGTTCTACTTCCCCATCATCTCACAACACCCCCCACCCAAGACTTACTATGCTGCCAGCCTCCTTCTCTTGGACAATCTTCCTCTTTTCCTGTCTGTCAGCTGCCACATCCTGTCAGAAATGGCTTGGCAGCCAACTGGAAGCATTCATATGAGACTGAATATCTAAAATCTGCCAGGCTTCCTGCTCGATCTAATGGACAGAATTATGCATAGGAGGTGATGGCGTAGTGTCAATATCACAGCTAATGCTCTGTGAACATGGGTTCAAATCCCATCACAGCATCTGGTGGAATTTAAATTCAATTAATAAATCTGGAACTAATCTTGGTAAGAGTGACCATGAAACAATTATTATAAAACCCCATTTAATAGGTTCACTATTATCCACTAGGGAAGGAAATCTGCCATCCTCAACTGGTCTGGCCTACAGCAATGTGGTTGACTCTTAACTTCCTTCTGAAATGGCCTAGTAAGCTACTCAGTTGTATCAAACTGCTATGAAGCCTACAAAAAGGAGCGAAACCAATGGGCAACCTGGTATTGACCTAGGCGCCAGCACACCCAGCCATGTTGACCCAGCAAAGCCCTCCTTACTCTGGGGGCTTTTGCCAAAATTGGGAGGGCTGTCCCGCAGACTAGCAACAGCCTGACATAGTCATATTCAAGGAATCATACCTTACAGACACAATCCCAGACACTACCATCACCACACCTGGGTATGTCCTATCCCACCAGATGTGGCAGTGCAATAGTATACAGTCAGGACGGAGTTGCCGTGGGCATCCTCAACATCTGCTCTGGACCCCAGGAAGTGCCATGGCATCAGGTCAAGCTCAGGCAAGGAAACATCTTTCTGGTTACCACCTATCGCCACTCCTCGGCTAATGGATTAGTGCTCCTCCATGTCGAATACCACTTGGAGGAAGCACTGATGGTGGCTAGGGTACAGAATGTACTCTGGGTGAGGAACTTCCAAATCCTCCTAACATCTGGGGGCTACTGCCGAAATTAAGAAAGCTGTCTCACAGACTTGTCAAGCAACAGCCTGACATAGTCATCCTCACGGAATCATATCTTACAGATAATGTCCCAGACACCACCATCACCATCTCTGGGTACGTCCTGTCCCAATGACAGGACAGACCTAGCAGAGGTGGTGGCACAGTGGTATACAGTCGGGAGGGAGTTGCCCTGGGAGTCCTCAACATCAACTCAGGACCCCATGAAGTCTCGTGGCATCAAGTCAAACATAGGCAAGGAAACCTCCTGCTGATACTGCTGTCCCTCAGTTGATGAATCAGTGCTCCTCCACGTTGAACATCACTTGGAGGAAGCACTGAGGGTGACAAGGGGGCAGAATGTTCTCTGGGTGGGGGACTTCAATGTCCATCATGAAGATTGGCTCAGTAGCACCACTGCTGACCGAGCTGACCGAGTCCTAAATGACATAGCTGCTAGGCTGGGTCTGCAGCAGCTGACGAGGGAACTAACAAGAGGGAAAATCATACTTGACCTCATCCTCACCAATCTACCTGTCGCAGATACCATTACATTGATAGCAGTCACCACTGCCCAAGGCACTGGCTACTGCAAAGGCTATGTACCCTGACAATATTCTGGCAATAGTACTGAAGATGTGCTCCACCCTAACTGTGGCTTTAGCCAAGTTGGTTCCAATACAGCCACAAAACTGGCATCTATCTAGCAACATGGAAAAGTGCCCAGATATGTTCTGTGCACAAAAAGTGGGACAAAACTGGAGTAAATGGGAATAACAGGGAAAATTTTCCACTGGTTGGAGTTATACCTAACACAAAATAAGGTGATTGTGGTTGTTGGAGGTCAATCATCTCAGTCCCAGGATATCACTGCGGGAGTTCCTCAGGGTAGTGTCCTAGGCCTAACCATCTTCAGCTGCTTCATCCATGACCTCCCTTCCAACATATGGTCAGAAGTGGGGATGTTCACAGATGATTGGAAAATGTTCAGCACACTCCCGACTACTCAGATACTGAAGCAGTCGGTGTCCAAATGCAGCAAGACATGGACAATATCCAGGTTTGGGCTGACAGGTGGCAAATAATATTCACTCCACACAAGTGCCAGGCAATGACCATCTCCAGCAAGGGATAATCCAACCATCTCCCCTTGATATTCAATGGCATTACAATCGCTGAATTCCCCCTATCAACATCCTGGGTTACCATTGACCAGAAACTAAACTGAACCAGCCATATAAGTACTGTGGTTATAAGACAATGTCAGAGGCCGGGAATTCTGCGGAGGTGAACTCACATCCTGACTCTCCAAAATCTCGCCACCATCTACAAGGCACAAGTCAAGAGTGTGATGGAATACTTTACACTTGCCTGGATGAGTGCAGCTCCAACAACACTCAAGAAGCTGGACACCATTCAGAACGAAGCAGCTTGCTTGATTGGTGCCCCATTAACCACCTTAAAAACCCATTCTCTCCACCACAGACATACAGTGGCAGCAGTGTGTACCATCTACAAGATGCACTGCAGCAACTCACCAAGGCTCCTTCGACAGCACTTTCCAAACCCATGACCTCTATCAGCTAGAAGGACAAAGGCAGCAAATGCATGGGAACGCCACCACCAGCAATTCCCCCTCCAAGCCATTCACCACCCTGACTTGGAATTATATCAATGTTCCTTCAGTATCGCTGGGTCAAACTCCCTCCCTAACAGCACTGTGAGTGTACCTATACCACATGGACTGCAGGATTTCCAGAAGACGGCTCACCACCACCTTCTCAAGGGCAATTAAAGATGGGCAATAAACATACTGGCCTAGCGAGCGATGCCTACACCTCACGAAAGAAGAAAAAAACCCATTAGAAATTGAAAATTGACCCTAATGTTTTGCAGCTTTGGCATCCAAGGAAGTTCAGTCAGTTGGGGAAAGTTTGCTATATTGAAAAAGAAAAAATAAATTTGTATTCACCATAAATAAGGATAGAGATCTTAAGACATTATGGTTAGGATCAAATGAAGCTCATTTTCAGTCTTCCGGTTTACAGTTAAGTAACTGTCCTTGTGACTCTTTCCTCTGAAGCATTAGTCCCATTTGTCAGAAATTACAGTGCAGGTCTATTAAATTCTGTCTAAAGTAACTTGTAGATTGACCTGTCTGTGAGGTAACCTTGATATCAAGTTCCAGACAGGAATCATTCGGTCTACTCATTGAAATATAAACAGCCATAATACCTGCCCAATCAGCACAGATACCAGACTAAAAGAGTTTTACCTACATTTTATCATGATCTTGCCATCAGAAAAACATGTTGCAATTAACCTAAAGCAGTTTGTGAGTAATAAAACTCCCCTCTACACTGATATTTTTCCACTTTTGCCTTGTGGATGTGGTGTGAAAGCAAAGTAATATCTGCCTGTTCAGGTGAATGTGAAACATCCCATCCTTGAAGAAGAGCTGGAGATCTTGCAGGGCCCTGTCAACATGCATCCTTAATGAACACCACCAAACTGGACTAAATGTTGTTTGTAGGACCTTTTTGTGTGCAAAATTCCTATCAGGTTCGTGTATATAACTAAAATGGCTACATATTAATAAGTAGTTCATTGGTTGTGAAGTATTTAGGAATGTCCTGAAGATGTGAAAGATGCTATGTGAATAGAAACCAGAGTCATACTTGTCCTCGGCTGGGGAGCCTAGATGCCCAGATCCCAGACAGTCTTCAAAAGAGAATTCATCTGATGTGTAGTAGTGGACACACATACCATAAATATGCTTAAGATGATTGTTCAGTGGGAGGAGTTCACATTTAAGCTTGGAGTTTGCCATGCCATGTGGAACATCCTAGAAAGAGTGACATTCAGGAGATATCTGTGGCAATAAGCAACAAGAAGAGATACTAAGAACATTGAGGGTTTCCACTGTTCCAGGCACTCTGACATTAGATTCTGACAGAAGAGTATCACAGAGTTATAGAAACTTAGAATCATTACAGCACAGAAAAAGGCCATTCGGTCCTGTCATGTCTATGCTGGCTCTCTGTAACAGCAACTCAGCTAGTCTCATTCCCCTGTAGACCTGCAGTTTCTTTCTCTTCAGGTGCTCATCAAATTCCGTTTTGAAAGTCATCACTGAATCTGCCTCCACCACATTCTCAGGCAGTGCATTCCAGATCCTAATCACTTGCTGCGTAAAAGGGTATTTCCTCATGTTGCCATTGGTTCTTTTTCCTGTCACCTGATATCAGTGTCCTCTAGTTCTCAACCCGTCCATCAATGGGAATATTTTCTCTCCATTCCTTCTAGATCATTATTATGACACAGCCAATGGTAAAGGATGAGTTGTTCAAATCCCAGGGGGGAAATTGAAACAACTGTCATAATCTATTTTTGCAATTTGTAATTTTGAGATGCAGACTTTGAATTCAGCAGGAATAAGACAACCGAGTCTCATGATTTCATATGAAACTAAATTAAACATTTATTAATGTAGCAACAAATTAAACACATGGCTACAAATTACTACTATAATAGCTTTTAAACAAATCCCCAAATTAATCACTCCCAGGCAAATCTTAACCAAGGCAACAATAACCCATAGACTTTAAACAGACACCAGGCAAAATACATTTGACCTTACAAATTCAAAATGAAGCTCCTTTCAGGAAGTTCTGGAGAAGTGTCATACGGACTCAAAATGTTAACTCTGTCTTCCACTCCATAGATGCTGTCAGACCTGCTGAGTTTTTCCAGCAGTTTTTGTTTTTGTTTCAGATTTCACCTTCCGCATTATTTTGCTTTTATCTTAGTGTTTAATTGACTGCCACCTCTCTTCCAGGAATGCCTACCTTGAAGAAGTACTGCTCTTCTCTCCAACAGGATTTCCACTTGTCTCTTTTGCCCCTGTTCACCTTCATTGCTTTCCAATTCCCTCCTGGTGTTTACTAAAACTCGCTTTCACAGCCATATTTCCTTCCTCAGTGACTGTCTCCGTCGATGACTTATCCCCTGTGGATTCCAACTGAAATTCCATACCTCATGTTTTGAATCCACCCAGGATTACAGGTATCTTTGGGACATATAATGCTCCTCAGACTGTTCTCGCCGTATCCTGAGATCCACACAGTGCCATACACCACTATATAAACACACTCGACCTCTCCCTCCAGCAGCACCGACTCACCCTATCTCTAAGCTGTCCTTGCTCCCAATTTCATTCTTCGTCTCATCCGACGCCTTAACAAGAAACTTTGTCTCTTTCTTTCAGTTGCTAAGGAACGCAAGCTCCAACAACTCATTGATACCAACACTCATCTAGGACCCTCCACCTCTTCCCATCCCTCTGACCCCATCCTGTCTTCTAATCCCAGCCCTTGCTGCGTATTCACCATACACTCTGACCTTCCCCTCTCTGATGCTGAACGTTCAGTGCTCAGCAAAGGACTCAATTTCATACCCTTATGCCCTCACCTCAATGAATTCTGGGCTCGGCATGATGCTGGACTCTTCTTCTGCTGCCTTTGTCTCCGTGCTCACTTCTTTGGGCAGGAGTCTTCCCCCCGTTCAACGGATCCTTTCACCCCAGTTCTGAAGAAGAGTCATACAGAATCAACACGTTAGCTCTGTCTTTCTCTCCACAGATCCTGTCAGGCCTGCTGAGATTTTCCAGCAATTTTTGTTTCAGATTTCCAGCATCCGCAGTATTTTGCTTTTAACTTTTCAATCTAGTTCCTTTGCAGACAGTTGTAGACTGACAGGCTGGTTAGATGTTAAATGCTTCTACCTTATACACACAAACTCCTTTCTTTATAGACCTAGCTTTCCCTTTGAATGTAAATTTTCCATTGTATCATTTGAACTTCAGCTTTTCTAACAATAAAACCCCTTTCAAAGCACCAATTTTATTAATTAGCTGAAAAAAATAAACACACTGTTTGGCTTCTTTTTGCTAGGTGCAAAATTTTGCCCACGGTCTTGAAAGTTTTATTCAACAAATGCGAATGAACATTTTACTTTACTGTTCTCCTTACTATTCACCCAATTAAGATCTCAAACGTACTACACATCAAAGCACCCAGACTAGCTGGCTTTAATCCAATTAAGACACACACCTATACACAGCCCCCCACTAGAATTCTATTTTAAAAAATAATTTCCAAGAACATTATACACGTTAATATCTCTTTGTGACAATTATTCATGATTTTAAACATTACTATCAAATTTCCTCTTCTCAATCTTCTCTACTTCATCCCTAGAAACGCTCTCGTAAATCTTTTCT
Source organism: Carcharodon carcharias (assembly GCF_017639515.1). Lineage (NCBI taxonomy): Eukaryota > Metazoa > Chordata > Chondrichthyes > Lamniformes > Lamnidae > Carcharodon > Carcharodon carcharias. The sequence goes on from NC_054476.1 coordinate 14,878,206, forward strand.
GCATCTTCTCTAAAGTCTTCACGACCTTCTTAAAGTGTGCTGTCCGGTTGAGACTGAACCAATACTTTCTACAGCTTTATCATAGCTTCCTTGCTTTTGAGCTCTTATGGCCCAGATTTCCATCCCCGGGTCGAGAGCACGGAGTGGGATGATGTCCTGGCTAAGCGAACCCGGACTGTATAAATGCTCCCCCACAGGCGGGATCTTCAGTCAGGGGGCGGGAGCGGGAGCGGGGTAGTGGCAGCAGGCTGAAACAAGTGTCAGGGCGGGCAATCCCAGAACGAATTCACTGCCTGCCGGGACCGAAGTCAGTCTGGGCATGAAGCTGTGTTTAAAGAAATAAAAATTAATAATAAAACAACAAAAAAATCTTTCTAGACCCCACCCCTCACCTCCCCATGCCAATCCATGCTAACCTATGCTAACCCATGCACCCCACCCACCACCCCCTCCTCCCCCCATGGCCCACGCCCTTATTCCAACTTAATCCCCTTTACCCAGCCCCATTGCCCCCATTCCTGCCATGACAACTGAGGGCCAATTCATATCAACCTACTCCCCCCATCATCGTTTTTCCCTACCCCCTCCACGCCAATTTATCGAGCATCCTTGACAGGTCTGACACTTTCTGGATAGCTTTGGCAGACTTGACAGCTGGGCAGCTCCTTATCATTTCCTTGACAGCTGGACAGTTGTTGGACAGCTGGACATCTCCTGGTCAGCTGACTATCCTCTCAACAGTTGGACACCTCTTAGAAGGTTGGACATCTCATGGACATATGGACATCTCCTGGACAGTTGGCCACCTCCATGATAGCTGGACAGCTCTTTTACAGCTGGACAGTGTCACAACAGCCAACACAATGTTGGAGTGAGGACGACACACAACTTGCAATTAACCATGGACATACTGAACTGTTTAAAGAGGGCCTGTGTTTTTTAAAGGAATAGAAGAAATACCCAGATCAAAGAATGGCTGGTACAATTAAGAGACCCTTCTGGAAAATCCCTATGTGAATTATACAGACAGACATATCCCGAAGGGTTGCTTGGAATTTCTTTTTTTTAAAATTCATTCATGGGCCGTGAGCTTCACTGACTGGGCCAGCATTAATTGCCCATCCCTAGTTGCCCTTGGGAAGGTGGTGGTGAGCTGTCTTCTTGAACTGCTGCACTCGATGTGGTGTAGGCATACCCACAAAGCTGTTAGGGAGAGAGTTCCAGGATTTTAACCCAGCAACAGTAAAGAAACGGCGATACATTTCCAAGTCAGGATGGTGAGTGACTTGGAGGGGAACTTCCAGGTGGTGGTGTTCCCACTTATCTGCTGTCCTTATACTTCCAGATGGTAGTGGTCATGGGTTTAGAAGGTGCTGTCTAAGGAGCTTTGGTGAATTCCTGCAGTGCATTTGTAGATGGTACACACTGCCTCTACTGTGCGTAGGTGGTGGAGGGAGTGAATGTTTGTTGATGTGGTGCCAATCAAGCGGGCTGCTTTGTCCTGGACGGTGTCAAGCTTCTTCAGTATTGTGGGAGCTGCACTCATCCAGGCAAGTGGGACGTATTCCATCATATTCCTGACTTGTGCCTTGTAGATGGTGGACAGGCTTTGGGGAGTCAGGAAGCGGGTTACTCATTGCATGATTCCTCGCCCCTGACTTGCTCTTGTAGCCACAGTATTTACATGGCTAGTCCAGTTCAGTTTCTGGTCAATGGTAACCCCCAGAATGTTGATAGTGGGGGATTCAGTGATGGTAATGCCATTGAACATCAAGGGGCAATGGTTATATTCTCGCTTGTTGGAGGTGGCCATTGCCTGGCACTTGTGTGGAGTGAATGTTACTTGCCACTTGTCAGCCCAAGCCTGGATATTGTCCAGGTCTTGCTGCATTTGGACATAGGCTGCTTCAGTATCTGAGGAGTCGCCAATGCTGCTGAATATTGTACAATCATCAGCGAACATCCCCACTTCTGACCTTATGTTTGAAGGAGGTCATTGATGAAGCAGCTGAAGATGGTCGGGCCTGGGGCTCTAACCCGAGGAACTCCTGCAGTGATGTCCTGGAGCTAAGATGACTGACCTCCAACAACCACAACTATCTTCCTTTGTGCTAGATATGACTCTGACCAGTGGAGAGTTTCCCCCCTGATTCCCACTGACTCCAGTTTTGCTAGGGCTCCTTGATGCCACACTTGGTCAAATGCTGCCTTGATGTCAAGGGCAGTCATTCTCACCTCACCTCAGGAGTTCAGCTCTTTTGTCCATGTTTGAACCAAGGCTATAACGAGGTCAGAAGCTGAGTGGTCCTGACGGAACGCAAACTGGGCATCAGTGAGTAGGTTATTGCTAAGCAAGTGACGTTTGATAGCACTGTTGATGACCCCTTCTATTATTTTACTGATGATCGAGAGTAGATTGATGTGGTGATAATTGGCCGGGTTTGATTTGTCCTGTTTTTTGTGTACAGGGCATGCCAGGGCAATTCTCCAAATAGCCGGGTAGGTGCCAGTGTTGTAGCTGTACTGGTACAATTTGACTAGGGGCACAGCAAGTTCTGGAGCTCAAGTCTTCAGTACTATTGCTGGAATGTTGTCAGGGCCCATAGCCTTTGCAATATCCCGTGCCTTCAGACATTTCTTGATATCACATGGAGTGAATTGAATTGGCTAAAGATTGGCATCTGTAATGTTGGGGACCTCCGAAGGAGGCCGAGATGGATCTTCCACTTGACACTTCTGGCTGAAGATTGTTGCAATTGCTTCAGCCTTATATTTTGCACTGCAACATTGAGGATGGGATATTTGTAGAGCCTCCTCCTCCAGTGAGTTGTTTAATTGTCCACCACCATTCACGACTGGATGTGGCAGGACTGCAGAGCTTGGATCTGATCCATTGGTTGTGGGATTGCTTAGCTCTGTCTATCACTTGCTGCTTATTCTGTTTGGCACACAAGTAGTCCTGTTTGATAGCTTCACTAGGTTGACACCTCAGTTTTAGGTATGCCTGGTGCTGCTCCTGGCATGCCCTCCTGCACTCTTCATTGAACCCTGGCTTAATGGTAATGGTAGCATGGGGGATATGCTGGGCCATAAGACCATAAGACATAGGAGCATAAATTAGGCCAATTGGCCCATCGAGTCTGCTCATGAGGTTACAGATTGTGATCGAGTACAATTCTGCTGCTGCTGATGGCTCACAGCGCCTCATAGATGCCCAGTCTTGAGTTGCTAGATATGCTTGAAATCTATCCCATTTAGCATGGTGGTTGTGCCACACAACACAATGGACGGCATCCTGAATGTGAAGGCGGGACTTCATCTCCACGAAGACTGTGCTGTGGTCACCCCTACTGATACTTTCATGAGCAGATGCATCTGCGGCATCTGGAGGTAGATGGGAGGTTACAATGTACTACCATCTACACCTCATGGTCAAGAAATATTTGTATATTTCTTTTAACTTTGATTTGGACTCTTAACTTTCCTTTCTGAGCTGTGTGAATGCATGTTGCATCTTCAATTGTTATTTTTCCTTGGACTTTAGTGACCAATAAAATTACTCTTTCTTTGACTCAAGAAAACCTGGTTTGATTGGCTCCTTGTTGATCAGTAAATATATTCAGACTGGAAAATGTATCCGCGGTGGGGGGCGGGGGGAGGAAGAATTTTAAGCAAAGCTTTGTTGCGACCAACCTAGAGGGTTGATAAAATGGGGAGCCAGCTTATTCCTCCTCACCCGGTCATAACAGCAGTTCCAATGAATTGCATGTAAAAAGTACATAATGATCTACACTTTTAATAACCCTAAAGGATGCCTTAACACTCCCAAAGGTGTCCCAGACCCTATCCAAAGGGGTACCCTGCCTATTCATAAGAATCCACCAAGTTCAGGCCTTCTCCTGCCTGTTTTAATCTGCACACCCCAGATTCCTCACTCCTGTTCTCCCAAAATCCCACTTCAGCAGAGGCAGCTGGTGATTTATATGGCCAGCTGCATCCGCAGACTGCACATGCATGGACCCCAGCCCAACTCCAGTCCCAGTCCCGCAAAGATGGGAAATGCTGGGTTCGGGAGAGGGACTTAGAAATTTCAGCCATTTTTGGGATTTATGCTACCAAGGAGAGGCTCTTCTTCATGGCAAAAATCCGGGCCTATGCCTTTAAAAAGCTCAGGTTCCTGTGTGCCTTTTTACCAAGCATCACAACTTTTCCTGGCACCTTCATTGATTTGTGCATAAATATCCCACAGGTCTGGCAAATGGAAGTCCTATGGTGCAGTGGGCTGTGTCACTGCCTCTGAGCCAGAAGCACTGGATTCAAGACCCACTCCAGGACTTGATGGCCCAGCAAGGTGCATTCAAAATGCAGCCAAACAGGTTGAGTGTCAACATTTTTAAAATTCATTCATGGAATGTGGGCATCACTGGCTAGGCCAGCATTTATTGCCTGTCCCTAAATTGCCCTAGAGAAGGTGCTGGTGAGCTGCCTTCTTGAACCACTACAGTCCATGTGGTGTAGTTGCATACACAGTGCTGTTAGGGAGAGTTCCAGGATTTTGACCCAGCGACAGTGAAGGAACAATGATATATTTCCAAGTCAGGGCGGTGAGTGACTTGGAGGGGAACTTCCAGGTGGTGGTATTCTGCTGTGTCTGCTTACTTTGTCCTTCTACATGGCAGTGGTTGTGGGTTTGGAAGGTAATGTCTAAGGAGCCTTGGTGAGTTTCTGCAGTGCATTTTCTGATGTTACACTCTGCTCCTATTGCACATCAGTGGTGGAGGGAGTAAATGTTTGTGGATGGGGCGCCAATCTAGCGGACTTTGTCCTGGATGGTGCCAAGCTTCTTGTGTGTTGTCGGAGCTGCATTCGTCTAGGCCCCCTGATTCCCATTGACTACTGTTTTGTTAGGGTCCCTTGATGTCTCACTCGGTCAGATGTTGCCATGATATCAAGGGCAGTCACTCTCACCTCACCTCTGGGTTCAGCTCTTTTGTCCATGTTTGAACCAAGGCTGTAATGAGGTCAGAAGCTGAGTGGCCCTGGCGGAACCCAAACTGAGCTTCAGTGAGCAGGCTATTGCTAACGCTTGATGACCACTCCCATCACTTAGCTGATGATCAAGAGTAGACTGATGGGGTGGTAATTTCCCTGGCTAGGACCAATTTATGATTGTCAGTCAGGCTCGCAATGTGGTGCATTTGCGAGTACTGGAAGCTACATATATTAATGCACAAGGCCCTGCTCTTTGCATGCAGAAAGAGCAGTACACATATTGCGCCTGGTTCAGCTAAACAAAATAAGTGACAGCCATGTGCTGACTCATTCCTCAGGGCAATGCCTCAACCAGTCAGGGTCAAGCTGCCTAGTTTAAATTTCAAACAATATTTGGCAGTTAACTGTCAGTCATCATCGCTGGTGTATTCCCCATGGCAATGCCTCTACCAGAGTCCACTTACCAACCAATCAGCACTATCTCCACATACAGTATAAATTGTTGTTTTCCCCTTATTTGGTATTCTTGTGAAGTGTCCTGATATGTGCAAGATGAAAAGTTTCAATGTGTCTCTTTTTTCAGCAGTACTCAAGTTCTGTGCTACCAAATAACTATTTGTAAAGAGAACTATAGAAACAGAGCACATGTTTTGTCTGCCTCATGCACCAATTGATGTGGGAAAGTCTCTAAATCAGCGGAAATACATGTACCCCCAGGTCTCTCTGTTCCAGCAACCCCTTTAGAATTGCAACCTCTTATTTCTCTCCTCATTCTTCTTACCAAAATCGATCGCTTCACTGCTGGCTGCGAGTGTCAGATCAAGGCTTCTTCATTAGTGCTGTGTTGTTTCTCTCACTGCTGGGCTGGGCTGCTGTGTCTGGGCAGCTGGCAAGGAAGGAGGCAGTTCTTGGTTATCTGAAAGCGGGAAATCAGAAGGGGAAGGTTGGATCGAGGGAAGTAGGGTGGGTGTCAGAAGCAAGAGGTCACACCATCAGCAGCCTGGCCATCATGCCAGATAGTAGGATGAGGGCGTGTTAGATACTGAGAAAGGGACATAAGGCAGAAACGTTCTCAATGCTCTCACGACATCTACCCACCATGCCACCAGTCACTTGTGCTGCCACTGGCACTAGCTGCCACATGCTTGGCTTGAGCCAGCTTCATGATGTTGAGAGAAAGCTTCTTCGAATGGTGCAGGGAAGCTAGTGCCCTGCTCCCTTCTGTTATGTATCAGCTTTCCCTGCAAGGGAGAGGGTAGAAGGTCGGTGATTGTTGACTACTGTATTTGGGTGGTGTCATCCATAGCTCAATGCTGGAGATTTGTGTACACAATGTGAGGTGGGTGTGAGGCTGGCAGCATTGGGAGGTGTGTGAGGATGAGGTGGAGTATCTGGATATTAGCCCTGAGTCCTGAGTGCCATTATGGATATGCCAGGCAATGAGGTTACAGATTGTGTTCGAGTATAATTCTGCTGCTGCTGATGGCCCACAGCGCATCATAGATGCCCAGTCTTAACTTGCTAGATCTGTTCGAAATTTATCCCATTTAGCACGGTGGTGGTGCCACAAAACATGATAGAGGCCTCAATGTGAAGGCGGGACTTTGTGTCCACAATGACTCTGCAGTGGTCACTTCTACTGATACTGTCATGGACAGATGCATCTGCGGCAGGCAGGTTGGTGAGGATAAGTATGTTTTTCCCTCACTACCTGCCGCAGACCCAGTTATATGATTTAGGACTCGGTCAGTAGTGGTGCTGCCGAGCCACTCTTGGTGATGGACATTGAAGTACCTCAACCAGAGAGCATTCTGCGCCCTTGCCACCGAGTGCTTCCTCCCAGCAATGTTCAACATGGAGGAGCACTGATTCATCAGCTGAGGGAGAGCAGTATGTAGTAACCAGCAGGAGGTTTCATTGCCTATGTTTGACCTGATGCCCATAAGACTTCATGGGGTCTGGAGTCGATGTTGAGGACTCCCTGGCCAACCCCTGACTATATCACTGTGCCGCCACCTCTGCTGGGTCTGTCCTGCCGGTCAGACAGGAAATACCCAGGGATGATGATGCCGGAGTCTGGCACATTATCTGTAAGGTATGATTCCATGAGAATGACTATGTCAGCTGTTGCTTGACTAGTCTGTGAGACAGCTCTCCCAATTCAGCCTTAGCCCCCAGATGTTAGTAAGGAAGACTCTGCAGGGTCAAAAGGGCCGCAGTCGTTTCCAGTGCCTAGGTCGGTGCTGGGTGGTCTGTCCCGTTTCATTCCTTTTTTTGGGTCTTTGTAAAACTGACTGGCTTAGAGGGCATTTAAGAGTCAACCTCATTGCTGTGTTACACGTAGGCCAGGCCAGGACAGCAGGTTTCCTTCCGTAAAGGACATTAGTGAACCAGATGGGTTTTTACAACAGTCAATGGTTCCATTCCAGGTTTTGATTGAATTCAGTTCCCAACATCTAGACATGGCAAGATTCAAACCTGGGACTCCGGAACATTATCCTGGGCATCTAGATCACTAGTTCAGCAGCAATACCACTACGCCATCGCCTCCCCCTTAATGACTTAAGTACACACTTGGTCTCTCTGCTCCTGCACACCCTGTAGAATAGTATCTTTTATTTTATACTGTCTCTCCATGTTCTTTGTACAGAAGTGTATTACCTCACACTTCTCCACATTGAACTTCATCTGCCACCTCTCAGCTCACTCCACATTCTCCGTGCCTCAACGTTTGTGACAAAAGCCCTTTTGTTATAAGACAGATTCTTGCTGCCATCCTTTGGTAGTTTTCACAGAATCACATAGTGCTGAAGAGGCCCTTTGGCCCATCAAGTCTGCACTGACACATGAGAAACACCTGACATGCCTACCTTATTCTATTTACCAGCACTTGGCCCATAGTCTTGAATGTTATGATGTGTCAAGTGCTCATCCAGGTACTTTTTAAAGGATGTGAGGCAACCCGCCTCCACCACCCTCCCAGACAGCACATTCCAGGCCATCACCACCCTCTGGGTAAAAAAAGTTTCTCCTCACATCGCCCTAAATCTCCTGCCCCTCACCTTGAACTATTGTCCCCTTGTGACTGACTCTTCAACTAAGGAGAACAGCTGCTCCCTATCCACCCTGTCCATGTCCCTCATAATCTTGTACACCTTGATCAGGTCGCTCCTCAGCCTTCTCTGCTACAATGGAAACAACCTAAGTCTATCCAACCACTCTTCATAACTTAAATGTTTCATCCCAGGCAACATCCTGGTGAATCTCCTCTGCACACGCTCCAGAGCAATCACATCCTTCCTATAAAGTGGCAACCAGAACTGCATGCAGTACTCCAGTGTGGCCTCACCGAGGTTCTATAGAACTTCAACATGACCTCTCTACTTTTGTAATCTATACCTCGATTGATAAAGGTAAGTGTCCCATATGTCTTTTTCACCAACCCACTAACATGCCCCTCAGCCTTCAGAGATCTATGGATACACACGCCAAGGTCCCTTTGTTCCTCAGAACTTCTTGGTGTCATGCAGTTCATTGAATACTTCCTTGTCAAATTATTTCTTCCAAAGCGTATCACCTCACACTTTTCAGGGTTAAATTCCATCTGCCACTTATCTTCCCATTTGACCATCCCATCTATATCTTCCTGTAGCCCAAGACACTCAACTGCACTGTTAACCACCCGACCAATCTTTGTGTCATCCGCAAACTTACTAATCCTACCCCCTACATAGTCATCTATGTCATTTATATAAATGACGAATAATAGGGGGCCCAGCAGAGATCCCTGTGGTACACCACTGGATACTGGCTTCCAGCCACTAAAGCTTCCTTCTGTCATCACCCTCTGTCTCCTACAACTAAGCCAATTTTGAATCCACCTCATCAAATTACCCTGTATCCCATGTGCATTTGCCTTCTTCATAAGTCTCCTATTTGGGACCTTGTCAAAGGCTTTGTTGAAATCCATATAAACTACATCAACTGCACTACCCTCATCCACACACCTGGTCACCTCCTCAAAAAATCCAATCAAATTTGTTAGGCGTGACGTCCCTCTGACAAAGCCATGCTGACTATCCCTGATCAAACCTTGTCTTCCAAGTGGAGGTAGATTCTCTCCTTCAGAATTTTCTCCAATAGTTTCCCTACCACTGATGTGAGACTCACTGGTCTGTCGTTCCCTGGCTTATCTCTACAACCCTTCTTAAATAGTGGAACCACATTAGCTGTTCTCCAGTCCTCTGGCACCTCCCCCGTGGCCAGAGAGGAATTGAAAATTTGGATCAGAGTCCCTGCGATCTCCTCCCTTGCCTCCCTCAGCAGTCTGGGGCACAAATCATCCCGACCTAGAGATTTGTCCACTTTTAAGCCTGCCAACACCTCCAATACCTTGTCACTCCATATGTCAATTGCTCAAGAATCTCACAGTCTCTCTCCCCAAGTTCGTTAACTTCATCCTCATTCTCTTAGGTGAAGACGGATGTGAAGTATTCATTCAACGCTCTACTGATGGCCTCTGGCTCCACCCATAGATTGCCCCCTTGGTCCCTAATGGGCCCTACTCTTTCCCTGATTATCCTCTTCCCATTGATATACTTATAGAATATCTTGTGATTCTCCCTGCTTTTACCAGTTTTCCAGGAAATTGATCCTTTGTTCTGTCCTGTTTCTCGTTTGGTGAAGTTTGCTTCAACGTTTGTTAAGACACCTCAAGTGCGTTATTTCTCAGTGCTTGTTCTCAGAAAGCATTCATATTCTCTAATAGAGGTGGCATTTGTCATATGAATTCCTTGTAATCTTTAGGAAACTAGATTAACAGATGGGCAGTTCTTCCTCTTATATGGTAGAGCATAGACTTTTATTAGAGAAAACAGGCAAGAGACTATTGTTTGTTTTCAAGTTACATCAATGGTTAACTGCTTTCTCATGTCCTGGTGTATTTATCTGGAGATGTACTTGTGGGATTTGGAAAACAGTGTACTCCATACGTCTGCCATTAAGGTTTCTTATTTCATAGTTTTGTACCATGCGATATGTAAAACTCATGTACAGCTTCTTCCCACAAAGAAACCATGTGTAGATGTGCACCGCAGCAATGAGGGGAATTGCTACTCTCTGTCTTACGCTGTTACCTCTTGTGCTAAGGAGTAGTCAAAGCAACCTGTGTGTAAGAGCCAGACAACTTTCCAAACTAAGATAAAAGCAAAATACTGTGGATGCTGCAAATCTGAAACAAAAACAAAAATTGCTGGAAAAAGCTCAGCAGGTCTGACAGCATCTGTGGAGAGTAAGACAGAGATAATGTTTTGAGTCCGCATGATTCTTCTGTCCTGAAGAAGAGTCATATGGACTCGAAAGGTTAACTTTGTCTTTCTCTCCACAGATGCTGACAGACCTGCTGAGTTTTTCCAGCACTTATTTCTGTTTCAACTTTCCAAACTTCCTGACTTGTGAGCAAAACAGACACCTGCTTGAAACCCCACACCTGCCCTCAGTGGCATTTAAATGAAGCCCATAACTGAATATGGCTCTGGCCTCAAGCCAACACTGACTGGCATGTGGGGCCTTTGCTTTTGCGTGCAAATAAATTTCTTGATCATATGTGCAGCAGGTGAGGACTTGACAGATATTTTCAGCAGTATTCTCGCCACAGGCTTCAGGGAGCCCGAACTGTGTGAAGAAAAGTTACTCAGCTGTAATTTTCCATGGATTGGCCAATTAGTGGCCAGGAGGCAAGCTCATGATCCATTTAAGGATGGCAGACAGGCTCTCGAAACAGGAGGGCCAATCAGAGCCCCTCCAGACCGCTTTACAGGTAAGTGAGGGAGATGGCTCCTCAAAATGGAGGCATCCACTCTGCAACATTTTTTAATTGATAAATAAAGCCCTCAACAGTCAGGCCACCATTGTGGGGGAATACCCCTTCAAAGGGCAGCCTGGGGCAGCAACTGAACCCTGATAGGTAAGGAGGGCCTCTGAGCCTGCCTGGAAAACTGGTTGCTTGGCTGGGTGGCTACCTCAAGGCAAGTGGGCTGTTCCCTGAGGACGCTTCTTGGGACCTTCAGGCTGAGTGTAGAAAGGTAACCCTGTTGCCCCGCACCACTCATCAGCCCCCCCACCCAGACCCCACCACCAACCACCCCCCCACTCTTCCCCCCACCACCCCCCCCCTCCCCCGCCACCCCTTCTGAAAAAAATGGCCCAGGGACAGGATGGAGCTGGAGAATTGTCACACTGCCACTGGCATGAAATTCTGCGTCCGCCCATCTCAATGTCCTCCTCTATTAGGGCCTAAAAAGATAACCACTTTGGGTGGAATTTAAAGCCCTCGAGAGTGGGTTGGGAGCTGGGGAGAGGCATACAATGGGGTACAAAGGCTGCCGCTTTCCTGACTCCCTTTAAGAGCCAAGAGTGGCCTTCCCATCCAGAGGCCAATTGAAGCATTCAAGGGACCAATTAAGGGTCATTTAAGGGTTTTATTCCACTGTTGCTGGTATTCAACTAGCAGTGTGGGGGTGGGGGGGCATGCCATATGGGCAAGCCATCAAGTAAACCACGGCAGGCACGCCTGTGGCCTAGTGGGGGCGGTTGGGCACCCAGTGTTCAATCTGCCAGTAGCAAGGGCCGCCCTCACAGAAAGAAAATTCCCTGCCACTCGCAGCCATTTCCGCTGAGGCCTACCTGACTGTATAAAGACAAAAAAAAAACTGCGGATGCTGGACATCCAAAACAAAAACAGAATTACCTGGAAAAACTCAGCAGGTCTGGCAGCATCGGCGGAGACGAGAAGAGTTGACGTCTCGAGTCCTCGTGACCCTTCGACAGAACTGATGTTTCTTTACAAGGAGAGGGGTGAAATATAAGCTGGTTTAAGGTGGGGGGGGGGGGGGGAGAGAAGTGGAGGGGGGGTGGTGTGGTTGTAGGGACAAGCAAGCAGTGATAGGAGCAGATCATCAAAAGATGTCACAGACAACAGAACAAAAGAACACGGAGGTGTTGAGGGTGGTGATATGATCTAAACGAACGTGCTAATTAAGAATGGATGGTAGGGCACTCAAGGTGCAGCTCTAGTGGGGGGGGGGGGGGGTGGGGTGGAAAGACTAACAGGGCATAAAAGGTATAGATTTAAAAATAATGGAAAATAGGTGGGAAAAGTAAAATCTCTATAAATTATTGGTTAAAAAAAACAAAAGGAAGGGGGAAGAAACAGAAAGGGGTGGGGGGGGGGGGTGGTCCCGGCGATCACACATCCCTCCCCACCCCCACCCCCACCCCCACTTACCTTTATTCCGGGGGCTGCAGCCACGTTCCTCTTCCTCGGTCCCCACCACAATGGCGGCAGCGGCCAGCCCGGCCTGTTGTGACGCAGCCGATGCTGGAAAAACCCTGTCGGCCGCTTGATTGGCCAACAGGTTTTGAAGGTGGGAAATTACGTGACGCCTGCAGGACCCCTCGCCCCGCCCCGCCCCGCCCCGGGAACCGTGATGACAGCCAGCAAACTGCCTGATTGGAATTGGGATCGGGATCGGGATCGGGATCGAACCCCACCCCCCCCCCCCCTCCACCCTCTCCCAGCTTGAAGGTCCTCCTGGAGATAACTGCTCGCTTGCCAGTGGATGGGCCCCCATCGCCACAACTTTTTTTTTTTTTAATCAATTTTCCCGCCCCTTCGGTGTCCCGTCCGTCTGCCCACGTTCAATCGCTTTCCGTGTTTGATTTGATTAGTCTGGCCACTGATCTACGCTCTGCGCTCGATTGGTTAACCCTGGGTGTGTGTATGTGTGTGTGTGTGTGTGTGTGGGGAGGGGGGTGGTCTTGGGGGTTGGGGGCTGGGGGGCAACGTTAACAGACAACCCGCAGAAGCTACTAGAAGCTGAGCTGGGGGTTGGGGGAGGGGAGGGGAGGGGAGGGGGATAAGCATGGGGGCAGATGTTCTTGTGATTGCAGAGGTATTTGGAAGCTATTGTAAGTAAACCTGCTGCGCACTTAGAAACGAGTATCATCTCTGCATTGCTCTGAGGCCTCTAACAAAATGGCGAATGCCTGACACTGGCATGAAAATTAAATGCTGTGCGGTTGCTGGAAACCTGAAAACAAAAACCCAAGTGCTGGGGAAAAACAAACAAAAAAAAAAACCCACCTCAGCAGGTCTGGCAGCATCTGTGGAGAGAGAAACAAGAGTTAAAAGTTTCGAGTTGAATGACCCCCCCCCCCCCCTCCCTCCTCCCCCAGGCGTGGTGGAAATTCAATGAGCTTCGTGCTGTTGAATGCACGCGCAAGTCACCTGATCTGGCTGTAAACGGCGTATGGTTCATTTCAGTTGCCAGTGGACACGAGCCAACAGCGCCAAGTGTCCGCAGCAAAAACGCCAAAAGACCATCTGACCTGGAGAGGCCAGAATATTACTGGGATATAAAATGGTAAAGCTACCCTACAGATGCTGCTGCGGTAAAGTTCCGGGCTTGGGACCGGTATAAGTTTACTTTGCCTTTGACTGTACTGTACCTGCCTTGGGAGTGTTTGAAGCTGACACTATGAGAAGAATTCCATTCTCCATCTTAATTAGAATAAAAGAAAAACCTTCAGCTCCTAACTTCAGCAAGCTCGCTTGCAATTAGTAATGGACTGACTAATGTGCTGGATTTATCATTTTCCCGCTCAAAAATCATTTTTCTTCTTCCCATGTTGCAAGGCAAAAATCAAACAGTCTACCAAAAAGCTCAGTGGGTGGTAGTAGGGGTGGATACTTCTAATGCAAGACCTGATATAAACATACACTTTTCTAAATCAAACTTCCACAGTAAACTACAATTCTTGCATTCAATTAGTGAACATGCAGTGAAATCAAAATTGCTCCAGTGGAGATAAGGTGATTGAGCCATTGGCATCCAACTTATTTTAACTTTTATTTATTCATTCATGGGATGTGGGTGTCACTGGCTGGGCCACCATTTATTGGCCATCCCTAATTGCCCTCATTCACAGGGCATGTTTAAAAGTCAACCACATTGTTGTGGGTCTGGAGTCACATGTAGGCCAGGTAAGGATGGCAGATTTCCTTCCCTAAAGGACATTAGTGAACTAGATGGGTTTTTACAACAATCAGCAATGGTTTCATGGTCATCATCAGACTTTTAATTCCAGATTTTTAATGGATTCAAATGTCACCATCTGCTGTGGTGGGACTCAAACCCGGGTTCCCAGAGCATTACCCTGGATCCCTGGAACACTAGCCCAGTGACAATACCACTATGCCACTGCCTCCCGCCAAGGCCAAATTCTCCAAGGAGAATCTGCAGAAAATTGAAAGAAAATGATGACTGCAGCAAAAGCAATGACCTAGAAATGTGCTCATGCCTGAAGCGAGGTGCAGTCATTGCATAAAACATTGCACATGCACAACCGATGGCAGGGCCGTGGCAAATTGATCCCCTCTCCTCCTTGGGTCAGTAGGGACAATCTTCAAATGATAGTCATAGCTCCAATGGTCGCTTTTGGTTGTGGGAGGCAGCAAGATTGTTCAATTCCTATGCCAACCGAGGATTTCAGAAGAGATGGTGGGATGGAGTGGGTGGGCAGAGTTTGGAGGTGTAAGGATGCACTTACCTTTTGGGTGACAGCCTCTTGGCTCCCACTGGTTTGGCTGCTGAATGCCCAAAGGAACTGACTACATTTTGCATGGTACATGTTGTGGTCAATGGCAATCCAGTTTGGCAGACAGGCCCTGAAGCAGAACTAAGCCACCAACCTGCATATGCAGCAGATTCAGGTGTGGCCCCCTGGTTACTAACTGAGCTGCCGCAAGCAATATGACAGCCAATTTTTGGTGCTGAACGAACACTGCACAAGTTCTGCCAGACTGGACCTGGAGAAACTCATATTATGCCTGTAAAACTGGCACACATCACTGAATTTCTAAGACAACATGCCTTATGATTCATGCCCTTTTCTGAACAATTGGAAAGGAGGTATAAATACGTGATTATAGTACATGCATATTTTGTCACCCTTTCAGCATCATTCGATGAAAATCCTGGAAATCCCATCCCTAACATTAGCACCATGGGCTGCAGAAGGCAGCTCCCCACCAGCTTCTCATTGGCAATTTCGTTGGATGGGGAACAAATGCTGACCTTGCCAGTAATGCCCACATCCCATAAATGAATGAATTGATCAAAAATGAATGCTTGCAGCCTCGGGCAGAAAGATGCCAGAGATGTGTCCCAATGGTAGCAGTGCCCAACCAAAAAATTTAAATCAAGGAATCTCTCCCTGACTTGCCAGTTTTGGCATAGGTATCCATGGAGACCCAAGGTGGGTACACTTGACACTCAAGCCACCGCAGTAAATTTTAGCCTCTTTTGTTTCTCAAGCTGGCTTTTCCACCAAACATTGATTTTCCTTTTGTATTTTTCTCTCGATTGTGCTCAAAAAGATTTCTGGGTTAAGTATTGTATGTAGAAATGATCAATTGACATAATTTGTCTGACCTACCTGTAAATAATTGCTTAAGTGAGCGAAGCACAGGCTGCAAGTCAGTCAATGATACTAATCTTAAAAATAGATAATCCAATAGTTCATTTTCTGGTCAGTTTGAACTCCAATTCTTGTCCAAATGCGAACTGTATGACCTCGTCTGGTACAGAAAATAGTTTAGGGTAGTAATTAAAATTGCTGCAATAAATTGCTGAATTGTAAAACGGAACTTTACTTCTTGGTTCAGTGCTCAGTCTAATCTTTAACTGGCTAATGAAAGCTGAAGAGATCACTGACTATTTGGTAAATTCCACTGGGACTTCCTCAACGGTCATCATAATCTCATGTACACCTATTTACAAATCTGCAGGCTATCATTTCGGGTGATCATCGCCTGTGTGTGCTGTTTGAGAGTCCTTTTCCTTCATACCTTACAGAACACGTCTCCTGGCATTGTCAGTTTTAACCAGGAGAGTCCTGCAGATGAGGAAGCACCCAAGAGCAAATCTTGTTGATAACTGTTTACTGGAGGCTCATCCCTGAAGTAACAAATATATGTGTCTGAACTACATTTCCGCGAGGAAATAATGAGTCAATTTGCAAACCCAGGCGTGGGGACTTTTACAGCATGGGATTACGTCGTTTTTGCTTCGCTCTTTGTCGTTTCTTCTGGGATAGGAGTCTTTTTTGCCATCAAAGAAAGAAAGAAGGTTACCTCCCATGAGTTTCTGGTAGCAGGGAGACAGATGTTTTGTGGCCCAGTGGCCCTCTCTCTCACCGCCAGTTTCATGTCTGCAGTGACTGTGTTAGGAGCCCCCTCGGAGGTTTATCGGCATGGAGCTTCTTTCATCCTCTTCTGCGTCGCCTTCACATTTGTTGTCATCTTCACAGCGGAGCTCTTCCTACCTGTCTTTTACAGATCAGGAATTGCCAGTACATATGAGGTGAGGTGGATAAAATCAATAAAACTGATCACTCCATTATTGATGGCCATGCCTTCAGCTGCCCCAAACTTTGGAATAAACCTCTCGGTATCTCTGCCTCACCTTCTTCCTTTAAGGCACTCCTTAAAACCTACTTCTTTGTCCCAGGCTTTAGTCATTAGCCCTAATATTTCCTTACGTGAGTTGATGCCTTATCTTGTTTATAATTTTAAAGGAAGTTGCTGCAGAGATAGTGGAGGCATTGGTCGAAATGTTCCAAAACTCACTGGATTCTGGGAGGGTCCCAGCAGATTCAAAAACCGCTTTTGTGATGCCCCTGTTCAAGAAGGGAGGGACACAAAAAGCAGGAAACTATAGGCCAGTCAGCCTACCATCTGTCATTGGGAAAATGCTAGAGTCCATTATTAAGGAAGAAATAGCAGGACATTTAGAAAAGCTTAGCGCAATCAAACAGAGTCAACATGGTTTTGTAAAGGGAAATCATGTTTGACAAATTTGCTGGAGTTTTTTGAGGATATAACAAGCAGAGTTGTTAAAGAGGAACCGGTAGATGCAGCGCATTTGGATTTCCAGAAAGCATTCGATAAGGTGCCACATAAAAGCTTATAAAAGCAAAATAGGAACTCACGGTATTGGGGGTAATGTATTCGCATGGATCGAGGATTGGTTAACACACAGAAGACAGAGGGTCAGGATTAACGGGTCTTTTTCAGGTTGGACAGTGGAGTGCTACACGGATCAATCCTAGGGCCTCAATTATTTATCATCTAAATTAATGACTTGAGGGAGGGGGCAGACTGTAATGTATCTAAATTTGCTGATGATACAAAAATAGATGGGAAGGCATGTTGTGATGAGGGCATAAGGAATCTGCAAGGGGGTATAAGTAAGTTGAGTGTGGACAAAAACTTAGTAGATGGAGTTTAATGTATGAAAGCGTGAGGTCATGCACTTTCATAGGAAGAATCAAAAGGCAGACTATTATTTAAATGGAGAGAGACTCCATAAAATTGCAGCACGGTGGAATCTGGGTGTTATTGTGCATGAAACATAAAAAGTTAGCATGCAGGTGCAGTAAGTAATTAAGAAGGCAAATGGAATTTTGGCCTGTATTGCCAGGGAGTAGGAGATTAAAAATAGGGAAGTCTTGTTACAACTGTACAGGGTGTTGGTGAGGCCGCACATAGAGTACTGTGTAAAGTTTTGGTCCCTGTATTTAAGAAAGGATACATTGGCATTGGAGGCTGTTCAAAAGAGATTCACCAGGCTGATTCCTGGGATGAAGGGGATGACTTATCAAGAGTGGCTGAACAAGTTAGGCCTTTAATCATTCAAGTTTAGAAGAACGAGGGGTGATCTTATTGAAACGTACAAGATTCTGAGGGGGCTTGACAAGGTGGATTTTGAGAAGATATTTCCACTAGTGGGGTAATCTCAAACTAGGGGGCATAATTACAGAATAAGGGGACACTCATTTAAAACAGAAATGTGAAGGAATCCCTTCTCTCAGAGGGCAGTGAGTGTCTGGAATTCTCTACCTCAGAGAGTTGAGGAGGATAGATCACTGAAAGTATTTAAAGAGGAGGCAGATAGATTTTTGAAATATCATGGAGTTGAGGGCTACAGGGAGCTGGAACTAAAGAGGAGTTGAGGCCTGGGGCAGATCAGCCACGATCTTATTGAATAGTGGAACAGGCTTGAGGGGCAAGTAGCCTACTCCTGCTCCTATTTCTTATGTTCTTACAATCCTCCTGTGAGGTGTCTTAGTATGTTTTATTATGTTAAAGGTGCTATATAAATATGTTGTTGCTTTATAAAACATAATATGTGTCACTCAGAGGTTTAGTTAGCATTGCAATGTTCCTTTTGCAATGGCTTCTTTATTTGCAGAAAGATAATGCAGCTAAATAGAGCTAAAACTTGCTATATTGGTTTTATCACATCTTCAAAACAGCATATTGCCACTGACAATCTGTACTACCAAAGAAATGCTTTATAAATCCACACAAGTAAATTCAGTGACGATATCTGTGACATTTAAAATGTTGAAATATAAAACTGGATTTACATGTGAAACATTTGAAATAGGACAAATTTAACATGTTAAATATATTGAAGCTCACTTTAAATAAAAATTGACTTTTCCCACAAAGAACATGAAGATTTACTATGGCTGTCAGGGAGAGTCTTTTGTTTATTACAAATGGCAAACTTTTGTAGGTACGGGTTGAATTTTTATTGATTTACTCAGTCAACATCTAATGAAAAGGCATTTATTACTTTTTCAGCTGTTCCCCCGCAGTAATTGCTCAAGAAATTTCCTTACCCATTTTAGAGATTTTTGAAAATGCCAGCGAAATTGCACCAATTTCTACAGAAAAGGAAAAATACCTGTAATATCTGTGAATGATTCTGATGCTCTACTGTGAACAATATATATATATATGAACATTGGATCTCTGATTTTTAGTGATCGTGGGTGATAACTGAATCAGTTAAACTCCACTTTCTAAAATTTAGTTGTTTTTGGGATGTGGGCATCACTGGCTAGGCCAGTGTTTCTTTGCCCATCCCATTGCCCTTGAGGGTATTTAAGAGTCAACCACATTGGTGTGGGTCTGGAGTCACATGTAGGTCAGACCAGATAAGGACAGCAGATTTCCTTCCCTAAGAGGCATTAGTGAACCAGATGGGCTTTTACAGCAATTGTTTCGTAGTCACCACTAGACTTTTAATTCCAGATTTTTATTGAATTTAAATTCTACTGTCTGCTATGGTGGGATTTGAATCCAGGTCCCTAAATCATTGCTCCTGAGTCTCTGGATTACCAACATAGTAACAATACCACAGTGCCACCACCTCCCCAGTTCAACAAGGAGGAGCTGGAGTGGGTCAATGGATGGCTGTCCTGTCTCTGAGCTGCACAGACCAGTGCTGAATTCCCACTCCAGGACTTGTCAATGAAGGAACACAGCTACTGGTGCAGGTAGGCCAACGTGTGCCGGGCCCCAGCCTGAATAAATAGGGAGGGTTAGAGGCAGGAAGGGTATCTGGCTGAAAACCTGCCACCAAATCCCAAAAAATTGTGGTTGACATGAAAACGTAATTAACCAGCATTGTGGCCACCCCATGTAGCTTGGGAAAAGGCGAATGAGAGGAACTGTGTGCAATACAATTTTAGGGACATTGCCCTGCAGGCTTCAGGTCTGAGTTTATAGGAAGAGGAGGTGACATAGGCTGGGATTTTCTGACCCTGCACATGGTGGGACCCGCTGCAGGGATCGTGGCAGGCCAGCCAATAGCCCATTGACTTTCGGTGGGACCGGAAAATCCCGGTTAGAGTAAATGTGACTGGATTAGTAAGCCAGAGGCCCAAGAGAATGTAGGCTCAAATCTCACCATGGGGCAGCTAGTGGAATTTAACTTCAATTAATAAACCTGGAATTGAAAGCTAGTCTCAGTAATGGTTACCAACCTGGTTCACTAATGTCCTTCAAGGAAGGAAATCTGCTACTTTTACCTGGTCCAGCCTGCATATCTCCAGACCAACAGCAATGTGGTTGACTCTAAACTGGCCTCTGAAATGGCCTAGTAACTCAGAAGGAAAAAACAGTAAAAACTGGGAAATAAGAATGCTGGTCCAAACTGATACTGTATACTTTAAAATGGAACACCAGTAAAACTGGGAAATAAGAATACTGGTCCAAACTGATACTGTATACTTTAAAATGGAACACCAGTAAAACTGGGAAATAAGAGGACTGGTCTGAACTGTTTTTTCCTTCAGGGAAGCCACTGATTTGGACCAAACCGCTACAGATAAGTCAGACCAGATAGCCTGCAGTGGCTCAAGAAGGTGGCGGTGGGCAATTAGGGATAGGCAATAGAAACATAGAAACTAGGAGCAGGAGTAGGCCACTCGGCCCTTCAAGCCTCCTCCGCCATTCATTATGATCATGGCTGATCAACCAAATCAATAGCCTGCTCCCAGTTTCTCCCCATATCCTTTGATCCCTTTCGCCCCAAGAGCTACATCTAACTCCTTCTTGAAAACATACAATGTTTTGGCCTCAACTACTTTCGGTGGTAGCGAATTCCACAGGCTCACCACATTCTGGGTGAAGAGATTTCTCCTCATTTCAGTCCGAAATGGTCTACCCCATATCCTCAGACTGTGACTCCTGGTTCTGAGCTCCTCCACCATCAGGAACATCCTTTCTGTACCTACTCTGTCTAGTCCTGTTAGAATTTTATAGGTTTCTATGAGATCCCCCCTCATTCTTCTGAACTCTAGCAAATATAATCCTGACTGACTCAATCTCTCCTCATATGTCAGTCCCGCCATCCCGGGAATCAGTGTGGAAAGCCTTCACCGCACTCCCTCTATAGCAAGAACATCTTTCCTCAGATAAGGAGATCAAAACTGCACACAATATTCCAGGTGCGATCTCACCAAGACCCTGTATAATTGCAGCAAGACATCCCTGCTCATGTACTCGAATCCTCTAGCTATGAAGGCCAGCATACAATTTGCCTTCTTTACCACCTGCTGCACCTACATGTTTACCTTCAGTGACTGGCGTACAAGGACATCCAGGTTTTGTTGCACATTCCCCTCTCTCAATTTATAGCCATTCAGATAATAATCTGCCTTCCTGTTTTTGCTACCAAAGTGGATAACCTCACATTTATCCACATTATGCTGCATCTGCCATGCATTTGCTCACTCACTCAGCTTGTCCAAATCGCACTGAAGCATCTCTGCATTCTCCTCACAGCTCACCCTCCCACCCAGCTTTGTGTCATCTGCAAAATTAGAGATATTACATTTAGTTCCCTCATCTAACTCATTAATATATATTGTGAATAGCTGGGGTCCCAGCACCGCGGTACCCCACTAGTCACTGCCTGCCATTCGGAAAAATACCCGTTTATTCCTACTCTTTGTTTCCTATCTGCCAGTTTTCTATCTATTTCAATACACTACCCCCAATCCCATGTGCTTTAATTTTACATGCTAATCTCTTATGAGGGACTTTATCGCAAGCCTTCTGAAAGTCCAAATAAACCACATCCACTGGCTCCCCCTCATCAACTCTATTAGTTACATCCTCGAAAGATACCAGTAGATTTGTCAAGCATGATTTTCCTTTCGTAAATCCATGCTGACTCTGTCCGATTCTGCCACTGTTTTCCAAGCGCACAGCTATTAAATCTTTTATAATGGACTCTAGAATTTTCCCCACTACCAACATCAGGCTGACTGGTCTATAATTCCCTGCTTTCTCTCTACTTCCCTTTTTAAATAGTGGGGTTACATTAGCTACCCTCCAATCTGTAGGAACTGTTCTAAAGTCTATAGAATCTCAGAAGATGACCCCCAATACATCCACTATATCTAGGGCCACTTCCTTAAGCACTCTGGGATATAGATTATCTGGCCCTGGGGATTTATCGGCCTTCAATCCCATCAACTTCTCCAGCACCATTTCCCTACTAATACTGATTTCTTTCAGTTCCTCCCTCTCACTGAACCTTGTGTTCCCCAACATTTCTGGTATGTTATTAGTGTCCTCCTTTGTGAAGACAGAACCAAAATATGTATTTAGTTGGTCAGCCATTTCTTTGTTCCCCATTATAAATTACCCTGTTTCTGACTGTAAGGGACCTACATTTGTCTTCACCAATGTCTTTCTCTTCACATATCTATATAAACTTTTACAGTCAGTTTTTATCTTCCCTGCAAGCTTACTCTTGTACTCTATTTTCCCCTTCTTAATCAGTCCCTTGTTCTCCCTTTGCTGAATTCTAAGCTGCTCCCAATCCTCAGGTCTGTTGTTTTTTCTGGCCAATTTGTATGCCTCTTCCTTGGATCTAATACCATCCCTAATTTCCCTTGTAAGCCATGGTTTAGCCACCTCTCCTGTTTTACTTTTGCGCCAGACAGGAATAAACAATTGTTGCAGTTCACCCACACTCTCTTCAAATGTTTGCCATTGCCTATCCATCATCATTCCTTTAAGTAACATTTCCCAATTCATCATAGCCAACTCGCACCTCATACTATCGTAGTTTCCTTTATTAAGAATCTGGACCCTAGTCTCAGAATCAACTACGTCACTTTCCATCTTGACAACGAATTCTATCATATTGTGGTAGCTCATCCCCAAGAGGCCTCGAACAACTAGATTGCCAATTATCCCTTTCTCATTACACAATACCCAGTCTAGGATGGCCTGTTCTCTAGTTGGTTCCTCAATGTATTGGCCCAAAAAATCATCCCGTATACACTCCAGGAATTCCCCCTCTACGGTATTGTTACTAATTTGATTTTCCCTATCTATGCAGATTAAAGTCACCCATAATTACAGATGTTCCTTCATTGCATGCATCTCTAATTTCCTGTTTAATGCCATTCCCAACATCACCACTACAGTTTGGGGGTCTATAAACAACCCCTACTTATGTTTTTTACCCCTTAGTGTTTCTTAGCACTACCCATACAGATTCCACATTGTCAGAGCTAATATCTTTTCTCACTAATGCATTAATTTCACCTTTAACTAACAGTGCAACTCCACCGCCTTTTCCTTTTTGTCTGTCCTTCCTAAATACTGAATACCCCTGGATGTTCAGTTCCCATCCCTGGTCACCCTGCAGCCATGTCTTCGTAACCCCGACTATATCATACTTGTTTACATGAATTTGTGCAGTTAATTCATCCACTTTATTGTGAATGCTCCTTGCGTTAAGGCACAAAGCCTTAAGGCTTGTCTTTTTAATATTACTTGTCCCGTTCCCACTATTTTTCACTGGGGCCCTGTTTGGTTCTTGCCCTTGATTTCTCTGCCCATCACTTTTCTTATTCCCCTTTCTGTCTTTTGATTCTTCCTCCTCTGACTTCTTGCATAGGTTCTCATCCCCCTGCCATTTTAGTTTAAACCCTCCATAATCACTCTAGCAAATGTTCCCCCTAGGACATCAGTTCCGGTCCTGCCCAGATGTAACCCGTCCAGTTTGTACTGGTCCCACCTCCCCCAGAACCAGTCCCAATGTGCCAGGAATCTGAAACCCTCCCACTCACACCATCTCTTCATCCATGTATTCATCCGACATATCCTGCTACTTCTACTCTGACTAGCACGTGGCACTGGTAGTAATCCTGAGATCATCTTTTCAACTTACTTCCTAACTCCCTGTATTCTGCTTTTAGGACCTCATCCCTTTTTTTTACCTATGTCATTTGTGTGAATGTGTACCATGACCACAAGCTGTTCACCCTCCCCCCTCAGAATGTCGTGGAGCTGCTCTGAGACATCCTTGACCCTAGCACCACGGAGGCAATATACCATCCAGGAGTCTCGTTTGCAGCCACAGAAACACCTATCTATTCCCCTTACAATTGAATCCCCTATAACTATTGCATTCCCACACTTTTTACTCCTCCCCTGTGCAGCAGAGCCAACCATGGTGCAACAACTTTGGCTGTTGCTGCCTTCCCCTGAGAGGCTATTCCCCTCAACAGTATCCAAAGCGGTATATCTATTTTGCAGGGGAATGGCCACAGGAGATTCCTGCACTGCCTGCTTAGTCCTCTTGCTCTGCTTGGTGGTCACCCATTCCCTTCCTGCCTGTGGACTCTTAGCCTGCGGTGTGACCACCTCTCTATAGGTGCTATCCACGATACTCTGCACTTCATGGATGCTCCACAGTGTCCCCAGCAGCCACTCCAGCTCCAGGCTTCCAGGAGCTGCAGCTGGAGATACTTAATGCACACATGCTGGCCCCGAGCACTAGAAATTTTCCCGGCTTCCCACATAGAGCAGGAGGAGCACATCATGGCTTTGAGCTCTCCTGCCATGACCTATCCCTTTAAATTAACTTAATACTTCTTTTGGAACTTTTGGAGTTTTTCAAAAGTACTTTTGGAAGGTACTTAATATCAAATAATATTAATTACTCTAGGGCCCTTCTTCCCTATTCCTCGTTGTTACAGAATATAGCCCTTACAAACAATGAACCACAAAATAAGACCTTAAAAACTATAAGCAATAAAAGTAGTAAATAGTTACCCGACTGTACTCACAGTACTCAAAGGATCACCTCGTTCCCTCCTCACCGAACTCCCTCAGTCACCGAACTCCAACTTAAGCAATAAGTGCCCACATCACATGATTAAAAAAAATGCTACTAAAGTTAATGGCAAGAGTTGAATGAGTCATGGGTAATCTCAATAAAGTTCCTGTCCTTTAAGGACTGCTGGCTAGGCCTCTCAATGTGCGATGCAATGAGTTATAGCGTGCATGGCACATGTATACCTGAATTTGAAATCAGGGGTCCTCTAACGCATATAGGGCCATGATTTGGATATTCAACCAATCTTACAGTTGTAGGGCTGCTCGCCATTCACAGGTCAAGCTGAATACAGCATCAACTGGTGCTCAAGGTGACCACCTCCACTCCTTGATTTTCAATTGCTGGCTGCCAATTTTTCAGATGCAAAAAAGGCAACTTTGAGTAGAATTTCTGCCCACCAACTTCCAGTGCCAACAAGTCTTGTACGTTAGGATAATTCTCAGCACATCTTTTGGGAAGGTGCTTTTGTGCATGTGTGTGTGAGCATGTTTTCACAGGTTACACTGTGTAAGAAGATAATTATCACTGCATTTGGTGATTTCATTTGGAGTGTGTGAGTTGAGAATGAAGAGAACAGCGACTTAACCTGGCAGAGCAGAGGAGATCATTCATCCTTTTTCGGCAATGGGTGGCTGTCCTCTTTTTGTAGGATGCCTAACTGGACGCAGTGGAGGCCCCCTGTGAAATCCTCTACTTCCGCTTTGGGCAAAGACCAGCAAGCAAGGTCACCAATCCAGGGAGGTGGTGGCAGCGGTGGTCAGCGCCAATGCCCTGCAAAAGAGGACAGCCACCCAGTGCTGAAAAAGGATGAACAATCTATTCTGTTCTGCCAGGGTAAGTCACTGTTCTCTTCACTCTCAACTCACACATTCACAAACCCATCAGACATCCAAAGGGATCTCACTCACTGCCAAATCAAGGGACATCACCATTCACTCTCTCATGCACACCTTTATCTGCCCTGTGTATCGTGTCCTCAACCAGTCCATGGCACCACCTACACGTGCCAGACATCCTTCTCATCGGGTTTGGCAGGCATCCTGCTTGCACTGTTTCATCTGTCTTCATGCAGACCAAGTTGGCGCACAACAAAAGGGAGAGGTTGCAGACTGGTGATGGAATGCCTGACATCAAGGTCCTCACAGACTTTGAAAATAGAGTCATCCAGCTGTCTGGCAATGATCTGGACCGTTCCTGTGCTGACGGTGAGGTCGGCAGTGCTCAACCAAGTGAGGATCCAGTGGTGCAACATCCATCAGACAATCATGCTGTGAGTCAGTTCCCCTGCCATGCACTAATTATCTCTCCTTTTGCAGGCACATCTGGGAAGCAGCTGATGGAGTCCATGAGTCAGGTCCTTGACTCAAGCCCTGAAGGCACCTTGGGAGAAGACTCTGATCATATCCTGATTAAAGACCTGTCACAGTGCTCACCCACACCCTCCACCACAGAGATCCACACCTCAGTGGGATCCAGTTCTGGAGTAGCCTTGGGGTGACAATCTGATGAGCTCATCGCACTGTCTGATCCACAGCAGGCAGTGGCAGGGACTTCCCAGGTTTCTGCCACTCAGAGGTCTGCTGGAGGCCAGAAATCTGTTGAGTCCAAGTCAGGTGAGGAGCCTCTGCACTCAGTCATACCTTAGTTTCTGGAGTTGCAAAGGCAAGCCTGGGAACATCAGGAAGGGATGTCCGCTGCACTTCTCAGATTGCAAGGACAATGGAGGAGTCTGTCTGCCTTTTGTCTGAGGTGATAACGCCAGTATGCCAATGCACCGAGATCAACACTTGTAGGGTGCTGGTCGCCATGGAGATCTTGGTCTAGTACATTGGTCCTGCACTGGTGCACGAGCTGAACTCCATAGTTGGCCTCTGACAGTGTCAACACAAGAAAGGTGCAGGCTAGCTCAATCTTGCTCCAGCTTCCACTTCTTCTCAGGGTGTCAGCAAAGGCCTTCGGACACCCATTGGGAGAAGGATCAGTAGGTGCACACCCCGGGACCATCCACCCAGGTGACTCCAGGAGAATCTGGCCCATCTGAATCCCCTTTTCTGTGACCTCCAGCTGCTTCAGCTCCACAGGTCGAGGAGGTGCCACTGCCATACAGCAGGTCCCTGACAGCAGGCCGGGTCCTCCAAGGTCTCGGCCCTCCAGTGGACGCTCGCCAAGGTCATCACAGACAGGGCATAGCAGTCACCAGGCTGCCTTCACCCTTACCTTGGGTGTCATGGAAGAACCAAGTGGCAGGGTTATGAAGGCTAAGGAGATGTAGTTGCACAGCCTAATGTTCACTGAATAAACTCCCAAGAATTGCTGCTTTCCCATGGCTCCCTTTTCTGATGTGCAGTGTTCATGTCACTCAGATGTGAAACCTTGTTTCCTGCACAAGGTAAAGGCAGGAGTCTCAGTCAGGGCCTCTTCTCTGTGCAGTGTGTAACCTTCAGATCAAAGTGATGGTCTGGCCTCACACTCCCCAGACACATTAGTGATGCCTGCACCTCAATGGTGCTTGTCATTATTGCCGGAATATTGTAGGCAGGCGTCACAGAGTTCCGTCATTCTCTCACAGCACCTTTGCAATGGGGCTGGCCCTCCATCTCTTCAGCATCTGTGACCGGTGACGCTGTGCTCCTGAAGTGCATAAGGCTGACAAAGGATCAGCTGCATTTAAAGTTTCAAGGCTACATCTGTCTGATATGACCCTGATCACAGAGCACAAACATGCTGCCCTCAGCCAGACAGCAGTCAGGCATTCACATATCAATGGTGTGCCCTCACTGCATGTGATCATCATCCTCCAGGAATCTAGCGGCCATTAGGGCCTCTGCTGCGTCTCCATGACATGAGCCTCAGCACCGAGGGTATGTGCGCTGCCATCTGTCACACAGGAGTAAAATGTTCATAGATGCAAGTTGAGGATGTCAGGACGGTCCCCTCTCGTCATCATCCTTCATAAATCTTGTGGCTATGTTGGCTTCTCGAGCGTTCCTGCCTCGTCTGGCCTGTGCGATGTCCTCATCACCATCATCCCCTTCGATGGCCCCCTCAGCGGAGGATGCGTGCAGCTCTTCCTTCTCCTCCTCAGCCAGGTCACCTCCCCCCCCACTCCTGTTGCAGTGCCAGTTTATGGAGTGCGCAGCAGGCGACGATGATGCACAACACCCTCTGGGGACTGTATTGCATTGCACTGCCATCCAAGACTGTCGAGGCACCAGAGCCTCATTTTCAAAATGCCTATTGTTTGCTCCACCAGTCTGGATCACGGCATTATACCGTCACTCTGTGCTGCCTGAAGCTGCCGCATGGGCATCATCAGCCATGTCCTCTGTGGGTAGCCCTTGTCCCCGAGGAACCAACCCAGCAGCCTCTCCGGACCCTGGAGGACATCAGAGATCTAAGGCCTGCTAAGGATGTAGGAGTTATGGGCACTCCCTGGGAATCGTGAGCAGACCTCTGAGATGTCTTTGTGGTGGTTGCACACCAGCTCTGAACATTCAGCAGTGGAAGCCCTTGTGGTTGACATAGTTGACTGCTTGTTGTCATGGAGATCTAATCGCCACATGAGTGCAGTCGATTGCACCCTGCACATGTGGAAAACCAGAGATCTGCACAAATCCCAGTGCTCTTGCTTCCTGCTTATCTGATCCCTGATGAAATGCACAAAGTTCTGTGCCTTTGCGAAGATGTTTTTTTGACCTGCTGGATGTTCTTATGCATGGCGGCTTGTGAGATTCCGCATAGATCACCTTAGGATCCCTTGAAGAAGCCACTGGTGTAAAAATTGAGTGTCGCAGTCCCTTTCATGGCCACTGGGAGTGGATGCCCTCCATGTCCCTGTGGCACCAAATCCTGCAGCAGGTGGCACATGTGACCGACCAGATCCCTGGACATGCGCAGTCTTTTGCGACAGTGGTTCTTGGTCCTCTGCAGGAAAGGCAAGCCCCACCTATAGACCCTGGGTCCATCAAGCTGCCTATGAGCGACGGCTTTCTGTGGATCTTCAACCGCATGCACAACAGACCCTGCCACCCCTCATCTTGAGAGAGGTGCTCCTCCCTTTGCCGAGCTAGGCACCTCTGGTGCGCTTTTTTCTTCTTCTCTGGTCTCTGTAAGCCATGAGGCAGATCACTAAGTCACCAGGCTCCATGATCCTGACGCTCTCCTCTTGCAGGATCAAAGAGAAGGACGCATGTGTTAGCGTGGATGTACTAAGTCTGATTAAGTCCTGGTTAAGTCTGAAGATCCCTTCACATGCAAGGAGAGTGCTGGCCACCACTTGGATGGCCAGTATGCAGCGCGCTCATTGGCTGTCTGAAACTCCATCCACCTCTGCTGCACTCCGCTTGACCGATTGGCGGCAGCCTTGCCCACTGGACTGCATGCTGTGCTCTCAGTTCAGGCACAGGCATTCTCCCAACCCGCACTGCAAGGCTTCATTGTTAGCTTGAACCATAATGGGTACTGGCCCACTCCTTAATAAAGACATTGCACCTCCACCAGTGACTGCGCCATGGCCACCTCTCACAAGGGGATTGTACAACTTGCCCTGTCAGCCAATTGCTCTGCTGCCCCCTAAAAAGCACATTAGTTTGCAGCCTGCACCCAAGTGATAAAAAGTTCTGGCGCATTTGGTGGCACTTTCACGCTTTCGCGCTGCTTGAGTGGGCAGAAAATCTTGAGAGGCCCAACTCCAGACATGTCAATGGAGCTGCAGCTGGATGGTCTCAGCTGCGGAAGAATACTTGCTTTTGACAATTTTTTGCAAGGGCACGGCCGCTCCCCTCACCCCCGCAACCCTACCACATCCCCGGCATGCGCTTGAGCATTTCCCCCAGTCTGTGCTGCCTTGCCTTCTACCCTAGCCTGACCCACACTGAAGCCCTTGCCCCGACATCACACTGAAATCCAACCAGGAAAAAGCGACTTGCCTGCGCCCCCCGCCCCTTGAATGCGCGGCGCCTCTCTCTTGATGTCCTATGGGTGATGCTCGGAGCGCTGCACAAGGTTGTGTGCGCTCACCTCCAAGTTCCCGTTGAAGTTCAGGTCGCCGTTCCGAAGTCACACTGACCTGGGCGGTAAATAGAATGTTGGGGAAGGATTCCAATGAGCAGGGTTTATAATTAGATAAAAATGTATTAACATGACGTTTGTGACGTGGCAACGGGAAACGCAGCACCACCATCGATGGGTGGAGCGGACAACCCCAAATTGGTTTCACAACGACTTAAAACCATGTTGCTCCAACCCCCACACCGCCCCCGTGGCACTCCCCCCCCCACCCCACCCCTCCCCGCCAACCGTCACCCCCCCCGACCTGCCAATGCCAACAGGGCTGGAAAATTCCGGTCAACAACCGGGCATTTTTCTCATTACTGCAGGTCCTTTGGCAAATTGGCTGCTACGTTTTGCCTACAAAACAACATTGACTCAATTTCAAAAGTAATGACTTGACTGTTAAGCTCTTTGGGGCATCCTGAGAACGTGGAAGATGACATTAAAAAAAAAAGGTTTCTCTCTGTCATTTCAATGTTACACAAACGTATTTCTTAATTTGGCCCCCCTTTCCTTTTCTCTTTCAGTATTTGGAATTGAGGTTCAATAGGCTGGTTCGTCTTGCCGCTACCATTATCTATATCCTCCAAACAGTAAGAAGCTGCAATTTTTTGAAACTCATCAGTTACGTTTTTATTTATGTTTTGTTTGAAACAAGAAAGAGTTAAATAGATTTTTCTTTTAATCTTCAGATTCTGTACACAGGTATTGTGGTTTATGCACCAGCTCTGGCACTGAATCAAGGTATGTACAATGAAAAGATAATTATTGAACATTACAAGTTGTCTGCTCAGAGTGAAAGCTTTTTCTGGTCTCACTTTGAAGTTTAGTGCACTAATAAGCTCTAGTAATTCAACACCTGAAGCCATTACTGTTTGCTGTGAGCAAGATTTCCTTCTTTAGTTGCATGGTAACAGGGAATGCACTTCAAAGTAGTTATTTTTATGTGCAGTCATTTTAGGTAAGGCTTCTTTTCCCACAATCTAGGATTAATTCCGAGTCCGTTAAAATACTATATATCAATATGGGGTTAAAAGAATCTAGTTTATTATTCTACTGCTTTTTCAGATTGATTGTTGTTTTAGTGCCCAGGTTTTGTAATAACTTCACTCATGACTACACTGATCACATTGTTTTATAAAGTGCAGAGTACATATTACCCAGCATTTTGTCAAATGCTGAAATACATGAGTATTGTGTGAACAATAACAGACAGAAAGCACTTATTAGGTTACGTTCTCTCACTAAATGTTGAACTTGAATTCTGAGTAAAGTATTAAGTGCTTACCAGGGCTGTGAAAATTGAGAGTATTATTTGGAACTTTCTGCAAAAAAATAAATAATTGCCAAAACTCTCTCCCAGCTATATTACATTGCTCGCCACAACACACTTCAATCCAAGCTCCTAGTGTTATCTCTGTTTAACATCAATCACTTTTCAACCTTATTTTGGCTGCTTTTGAATTGGTGTGATGTTTCATCCACACTGAGGAGAAAACATTGGTGTTTTCAATGTTAATTGCTATTAAAATTATTTTATTTATCACAGAATCTTAATGGCACAGAAGGACGCCATTCGGCCCATCATGTCTGCACCAGTTCTCCAAATGAGCAATGATCATTCATATTTACCTGCCCTTATTTTCATTTTAAGTATACCTGCATCTTAAGTATATGCATTCTTCTTCTTCCTCAGTGACTGGTTTTAATCTCTGGGGATCAGTGTTTGCAACAGGAATTGTTTGCACCTTCTACTGCACCCTGGTATGTATAAGTGCTTACATTCAAAGAGCATTTATATAAGATATTTTGTCAATGAGTCACTTATGCAACAATTTCACAGATACGCACTTGAATTTTCATTAAAAAGAACATTTTTTCCATTCAATGATTTAATCTTTCCAGAAACAAATACTCACTATTTTGATATTAACATATTGGTATTAATATATAAGTTATAATCAATGTCCAAAGGCCAAGCATAAGTGGGATCCTTTAAGTTGCTATGTTTACACAGGCATGAAAAAAATTAAAAGGGTCCACGCACTTAAATGTACAGATCGTACACAACAAAAAAGCGTTAGAGGGAAGATTGGCATCTTGATCCCTTAAAGTTTTATTTTATTTCTTGTATTTATTTTGTGAGTTCTGAGGCAAAAAGCTTCCACTGATAACATTACAATCTGAAATGAAAAAGGTATTAATATGGGAAATGATAAACAGGCCGTGACAGGGAAGGACAGAGAGTACAAATGTAAGGGCAGAATTTCACGCTGATCGGGCAGACACACGCCCGACCTGGTAGGATCTGAAATTGCATGATATTTCAGTCGGTGGGCACGCCCTAAAGTCAGAAGCTCACCTGACAGCAATTAAGAGGGCAATTAAGCCCATTAACGGCATAAGTGTCTGTCATTTTACATAGCCCGTCCAACCTTACAGTTGGTGGATGGGCGAATTGGCCAGGTGGCCTTTGCATTTTTCAACAAACCTTATCCACCGGTGAGGTGATATTTCCAAGATGAAATAAAATATAGGGGAGAATTTTTCCTATGGTGGGCAGGAGTGGGAGGGGGCAGGCACGGAGCTGATCGCTGCACGCGATCGGCCGCGCGCCATCACTTCATGCGGGCACGCCAATTAAGGCCCGCTCAGTGTAATGCACAGCCTGTAGCGCTCATGTGACAGTGTCACATGAGTTGCAACATGTTTGTGACGTTAGTAAAATTTATTTATTTTATGAAACCTTCATGAAACCTCATCCTGCCCGGGGATGAGGCTTCCTGAAAAACACGAAAGCCGCTTGGGCTCTTCACCTGATGCCAACCTTAAGGTTGGATGAGCAGCATTGTTAACAAGTTAAATTTCTTTTTTAATGCCCTATTAGGCCGTTGACCATTCGGCGGGCATGCAGCCACCTCTGGCGCGTGCCCGCCAAACAAAATATTGAAATGAGGCGCCGTGACGTCGGGACACACGCCCAATGTCATCATATGTCATTTTATGCATTGGCACGTTGGGCCCTCCCCCGCAGGCCAACTGGAAGATTCAGCCCATAAATAAATTTCTTGTGAACAGCATTTTCATAAGCTAAATTTTCGGGTGACTGATTGTGAAGCATTAAGCATGGACACCTTTTCTTGGCATTGGAAGCCTTTATTTTTGCTGTTTCAGGCCTTCAGCTCCCTGAGGCAGCTCTCTGCCTTCAGGGAGCCTTCTGTCAGTACTGGCCCGTGCCCGCTTTGATGTCATCGCCAGCCCTCTTCCTGCCCCCACCCGGCAGCGCTGAGCTTCTCAGCGCGTGCTTGACATTGAAACCGCAGTCAGGGTCTGATCACAGTTGGCGGTCCGATTCCCGGCCGATCCTGGGCCTGCTGATCCCGCCAGCCCACTGAGCTGAAAATTCAGGCCTAAAAGTAAATTAGCAAATAAGGTTAGAGGTTACAAAAATAATAAAATGATAAAACTAAAGGCTCTATATCTGAATGCACATAGCATTCGAAACAAAACAGATGAACTGATAGTGCAAATAGAAATAAATAAGTACAACCTGATAGCCATTACAGAGATATGGCTGCAGGATGACATAGATTTGGACTGAACTTTGAAGGGTACATGACCTTTAGAAAGGACAGGAAGCTACAAAAAGGTGGAGGGGTGGCTCTGTTTATTAATAGTGGTATTAGCACAATAGAGAGGGATAATTTAAGTTCAGGCAACCAGGATGTAGAAGTGGTTTGGGTACAGAT
Organism: Carcharodon carcharias; assembly: GCF_017639515.1. Classification (NCBI taxonomy): domain Eukaryota; kingdom Metazoa; phylum Chordata; class Chondrichthyes; order Lamniformes; family Lamnidae; genus Carcharodon; species Carcharodon carcharias. The sequence goes on from NC_054476.1 coordinate 14,911,558, forward strand.
AAGAAATTATAAAGGCAATAATGAGGCTGAATGCTTTCTGTACTGATTATAGTTTTAGCCACAGTCAACCGAGTTACCCTGGTCTCAGAAAACCCGGCAGATGAAAGGAGGTAAGAATGACTGACTCTATAAGGTAAATGCCTATGTAGCACTACTTGTGGGCCAGCCGGAGCAGGGGTGTTTCTTACCGGTCTGACAAACTACCTGGCAAATCCCGATATCCATGCTCTGTCTGTTTCCCCTCCATTGCAACTGGTCCCTTCCCGACCACCATCTGTACCTTTCCACTCCCGACTGTGATCGGGACACCACCCCTGTTAGACCTATCTGCTCTCAGCCCTGCTTGGCTGCAGCCTTGTACTCAAACTAACGTCCCCTGTTTCCTCCCCCTCTCCATGCTAATATTCAACTCATTATATTTTTAAAAGGACGACGCTTCTCGAGGATGAACTTTTAACATCAGCGTTAATACTTCTTTAAATTTTCAGGGTGGTTTGAAGGCAGTTCTGTGGACAGACGCGTTCCAGTTGGTTGTGATGATCTTGGGATTTTTGACAGTTCTTATCCAAGGAAGCATCAAGTTAGGAGGAAGCAGCAATATGTGGAAGATAGCCAGGAATGGCCAAAGACTCAACGTATTTGAGTAAGTAACTCCACATAGGCACCACCGTGAGAATTCTTTGGAGAAGAGGTTACAGTTTTATTAAAGTAGAAAGTAATTGAAGTTTGAACATTCCCATTAATGTTGAGAAACAAGTTTTGGACCTTCTAAGAATTCACTACTGACAAGTGATTAACTTATCTCTGGAGGGAAAGTATTTTCTTATTTAATTTTGTACAAAGACCTCAAAGATATTGATTAGTGGGGCATTATCCTGGCAGTTAGATCTGAGTTAAACCTGCCTGAGGTTGCAGTATCAACAGGAGGACAATGGGGCGGATACAATGGCAAGGCCACAGGTGCTGGTGGAGGCATTGGAAGCGGGTGCCATTTCCGCTCGGACGTTTAGAGACCCTGCCACACGCATTTTCATGCCAACTGGTTCAGGGAGCATCCAATTGAAGGCCTGAATCAGGCGGTGAAGTTGGCTTCAGCTGAGGCCACAGCAGGTGCTGGTACCATATTAAACGGTTTTCCAGCCCTGTATTCACTCCGGCCAATAGAGAAGTGTCCTCCCCTGGGCTGCAAACAATCCTCTGCTGCTCCTGGACTGAAGCCTTCAGCCAAGGGGCTGACTGGAAGCCTGCAGCATAAATGGCAGACGGAAGGCCCTGGGTGGCCCCACGATTCAGCAATATCTTCCTGCAGGTTCTCCTTAAGGCTGGTAGGGCAAGACAGGGGGTCCTCTTCCCCAGGGAGGAGGTGAGCGGCCCGCCTGAATAAGCAAACATCGACAGATATTGCAGAGGATGCCAGCAGCCGTGGGGTCAGTCCTAGAACCTGGACTCAATGCCTCAAGTGCATTAATGACCTCCTTCCACCCACAAAGGTGAAATGCTCCACACCTCTTTTCTCTTTGGGGCTTGAATGTGGCAATGCGAGAGAGTGCGTTTGGTGGAGGGAGAGTGACCACGCAATCTGTAGCAAGTGGCTACAGCATATCCTGTCAGGGGCATGGCTGCTTCTCGGTTAGAGGTGCCCATCTAAGACAGTTGACCACCCCCGCCAAAGGTCCCATGAGAGGGTAGTCATATGCAGGTAGCATCTGTGTGTGCCCATCATGGACCAGCAGAAGTGCTGTCTCTGTCTCCAAGGAAAAACTTACAGTTCCTTTTTTTTGTGACCATGGGAAAAGATGGGGCACAATGTCAAAGAAAGGGCCAAGACTGGCAGAGGGGTGCTGTATCTTCAAACCTGATCCCCCACCACATGGAGGAGGAGGCTTTGGAAATGATAGTGCACCAGGGCAACCATGCAATCGTAGATGGGGCAACAGGAATGCCAACCCAAGGGGGTGAGGGTATGGCGCAGAGGCTTTAGGGTGCATCTGGCACACACAAAGCATGTTCCTGTTCTCTCACAAATGGCAGGGTGATTCCGAGGTGCAGACAGTTGGAGAAATCAGGGCCAGCTGGCTGCCTCTGAGGAAGCGGAGAGATCCTCAGAGGATGCACCGTCATATCTTTGCCCCCCACCCTCCATCAGTGCACATACTCTCACTCCAGTGTATACGCGTTTGCGAGTAGATTCAGCATCACAGCCTGGTGAGCACATCACAGACCTGCCTGAGCAGCTGGTGAAGCTGTGGCAGCTGAGGCCACTGACTGCGGGAATCCAGTCCACGCTAAGCCACAGGGCGATGATATGACTCTGGAGTTGTTGGCAACATGACAACTGCTGCAGCTACAGCGAGAGGTAAGGAAACAGCTGGCAGAGCTGCCAGAGGCTATGTACGTCCACGCGTGGATGATGGAAGAGTGCATCCAGGCTTCGAGTGCTGTCATGTTTCCTATTGGAGAGATTGGTGACCCTTCATAGAAAGGCAGATCCAGCAGAGTAATCAGTGACTGCCAGTGATGTGTGCAGACCTTCAGCCATTCCTTGATATCGTGTGGAGTGGATCGAATTACCTGAACACTGAGATCTGTGAGCCTTCACAGATGGATCATCCACTCAGCACTGACGCAAATTCTTCAGCCATGACCATGCAACTAGTGCTAAACGTAATGTTCAGTGGCTGAATATCTCAGCAAGGGATCCAATTTTGTGCAAGGCTAGCACCACTTAAAGCTAGACTGAATCACATAAAATCAGTAAAAAAAAAGGTGAGACACGGCGGATATTCTGAAATAAAATCAGAAAGTGCTGGAAAAACTCAGCAGGCCTGGCAGTGTCTATGGAGAGAGAAGCAGAGTTAATGTTTCGAGTCCTGTATGATTTTTCTTCAGAACTTTGATTCAATCAGTTTCTCTGCATTTCATAAAGGGGAGGTGTCTTCTGGTGCAGCAAGTGCTGGATCTGTTTGTGAACGAGTGTTTGAGCAGGAAGAATAGTGACTAATTATGGCTCAACAGGGGAGCTAATATGCTCCAAGATTTTCTGAAGCTGTACTGAAGGATTTGCTGGAGAAAAGCAGGGAAAAGGAGAGATGTGATCTATCCATAGGGGGCCAGAAGGCCCTACACACAAACTTTGCGAAGGCAGTGGGAGAAGATAGTTACAGTGTTCAATGTAGGAGACAAACCCTGAGGATCCCGGTGAGTGCCGTGTAAAGTTTAATGACCTCACACCAGTATTCAAGGTCAGTGAATGTATTTTCACATACCATATCCTGCAAACTAGTCTCACACGCTTCTAAATACACCACATGCCTATCACTCATCCGCCATTAATCATTACTCATACCTCACATTCATAGCTTCAGCTCTTCCTCACACACCTAGCACTGCTGTAAGCCAAATAGCAGAGCTTGCACATATTGCTAGCTATTCAATCGTGACAGCCACATCAACCACACTCACTGACTCGCTTCTTTCCCTCATGTAGGACAAGGTTATACATAATTGGAAGTAGCAGGACCTA